>NC_092334.1:269942500-270262857 GCF_046630445.1 Rutidosis leptorrhynchoides
CGGAATCCAGCAAAGATAATCAAGTGCAGAAAAAGCACAAAGAAAGTATTCTACATTATAAGGGAAAATAATGTATCCGAGGAAGTTAATTTGGATGACCTAAGACTATATGGTTACTCTAAATAGATGGAAATAATTGAATACTTCACAGGCAAGAAGAAGAGTAAACTTACAGACATGTTAATACCTAAACTAAAAGAACTCTTCAAAAAAGCCACTCGTTATGCCAATGCACCAGAAGTTGATATTGAATCAGAACTTGCAAAGAAGAAGAAGAAAACTGGTGTTGGCCCATTCTCATTCAGATGTGAACCAATCATTCTACCTCCAACAATTCCCACCTTCAAAATAGAAGATATCCTAGAGCGTTTTCTAGACATAGACTTTGCAAATATCAAGATAAAGGAAGAACCATCTGATGAAGAATAAAACTTAGCTATATTGATCATTTGTATTTGTTATTTTATGATCTTGTAATTTTCCATTTACTTTTGTGTTTATTGAATGAATATAATGGATATTACTTATGAGTTATCTTCAAAAGTAAAGCAGATTATAAGATATAGATACTCATCAAAAGATCCCATCAAAAATAAACTTAAGAGACAAATACTGCTTATTTTTCTTAAGTCCTTTAGAGCTGGGCCTTAGTGTTTTTCTTTTCATGTCACATGTTTTGTCATCATCAAATAGGGGAAGATTGTAACACCCCGTCAAAAATCCCTTTAACGGAATGTTAACTCTGGTCCCAGTGCTTGGTTTGACTTCTACGTAATAGCAATATTCTACAGCGGAAGCAATTAATACCTGAGAATAAAACACGCAAAACGGATCAACAACAATGTTGAGTGAATCTACAGGTTTTAGGTAAACAATACAGTATGTTTAAGAAATACATTTCAAAAACGGTTATTACCAAGGTTCAATGTTAAAGGTTTGTAGACAACTCTGTGTCCCATTTCAAAAGTTTGTTGACACTACCATGTCAAGTTACAAATATTCGTAGACAATACCATGTCAAATTTTATCTCATTTATTCATAAACCATAGTTTTAAATAACGTTGTATAGTATCTAAAAACAGTTATCATAAAATAGTTTAATTTCCTTGACCACGAGATTTTACAAGTACAACTCCAAGTTGCGAAACGTTTGCATAATCTATGATCACCTGAATACTAGCAATGACCCGAGTATAGAATCCACTATACCCGCCTTTACCTCATAAAAATGTTATACACTTGTACGAATGTATTATGTTCAAAATAAATGCACCACAGTTTTTATAGCGGGTGAGGTTGTCAACCTAACGGATCCGTCCATCTAAATTGTGCCTACACCGATGGTATTTAAAGTATTCAAGCTAGAGGCTTTGTGTACAAACTCAATATGCAGATATATTACTCGTGTCAATACAAAAAGCATTTGATAATGTAAGTATAACAGCATGTTTTCTCATCCCTGAAAACATGTAAAAAGCGTGACTGTAGACTCACCTTTGAATAAAGCTCGGATTGAAAAGTGGACAATTTACTTGTACGGTTTATAGCCGAGTAATGCAACCTAAGTATATGTATTTAGGTTGGTCAATAAATATGTCGTAAACAAGTGTGGTTTCATAGTATAAGTTGTCTTATTGCTCGACTCGACGCGTTTCAAAGTAAAAGTCAACATTTAGTCAACTAGATCATGCAAGTCAAACAAAGTCAAACCAAAAGTCAAACTTGGTCAAAGTAGTCAACTAAGGTCAACATCAGTAGGTACATGTCAAATGTTGGTCAACATATCAAACCTAAGTCAAACAATGCATTTTGGATCATAACATGTCAATTTCACAATTTCAGTTTATCGTTATGCACAAAGTTCATGTACATGTAGCAAACTTAGCATATTATCTCATAGTATAAAATTCATGCAAGCAAGGAAAACTCCAGATCAAAATTATACTCAAAATAGATTCCAAAAAGTCTGGCCAGGGTCTCATACGATAATTAAAATTCAGGAATCAGAAGGGATACATTTGGGGTTCACCAAGTCAGTTTCTGACCGCGCACTGATTTGGTTTTAGCTATAACCGGAGTTAGGAACATGAAATCGATACAAGACCAGTGGCCATAGTTCAAAAACAAGTTAAACTAACACATATCAAAAATCGATCAATTTTAGTTTAGCCAATTTGTACAGTTTATTCATGCAAGTTGAACATTCAGTTTTTCAGCTCAAATCAGAATTTACATAAAGTATGGCTCTATTGTGCCCAATGCATAAAGTTTCAGAGATTGACATTAACTAACCATATGTTAAATATAATGTTAAGATTCATTTTACAGAATCATAAATTCTAATTCAATAAACACAAACCACAGAGTATAAAACAGAGAGAAAGTTGATGTTTCGATTCTAGTTTAGTTAGTCACATTCGCACGCAATTATCCGAAGATCTAGATACAATTAGACTATGATATCTACATGAAAAGTGAAGTAATTTTTGTGTACATATCAAATATTCAAAGATTTAAATCCAGAAGTTAACACAATGTATCATACAAGGCTGTTTTCATGCAAGTGCTGTATAAATCCACTTTTTCACTAAATCAAGCATATCTCAAGTTATACATAAGCAAACAACATGATATCCTAGTGTAACCTGAGTGTTTATAAATTACCTATCCAATGGTATTAATTTCACAATCCAATTTGTGGTCTATCAAACCCAGAATTTCCGATCAATCACAAAAACACAACGTTAATTTCAATTGATCATAACTTGATCATCCGAAAACGAAATCAAGCGAATCCAAAGCCTAAAATTAATAGTTTTTCGTAAGGAACCTAATTATCATATAATATCATGCATTATAAAAATCAAAATTCACTGATCATGCAATATACAATTCGGTTTTCGCAACAAATAAACAAAATGAGTGATCTAACGCATTAAACAATCAACAAACATCAAGACTTGAGCAATAGACAACCTAATTTATGAAACCTTAATAAAAATCTGATTTTAAAGATTAGGGTTCAGCTAATTATACCTTTGATCACAAAATTGTTTATACTAGCGCGTAGAGAACGACGATCGGAGCAAGATTGATCAAACGAGTAAGAGCAAACAAGCAAGTTTGATGGTTGATTTGTGTGTGTGTGTGTGTGTGTGTGTTTGATGTGAAGAAGAAGAGAGGGAGGAGGAATGAGCTGCATTTTCTCATAGATATGATGGAATGAATGATTAAAATTGTATAGAGAATTATCTAACTAGTTACTTAGTGCCTAAAAATCAAAAGTCAACAAACATGGGCCTAAACTAATTAGTCAACAAACATGGGCCTAAACTAATAGTCAAAATGTATTGGCTACTCATGGGGCCAAAGATGATGAGGTATGAGGTCATGTCCATGTGGCCTCGGGCTCGGGTCTCGGGCTCGTTTTGTGTAAAAGTTCGTTCACGCGTGGTTCGTTTCGAGTGCCATTAACCGTACCGAATCTCCGGCATGTTAACTAGTCGTTGAAACAAAAGCACCGTGTTTAATTCATTAAGTAAATAATAAATTAAATTTCTTTCATAAGTTCAATAATTATTAACAATAATTATTCTATCGTTTTTCTGAGTTCCGTTAACTTAAAAGTTTTCTAGGCGATTAACTTTAATCGTATCGTTTCTAGTTTAATTCGTCAACCGAATTAAGTTCACTAATTAATATAACATATTAATTCAAGTAATCCACTAAGGATCAAGTACGCATTTAATTACTTTAAATACGAAAAAGTTTCACGTAGCCACTGTTAACTATTCTGGAAAAAAAATTGGCGTATGAAAATTGTATGATTTAACTAACAATCGTCAAGTATTTAACGGAAGTTTTAACTGAAAAACTCGGGTTGTTACATTACCCACCTGTTATTGAAAATTTCGTTCCGAAATTTGGATGATGGCAGTTATTGATGAAAATAAAATATTTTCGTATCATTAGAAATCCACGTTTCAACGTGAGCTTGAATTCTATAACTAAGTTTGCAAATAAAGTTTATATTTGGCTTGAATAGTTGTCTTTTCATACGTAAGCCTTCATACATTCTTTTAATAAAAGAATTTGGTCATATACGAGTGTTTTGTCAAATAATATGATAAGATTAAATAATCTTTCGAGATCTCTATACGGATGGACTTCTAAGGTCCGTTCGGTTTCGTAATGAATACGAGTTAAGTGTATAGAATTTCTTATCATCAAGAATATGAATGAAATGATTCGGTTACGTGTAAAAATACGACTGAATATGTCACTAATGGATGTATTGAAGTAATAGTTGTCCGCCTTGACTTTTCGATGTAATCACTATTGATTCTCCTAAATTTAAGGGATTTGAATATAATCGTTTGAAATCTGTGAGATTTGGATCCGGTAATTAAGGAAATTAGAATCTTTTTTTTATACGATTATCTTAATCGGCTGACGCGTTGCTATGGTAGAAAGTTTTGATATAAATTAATCATCTCTGCGTCCTTATTTTCTCAACCTCAATCTTCTTACTTTCAAAATTCTATTTTCAAAAATTCTATGAAGATGCTTCATCCGCTCTTGATTTTCGTTACTATTTTGACTGTGTATGCAGTCATTCTTCTTTTTAGTCTACCACCGGAAGAATCTCTGTTCTTCTATAATGCTCTAGGGGTGACAGTATTTTTAATTCTACCACTCCTATGTTTTTCAATACTTATTGATATAAATGGTTTATGATCTTCCATGTTTGTTGTTTTTTTTATATTCTGACCTATTTTTTGAAGACTCATGCTTTTTATCCAAGAAGATCTTCAACTTGTTCCTCTATACATGGTCAAATAATATGGATCAATAGCTGGTGATGATGCAGAAACATTCGCTGTTCATCGTCATAGTATCCGTTTTCATCTTGTTTTCTCTTCTCGACTTTAAATCAAGCAAGTAATGGTCCAAAATTCGTAGGTATGGAGTTTCGAATGATCATAATATAGAAAGTAGAAAGGAAAGGTAATAGCACGATTTGATTTGTAAAATTACCAGAATATCCGAAAAAGACCGAATCATCAAGAAATATATTTCCTTGATATGTTTAGAAGTTAAATAGAATGAAAGAGTTATGTAACATGGTTCATGATGATTGTAAGGTCTGTGAATCATCATCTTCCATTAGAAATTCAGCATGACTTCGGAGCAAGATATTCTCTAAAGATGTCATCTAATCCAGAATTACCTGGATTCTTTGAATATATGGTTTGGTCCTTGTATTTGTCCTTGGTCTCCTTCATGGTTAGCTCAATCCATTTTTCAGTTCCAAATCTGAGCTTTTTCAATACGTTATTCTTTATCATCAAACTTTTGACCATTAAGACCATCTATAGCTTTTGCTGCTTCGTCAGCATTCTCAAGGTTAACGAATCTGAATCGTTATTTATCAATCCGAGATGGTTTCAAGAGATTTTATTTTTAGATGATTAAACGCTGATTGTAATCGTTAACGGATCTAATGGTTGACGAATAGGCGTTGTTGATTTCAAAAGTAATGAATGATAATTTCGATGGTTTGATGTGATAATTCATCATAGAATACAAATGAATATAATTCATGAATGTAGTGAACTTTAGGAAGATAACATTTGCTAAAGCTTTACTTAGATTCCGATACGTCAAAATCAGAATATGTAGTAGTTGTTCTTTAGTGAACGGATACACATATCTTGTGAGTGTAATTAGTATAGTTACTGATTATTGAATCAGAATTTGAAGAATGTATAATGTAACATATTAATGTGAGATATAAATATTTCTCGGGTTTTACCTACCCGTTAATTTTTTTATACAATTTACAGTTTGTACAGAAGAGTTTTTAATTACAATCTTTATGAAGATATATATTCGTATATATTCTTCAGATGTAATCATGGATTAAATGAGTTAATATAATATTAAACTCATTTGATTTACGGTTGAAGATAATCTCCAAAACCTTAGAGATTTCATAATTGTCGCGAAATATTTCGCTAATGAAGTTATGAATCAATACTTCATCGTTCATTATTTATTGATATACCTCGGTATATGATATTGATGCTCGTGAAGTTCTTGTGAAATTTACAAGGCACGAATAATGTTTTCTAGAAAGTTTCGAGTACATTGAAAATAGAAGTGAAAAATTAAACATGTATTTGAATAATACACTTAGTTTATTATGAAATGGAGTTTATTGTGCTGAAGCAGTGATTAATGATTGTTAAGTCATTAACGAAGGATGTACATCATAGCATATTAGTGATATGATTTAACCAAGTAGTACATACTAGTTAAGATTCACACGTAATAGTTTAGTACGAAAAGATTTATTATGGTTCCAAATCATATATATATATATATATATATATATATATATATATATATATAAAGTATACATATATAATTTTTTTTTCTTCAGGAAGAATGAGTCAATACATTTTGACTCACAATTACTAATATTCCTTGGTATCTATGGGGCGTATGATGTTGATATCCGAAGTACCGAGTGTGATGTTGAGGTGTGGGATGCGGATGTTGTTATTGGTGAAGTTGATGCTGTTGGTGGTGATGTTGATGGTACTGGTGGTGCTGGTTATGCTGCTGGTGCTGCTGGTGCTCTTAGATTTCGCACCATATTCTCCAGAGCCACTACTCGAGAGCGAAGCTCGTTGACTTCTTCTACTATTCTGGGATGATTGGCGGTTCGGACAAGTGGATGAATAAGATCTAGAATTCTGGATATTAGAAATTTGTGGCGGAATATCTATTAGAAATTCGTGGCGGAATATCCTGGAAATGAGGGTGAAAATGGTGTTCCGGATTGATTCGCCGGTAAGTGCTTCAGGTTCTTCACCAAGAGGTGAATTCGGTTGGTGGAAGGGATCGCCTTCTTCTCGCCTCCATTGATTAAGTCGACTACAAACCCACCCCCAATTCATCCAGAAAAGATGATGGCTAATAGGTTCGTTCGTTCCGGTTACGCTGTCCATGGAGCTCGAGGAATCATATGAGAAATCCATATTAAGTGTTTGGAATATGGTTTGATATGAATTGAGTGTTGGATGCTATGTTTGTCTCCTTGAATACGTGTATATAGCAAAAAGATTTTCGTAATTTATGGAGGAAATTTAGGAAATATATCAGACAAAATCTAATATAATAAGTATGATAGCGACAGGATTAGCCTATATGTAATTGGTACAATAATTGCAGTAAGATGTCGGTGGATCAAAAATGCTAAGTAGTGAGAAGTAGTGATCGGTCGTGACTAGTAGTGAGAGGCGGCGTTGAGTAGTAGTAACCAACGATAAATAGCAAGGAGTAGTGGTATAAGATGATGAGTATGTCCAGGCAGTGTCTTCCTAGTGCCAAGTAGAAATTAGGGGTGACGGACAGTGTCGGGTAGTGACGAATTGTGACGTGATTACACGCTCCTTATAGGTTATAATAACAATTAAATCATACCGTGTAAATTTCTACTCATATTTGAAATTAAACGGTTTATGTTCTAAACGGTATTTATCCAAGTAATCTACTTGACTCGCTCCCAATTCCTTATTTTGCGATGTCGGAACTTCTATATGAGTTACCGTAATGTAATCCCGGTCATTACATTACGCTATCTCACATTTCCATTCGACATCACTCCATAAGTTCAAGATGGCGTAATCAACTTAATTTAGTTAAATCTCGCGTCGTGTGTACGTATGTGTTTTGTAGTATGGTCTTCAGTTCAAGTCCATATCATATGAGTGTAAGGTATATATGTACGTGATGTAATGTGTAGTTCTACATGTAGCATAGTGACACATACAGTGTAAGTACGGTGCATAAAAGTCGTCCAAGATACACGGCTATAGACTAGACTTCACTAATGCGCCCTACGGTTAGACACACTAATGTATCCTAGTTCCCTATAGCCAAAGCTCTGATACCAAATGTAACAGCCCGTCAAAAATCCCTTTAACGGAATGTTAACTCTGGTCCCAGTGCTTGGCTTGACTTCTACGTAACAGCAATATTCTACAGCGGAAGCAATTAATACCTGAGAATAAAACACGCAAAACGGATCAACAACAATGTTTAGTGAATCTACAGGTTTTAGGTAAACAATATAGTATGTTTAAGAAATACATTTCAAAAACGGTTATTAGTGGAAGACCACCAAGGTTCAATGTTAAAGGTTTGTAGACAACTCTGTGTCCCATTGCAAAAGTTTGTTGACACTACCATGTCAAGTTTCAAATATTCGTAGACAATACCATGTCAAATTTTATCTCATTTATTAGTAAACCACAGTTTTAAATAACGTTGTATAGTATCTAAAAACAGTTATCATAAAATAGTTTAATTTCCTTGACCACGAGATTTTACAAGTACAACTCCAAGTTGCGAAACGTTTGCATAATCTATGATCACCTGAATACTAGCAATGACCCGAGTATAGAATCCACTATACCCGCCTTTACCTCATAAAAATGTTATACACTTGTACGAATGTATTATGTTCAAAATAAATGCACCACAGTTTTTATAGCTGGTGAGGTTGTCAACCTAACGGATCCGTCCATCTAAATTGTGCCTACACCGATGGTATTTAAAGTATTCAAGCTAGAGGCTTTGTGTACAAACTCAATATGCAGATATATTACTCGTGTCAATACAAAAAGCATTTGATAATGTAAGTATAACAGCGTATATTCTTATCCCTGAAAACATGTAAAAAGCGTGACTGTAGACTCACCTTTAAATAAAGCTCGGATTGAAAAGTGAACAATTTACTTGTACGGTTTATAGCCGAGTAATGCAACCTAAGTATATGTATTTAGGTTGGTCAATAAATATGTCATAAAAAAGTGTGGTTTCATAGTATAAGTTGTCTTATTGCTCGACTCGACGCGTTTCAAAGTAAAAGTCAACATATAGTCAACTAGATCATGCAAGTCAAACAAAGTCAAACCAAAAGTCAAACTTGGTCAAAGTAGTCAACTAAGGTCAACATAAGTAGGTACATGTCAAATGTTGGTCAACATATCAAACCTAAGTCAAACAATGCGTTTTGGATCATAACAGGTCAATTTCACAATTTCAGTTTATCGTTATGCACAAAGTTCATGTACATGTAGCAAACTTAGCATATTATCTCATAGTATAAAATTCATGCAAGCATGGAAAACTCCAGATAAAAATTATACTCAAAATCAATTTCAAAAAATCTGGCCAGGGTCTCATACGATAATTAAAAGTCAGGAATCAGAAGGGATACATTTGGGGTTCACCAAGTCAGTTTCTGACCGTGCACTGATTTGGTTTTAGCTATAACCGGAGTTAGGAACATGAAATCAATAAAAGAACAGTGGCCATAGTTCACAAACAAGTTAAACTAACACATATCAAAAATCGATCAATTTTAGTTTAGCCAATTTGTACAGTTTATTCATGCAAGTTGAACATTCAGTTTTTCAGCTCAAATCAGAATTTACATAAAGTATGGCTCTATTGTACCCAATGCATAAGGTTTCAGAGATTGACATTAACTAACCATATGTTACATATAATGTTAAGATTCATTTTCCAGAAGCATAAATGCTAATTCAATAAACACAAACCACAGAGTATAAAACAGAGAGCAAGTTGCTGTTTTGATTCTAGTTTAGTTAGTCACATTCGCACGCAATTATCCGAAGATCTAGATACAATTAGACTATGATATCTAAATGAAAAGTGAAGTAATTTTTGTGTACATTTCAAATATGCAAAGATTTAAATCCAGAAGTTAACACAATGTATCATACAAGGTTGTTTTCATGCAAGTGCTGTATAAATCCACTTTTTCACTAAATCAAGCATATCTCAAGTTATACATAAGCAAACAACATGATATCCTAGTGTAACCTGAGTGTTTATAAATTACCTATCCAATGGTATTAATTTCACAATCTAATTTGTGGTCTATCAAACCCAGAATTTCCGATCAATCACAAAAACACAACGTTAATTTCAATTGATCATAACTTGATCATCCGGAAACGAAATCAAGCGAATCCAAAGCCTAAAATTAATAGTTTTTCGTAAGGAACCTAATTATCATATAATATCATGCATTATAAAAATCAAAATTCACTGATCATGCAATATACAATTCGGTTTTCGCAACAAATAAACAAAATGAGTGATCTAACGCATTAAACAATCAACAAACATCAAGACTTGAGCAATAGACAACCTAATTTATGAAACCTTAATAAAAATCTGATTTTAAAGATTAGGGTTCAGCTAATTATACCTTTGATCACAAAATTGTTTATACTAGCGCGTAGAGAACGACGATCGGAGCAAGATTGATCAAACGAGTAAGAGCAAACAAGCAAGTTTGATGGTTGATTTTTGTGTGTGTGTGTGTGTGTGTGTGTGTGTTTGATGTGAAGAAGAAGAGAGGGAGGAGGAATAAGCTGCATTTTCTCATAGATAGGATGGAATGAATGATTAAAATTGTATAGAGAATTATCTAACTAGTTACTTAGTGCCTAAAAATCAAAAGTCAACAAACATGGGCCTAAACTAATTAGTCAACAAACATGGGCCTAAACTAATAGTCAACATGCATTGGCTACTCATGGGTCCAAGGATGATGAGGTATGAGGTCATGTCCATGTGGCCTCGGGCTCGGGTCTCGGGCTCGTTTTGTGTAAAAGCTCGTTCGTGCGTGGTTCGTTTCGAGTGCCATTAACCGTACTGAATCTCCGGCACGTTAACTAGTCGTTGAAACAAAAGCACCGTATTTAATTCATTAAGTAAATAATAAATTAAATTTCTTTCATAAGTTCAATAATTATTAACAATAATTATTCTATCGTTTTTCTGAGTTCCGTTAACTGAAAAGTTTTCTAGGCGATTAACTTTAATCGTATCGTTTCTAGTTTAATTCGTCAACCGAATTAAGTTCACTAATTAATATAATATATTAATTCAAGTAATCCACTAAGGATCAAGTACGCATTTAATTACTTTAAATACGAAAAAGTTTCACGTAGCCACTGTTAACTATTCTGAAAAAAAAATTGGCGTATGAAAATTGTATGATTTAACTAACAATCGTCAAGTATTTAACGGAAGTTTTAATGGAAAAACTCGGGTTGTTACAAAGATTGTTGAGTCTCCTGCAGAATTAAGGATTTAATTATGACAAAACATGATTATAAACACTAGTTGTAATGTGCAGGTCAACATAAGTTTATTTATTTGTAAAACAACATTGTATGATGTGTGTAAGTGTTAAGTGTACTGCCTTCACTATCAGCACAAGATAGTTCAAGTTTCAAGTTACTTCTGACCAGCATGGATGTATGTAGAACCAGTATGAGCCATTAGAGAAGAACCAGTAACTAAAGAACCAGCAGAGGCTGGAGAAGCACACAACACTTAGACAAATCGTGCTCCATTACAAGCATGATAGTTTCTTGTGTCGTCTACATCTATTGACACTATTCAACTTACATCGAAGATGAAGTTAAACAGAGAAGGACACGAGTCGGCGGCTGACAAGTGACCTTACATGACAATGAAGGAATGCAGAAGATTAACCCATGTACAGTTCATGGTTAATGGTTTGTCAACGCCTAAGGAACCCAACATTCTATTTGTTTAATCAAAACGAATGTCCAAAGGGGTGTTCCTGCAATTAGATGCCGAAGAAGGAAGGAAAGCTATGTGCTTCCTGACACAGTTGTTGGCTAGGTACAAACATCCTTTGTACCAGTGAACAATAGATTGTTTACACGACTTTTAGGGCTCCTATAAATAGATAAAACCACAATTGTATAAATTAGTGGTGTGGGTATTAAATCAATTGAGTCTAACCTATAAAACTTAATTTGTTCGAAAGCTATTAGGTGTAAAATGTATCAACCGGTTATATATTCCGCTAAAGGATAACCGTGATTCTTTGAGATTATATCAATAAAAGAATAATGTTGAAAATTACTTGTGACATTAATTTAATTACTTTTTATTTACACTTAAATTGATCATCAATCTTAATTAACAAAAAGAATTGTATTTGCCCCCTCCCCCTCTACAAACTTCCTGTAATTCGGGACCAATAAAAAGCATTTATACTTATATCCTGCTAGAGATTCCAATTTTCAATCGATTTCAGGCAAATGGTAATTATCTTTTGGACACGCTTTGTTGATATCTGTGAAATCTACACACATCCACCAAGAGTTGTCTGGCTTTTTAACCATTACTATAGTCGCTACCCAAGTTTGGTATTTCACTTCTCGTAAGATATAAGCTTTTACCAAATTCTGAACTTCTTCTCTTAAAGACAAGCGCCAGCTAGGAATCCCAGCCGCCGGCTAAAATAAAGGTCCAACCGCCATCTTAAATCAAGACAAGAAGTCCTCCAAGATTTGAAGTTCAGCAGTCGGTTGAACATCATCAGTCGCCGACTATAGAAGAAACAGTCAAACGGCAGGAGTGTTTGACCAGATTAATGACTATCCGAGATTTTCACCTCAAGCCGCCAGCTCAGCTAACCCCAACCACCGCCTAAGCACTGATCATCAAAGCAGTTAACCATTATTGAAGGCATAACCGCCGATTAATCAACCTGTTGAGGACATCATTAAACAAAAGAACAAAACTGCCAAATCGAGCCGCCGGTTGAGCCCAAATTTAGGCTATAAATAGAGGCCGAATTCAGGCCATTTGAAGAGAGCTTGAACTTCATTTTTCGATCACGTTTCTCTGTAAATTAAAATAGGTTTATATTTTCATGTCAAGTTTACATTTCATGCAAGTATATTAACATTATCTTTCAATTGTTTTTAAAGGATTTGGAAACACTTTGTTCAAAGCCTCAATTATCTGTAATCTTGCATCTTTTACCATTTATTATTCAATCAGAGGTAGAATTTATCTTATAAAGTCTTGTTATTTACATTATGTATTCATTTAAATTCATTGCTTTTAGTTTCTACACTATGGGCTAAGAACCCTATAGTGTTAGCTTGAAAATAAGGTAAAAAGCATTCGAACTGACTTTGTCCACTTTCAGCCGCTGGCTGGCTTTATGAAGCCGCAAGCTGAAGGGGATGAAGCCGCCGGATGACTGCCAACCAGTCGCCGGCTTCATCGGGGCAGATGAAAGAAATTTGTTTACCTTTGATACTTTAATCTGTATTTGTATGCATGTTAATTAGAAACACCGTTCGGTGATTCGGTTAAACACTTTTTCTTAAATTGATGAGGGCCAATGGATTTTATAAAGAACTAGTTTAAAAGTTTTTAACATACGTAGAACAAGAAATTTGACGACGACCCATTTACTTTGAACACTCCTACGTCTTCATGCGTCTTTTATAAAGATGAGATTATTAAAAATTCCTTAAGAAGGATTTTTGGCAAAACCTGTGTGCTAAAAGCATAACCGAATCTAAGAAGTTGTGGTAGCTTCGATGTCCCATCTGGCTATGATTGAGTCGGCAAAACCAATCACAACATGTCATATTTATTTAAGGTGACGACATTTATAGTAATAATAATAATATCAAATTTTACTACTACTACTAACAATGAAAATAATAATAATAATAATAATAATAATAATAATAATAATAATAATAATAATAATATAAAATTATAAATTACTACAACTAATACTAATAATAATAATAATAATAATAATAATAATAATAATAATAATAATAACAGTACTAATTATATTATATTATATTATTATTATACCTACATACTAAAACACACGTCATATTTCGTCGTTTCAGCTTTATCGAATTGTCGTTTTGAGTTTGCGTTCACGCTACAAACGGTCCCTCAACTTTGACTCAATTTACACAACGGCACCTCAACTTTACACTTTTTCAGGGATAAAAAATGTAAATATACAATTTTATTAAAATAAAAGAAACATAAATATACAACTTTACACGTCATATTTCGTCATTTCAGCTCTATCGAATTGTCGTTTTGAGTTTGCGTTTAATGGTGTATCCTATCGTATACACACATAAAAGGCATAATAGTTGCATAAAAATAGCATCAGGAAGGCTGGAAACAACAGTTTTGTGGAGATTGTCCGTCCAGCGTTCTCCGCTGTACAGGCTGCTCCGTCATGCGTAAGCCCTGAAGGCCGCCTAGCGCATAAGCCCTGGCCAGAGAGCGCCGTATTTAGCATAAATTTCGGAGCACATGTAACAGAACGTATCATCATTTGACACGTGTCCCCAAACAAATCTGGTAGATCTGACACTATAAATAGACCCCTTGGGTCGTCATTTTACACAAGTTCAGATATTCTGACAACTTTGAGAGCTGAGACTTCACTTCTTTTTCTCTCTCTACTTTCTCTCACTAGAAGTCATCCGGCTTTCACTCTTACGCTCTACGGATGACAGATTGATTAAGCCACCCCACAAGTTTCTACACTTGTGTACCGGGTCTGCAGGGATTATTTCCCGAGGGTAAAAATCAATCGGCAACACTCCGCCCTCCTAAAAGCTAGATCACTTCTAGTTTCTTGTTGACATACTAAGCCTTACCTCATAAGGAAATAGGTGCTAACAATGGCGCTATCCACTAATGCAAAGAACACACGAAACGGAAAAGGAATGAAAGCAGCTGAAGCTCCATTTGTACTTGAAGCAGTCAATCATCCATCAACTGATGACATGGTCACTGTTGAAGATGTACCTATTTCACCACTAGATGGTATGATTGAAGAAACAGTTGCTGAAACTACAGAGAGGCTTAAACATTTGGCAACTAATTCGGAGAAAAGGCCAGTAATCGAAGAAGCGAGAGCTAAAAGTGCAGAAAGACTTCTAAATTTTGTTACTAATCCAGAGCGACGACCATTGATGCAACCACGGCGATGTCCGTCATTTATACCTTTTCGGCGGATGGCAGATGGCAAAGACAAGCAGATAATGAAAAGGCAATCTATATCAAAGTAGAAGTTATCCAGGCTACTTGACAAGCTGGGCAGTCTTATTGATGATTCTGGGGATGATAATGACCTAAGTTGTGATAATAATGACTCTGATGATGAAATTGACAAAGATGAGTTCATGTCAGAAAAGCAGGCAGTGTTGCTTTTAAATGACATTCTTAAGCAGACAGCTCCAGCAAAATACAAGCAACGCTTAGCGCAGCCCGCCGTCCGTGCTGTGGCTGTGGACAACTTTTTTGCCCTCATTACTGGAGAACAAGCCACCAAGCCACCAGCGATAGCAGAATCAACGCAGTGTTTCATTGATCGAATTGCTAATTATCCATTGCCCAGAAATCTTGCTATACCAGCAATTGGAGTTTATGATGGCACAACGGATCCGGAAGATTTTCTGACTATGTTTGAATGTGTTATGAGGTTGCAGCATTGGGAGGATGAAACTGCGTGCCATATGTTTCCTATGGTATTGCAGAAAATGGCACGCGAATGGTTTGCTAGTTTGCCGCTAAGGAGTATTACCAGTTTTCTTGATTTGAGAGCAAAATTTGTGATGCAATACCAAAATCTACGGAGCTGTACTCTGACACATCTTGATGCACACGAGATCACAATGCATCATAACGAATCTTTGAGCAATTTTATGAAGCATTATACACTTGAAGCACAGAAGATTCCTGATTGTCCAGAATCACAGCTTGTATCTGGTTTCATTTTCTGTTTGGACCAGCGACGGTTTAGTGCACTTGTTCATGCATTACGGTATGACTTGCCAAAAATATTGCATCAAGCTTTGGAGGTTGCACAGAGACATGTTCGAGCTGGTGAGCGTGGGTTGAACAAGTTTGATACTGGCAGTAGTAGCAAGCCGCACAACGGAGGACGGTATTTTGACAGAAATCAGAGAAGGAATGACAATTCAAATGAAGGATGGAGAGGAAACAATCACCCTAATGATTTTCACCATAACAGAAAGCCAATAGAAAGGCACCCGTTGATAATGGCGCTTACTAAAACGCAAAGAGATCCTTTTCACTGAACCAATTCGGACCACTTTCAATGCTCCAGCACCTATGGAAGAGAGGGAGGGTCCAAAGAGTGAGTTGTGGTGTGATTTTCATGAGGCTTGGGGCCATGATATGGACAATTGTAAATCTTTGATGAGAGAAATTATAGCGAAAATCAAGGCAGGAGAACTGAATCATTTGTTGCCTGGCAAACAGTACAGGAGGAATGATCCTCGCAGGAAATTTGCGTGGCAAAGGAATGATGGTAGCAGAGGACGCCGTGGAGAGAACATAAGAGAGCAGCATGGCAGAAGAGATAATCGGAACCAACCGCAGTATGGAGAATGGATCACAGAGCGTGAGACAACTCCAGAAGTTGTAATCAGGATGGTTTGGATTAATGATGGTCATTATGAAGAAGGTGAATCATCAAACAGCAATTTGGACAGCTGGAAATATGCCCCAATTATCTTTCAGCCAATTCAGAATTGGGCGTTGTCCGTCCAACCAGTGATCATTTTAGCAGAGATAGCAAATAAGTTTGTCAATTGTATCTACACAGATACAGGAAGTGAAGCTGACATCATCTACTGGCATTGTTTGAGAACTTTTCCAAGGCATGTGCAGAGCAGAGCTAGGCAAACGAGGTTGAAAGTTTCTGGACTAACAGGAGCACCGATAAATGCCATGGGGCAGATTCGTTTGGAAGTTGTTATGGGCACATTCCCATTGTTGAGAACGGAAACAATTGATTTCACAATCATAGATGGCAATTCTCGTTTTAATGTCCTTTTTGGAAGAACAGCTTTGGCTAAGTTTGGAGCAATAACATCGACGGCCCATGCAGAGGTCAGATTCCCTACTCCAAATGGAGTCGCAGCCATACATTCACAGTATGTGCAGCCAACAAGGGAAATATCAACGTTTGCAAATGGGCCAGAAGGCAGAATGAATCAGAGAAGGCGTGATAGGTTATTCAGCGAGGAAGAAGTTCAGGAGTTTTTCATTCCGTAAGCAAGAGTGAAGGCCGGACAGCGCTGGGCGCTCGGCATATGAAGAAGCAATTTGTCAACAAGTTATCAAGAACAGTGTTTATCTTTACAATAAAGAGCAGTTTCATTTAGCATTTCAATAAAAGCAGTCTTTTACAATCGTTGTACTCATGCCTGTTTGGCATTTGAAGAACACATTTCGAATTATATGATGAAGCAGCGTTTATCAAACTTACTGTGAACCATTGTGGTTATTTTGCAGTGCATACATTAGCAATTGCATACATTAAACATTCATGACGTACTAATTAGGCTTGATCCACCTAAAAGTCATCATCAATTGTTTATGTACTGCACAGTACTGAACAATAATTTTATATTTTTCTTAAGCAAAGTGCTGCCCGTGACAAATGTAAAACATTACATTTATAACCTGCCCATAGAAGGATCGTATTTTTAAATACCTCCGATGGCGGAAGCTTTTGTGCCGGCCATTAAAGGCACAAGGGATCGGCTAGAAAACGTTTAAGTTTTACTAGAACGCACCGAGGCATGATACAAAACTCAGATACTTGTCATGACAAACATTATAAAAAATTACTTCACAGAACGAAGTTATATATTTTATGTATGAAGGAAAAATAATTAGCAATTCTTCCTCATATACTTTATGACGAAAGGCGTAAGACGGAGAGTTTATTGATTTATAGTCATTCTTCTAAAACACTTCATAATTCTTCCTCATTAATTTTATGATGGAAGGCGTAATCAGACATCGTATTCTTGATACTGCAAGGCATTTACGTATGAGTTACCTTATGCACTTTTCAAAATGATTTGCTCAAATTATACACTGTACAATTGTGTATAGAAATTTTATGCTCAGGTGCATAATTGATTGGTTTTAAAGCGTTAAGCATAAAAATATTTACAAGCATATAAGCACACATAGTCATCACAATAAAGTCAGTATATATATATAATGTTAAAGTCAGTAAGAAATTTATTACAAAACATTGTTTGAAATTTTTACAAAGATCAATTAAACTGCACGCCAAGCACATCTTGAGCAGAAGAGTCTTCTTTGCTGCATACTTCATCATAAACATTTATCTTCAGATTTATCAATTTGTCCTTGGCCTCATCAACTTTTTCTTGAGTACCAGGAGGCATAAGTTTGGCAATGGTAGCAGAAGGAGTTTGGTTGGGAGCAAGGCATTTGAACAGCTTGCCGGTCACATCAGCAATAGCATGGGTGCAGGCAGCATCAACATAATCATTGTAGGGATTCCCTACAAGACTGGATCCAAGCACCTTAGCTATCAGACCTGGCACACCTTTCTTAAGCTCAGCAAAATTGCCCTCGCCTTTCTCCGCCCCCCGGAGTAGCTCAGCAGACTTCTCTCTCTCTGCACTCAGCTGTTTCTCCAGTTCACCCACTTTCACCTGCTCAGCATCCTTTTCCCCTTGCAGAACAGCAGCAACATCTTGAGCACTTTTTAACTCAACTTCTTTAGCCTTTATTATTTTCTGCGCATCATTTAAGGCACGCTCAGCATCAGCAGCTCTTTTACGAGCATTTGCACTTTCAGCTATGTCTTTACGAGCAAAGGCAAGAATAGACTCTTGATGTTCCTGCAGTTGTAGCACAGAGTCCAGGTGGTTGGTTAGCAGTACATGAGCCACCATAGTTGATTCCCTGAGTTGATGAGAACGAAGAGCATAGAATTGGGGTTTCAGCTCAGGGATAACACAACCCTGTACATCAATAAAATTTTATGAGTTATTTCAAACAGCTCACATTAATAAATTACAAGCATATATATGCAGAGGGTCTTATCGTTCCTACCTGAATAAGAGTTGCAAATTCTTTATCTTTAGTGGCGGGGTTTGCAATGATGGCTTGCAAAGCCCTCACATGAGTAGGAAGAGTTGGCTCTTGAACATTGGAGGAGGTGATAGCAGGATTAGTGATATTAGGAAGAGGAGAATCATAAGCAGAGTTGCCTTCATGCCTATCTTCATGAAATTCAGATTCATCGAAGGGGGCAAATTTTGGGTCAGGCATTTTCAGGCCCTTCTCTCCTTCACTTTCAAGATTCCTCTCCGGCCTCCGGTCACCGCCCTCCGTAGCCTTCCCTTGGCTGTCATCCGACTCTGCTAAAATTACTAACAAAAACAAATTAGTATTATGAACAAACATAACAGTTATAAGAAAAAACATGTGCATTTTCAAAAGAGAGCAGAATGGACATACTTCTCCTACGTTTTTGCTTTTTGCCCTCCTCAGTACTCTTCACCCTTTTAGAGCCTATGCTCTTCTTTCTTGTCTTCTGGATTGGAGGAGGAGTAGGGTTGGTTTCACCCGTAATGTCAACTGATGCCGATGTTTGCTGATCGGCGGTGGTGGTATCATCCGTTGTCTGCTCAGTGTCTATATGATCAGACCCGGATTCACTGTCTGAGCTGCTCACAGCAATTTCTTTTCCCTTTTTAGCATCAGCAGCAGCTTTAGCTTCAGCTGCAACTCTCTCCGCCTCAAGCTCTTCAACAGTTTTGTCACGAGCAGTGACCTCCACATCATCATCAAGATCAGGGGATAAAAGAGCAGAGCGGACCTGCATCACGGAGTTGCCTGCAAAGATTACACATTAATAGCAATATAAGTACACATGACAAACAGTAGACAAAAATCTATATATATAATTGGATGATCATATCACATCCTACCCTGTTTTTTCTCACGAAGTACTGGCACAGAATTGCTTGGCCATTCTTGGCTCACTTTGCACAGCACAAGGATTCCCTCATACCTTTCGTATGATCTGGGTGGAATACAGAGTCCTTTCAAGCTATTTACTATCCGCTGTTCTGCGGGAGAAATTTTAACACCCTTTCCTATGCCCGCATCAATAGCACCCCACTCCCGGACAACGGAGTATTCTTCCGGAATAACAGTTTCATCAACAAAGAAAAATGGACTTTTCCAGTCCTTCAAGTTTGAAACTCTATTTGGACCAACAAAATGATTATTTTTCTTACTATCAATAGTAAGCCAGCAATCGCTAATCGTGCGGATTCTAAACAAAGAGATAAAAACATTAATGCGAGGCTTTATATTAATAGCATTGCAGTACATTTCAAAAAGGATGATTTTTTGAAGACCATGGGGATGTATCTGAGTAAGACAGGCCCCGTAATATCTAAGAAGGCGAAGAAGAAAGTTAGTAAGGGGAACACTGAGGTTGCCGTGGGTAATTTGTAAAGCGTATTAAGTAATTTTTCCCTCAGGAGGATTGTCAGCAGTTTGTCCGATAGTGGGAAGAACAGGGTTGTATTGATTGAGATGGCGAAAGGCAATCTTTAATCCATCTAAATATTCAGTAGTCAATGATGAAGCCATCGTGCTAACTTCTGGAATGTTAGCAGTATTTGATGAAGAAGGCTTGGCGTGTTCTTGGCCAGTACTCCGTGAAGAAGCCATGATAATACAGTAACAGATATCAACAAGAAGAAAATAGCAGTAAGATGAAGTGTACTGACCTTGGAAGACGGTAAACCTTAAAAAGTTGAAGATTGAAGAAGGAGATGAAGATTTGGGAGAAATATGCTTTTTGGATCTTGGCAAAGGTAAAAAAGTGATGGTAACAGGGTTATGACGGTTTTTATAAGGGTTCATCGGTGCAATTTTTATGGTCATGATTGAGACACGTGTATGGGCGAGTTTAAACGAAGGGTACGAAATAATACTTTTTACAACTGGAGGCGCGTGGATGATCTCAGCCGTAAGAAGACAATCATAACAGTGTCAGTAAAATTCGTCTGCATTTAATGCCTAAAATGTTTTCCCCGATGCAAGTGGGCAATGAACAGGCTGGTTTGGCATGCGTTATCAAAAGTTTAACAACTTAATCATTTTTCAAATGCTTAAGTCCTTAAACTGGGGGGACTTAATGGTGTATCCTATCGTATACACACATAAAAGGCATAATAGTTGCATAAATATAGCATCAGGAAGGCTGGAAACAACAGTTTTGTGGAGATTATCCGTCCAGCGTTCTCCTCTGTACAGGCTGCTCCGTCATGCGTAAGCCCTGAAGGCCGCCTAGCGCATAAGACCTGGCCGGAGAGCGCCGCATTTAGCATAAATTTCGGAGCACATGTAACAGAACGTATCATCATTTGACACGTGTCCCCAAACAAATCTGGTAGATCTGACACTATAAATAGACCCCTTGGGTCGTTATTTTACACAAGTTCAGATATTCTGACAACTTTGAGAGCTGAGACTTCATTTCTTTTTCTCTCTCTACTTTCTCTCACTAGAAGTCATCCGGCTAGCACTCTTACGCTCAACGGACGACAGATTGATTAAGCCACCCCACAAGTTTCTACACTTGGGTACCGGGTCTGCAGGGATTATTTTCCGAGGGTAAAAATCAATCGGCAACACTCCGCCCTCCTAAAAGCTAGATCACTTCTAGTTTCTTGTTGACATACTAAGCCTTACCTCATAAGAAAATAGGTGTTAACAGCGTTCACGCTACAAACGGTCCCTCAACTTTGACTCAATTTACACAACGACACCTCAACTTTACACTTTTTCAGGGATAAAAAACGTAAATATACAATTTTATTAAAATAAAAGAAACTAATTCCACCCGAATTTTTAACGGGTCATATCTTCTTGCTCGGTGCGAGTTAAATTTTTTCGAGACCACCGTTCAACTCGAAAAAATCTAATGAACACAACGGGCCTAACTATGCGCGAAACGGACATCGTTAAAAAAACACTAGATAACGGGCTCTATATTCTCGCTCGGTGCGAGTTAAAATTTTCCGATACCACCGTTTAACTCGAAATAATTTTACGAACACAACGCGACTAACTATACGCGAAACCAACATCGTTAAAAAAACACTAAATATTTCGGACTATATTACATACATATACATACACGTCCAACAAACAACCCAACTTACTAGATATATATTAGGTACAAACAATGTATATTCAAATTCGACCGCGCGTCGAATACAACCGCAGCAACGCGCGGTCGAATTTTTTTTCTAGTAATAATAATAACCATAACCATATACATAATAATAATAATAATAATAATAATAATAATAATAATAATAATAATAATAATAAATAAAAAAGGAAGAAAAAAGTATTTTGGAAGGAAATTTTTTTTTTTTTTTTTTTCCTTCAATATTTGGTAAAAAAAAGAAAGGAATAAGTATCATTGGAGGGTTGTGCACCAAAAGAGCGAGTGAAGGGCGGCTATAATAATGTCCGGTGGCAACTGTGAAGTGGAAGAAGAAATCAACCGGAAGGAATTAGAAGATGAATCAGAAGAAGATGATGAAGATGAAGAGATGGTTGAGGGTGGAATAGGAAGTTACAAAGGGAAAGTAAGGATGGTGAAGGGAGATGCATCAGATGAAACGATGCTTCTTTGGGGACTTCAACAACCAATTTTCTCCAAACCAAATGCTTTTGTTTCTCAATCTTCCCTAATTCTCTCACTCGATGCTTGCGGTCGTTCTATCAACATCTCTCAGTCCCCTTCTTCTTTGGTACTTCTATTACTTACTGTTTGCACTTTTCTTGATGGTTATTCATTTTGTGTTGTAATTAACATGCTAGTTAAACTATCTGGGTGCAAATCCCTGTTAGATATATAGATGTCGAGATCAATCGTCGGCTAGAGAGGAGAGGGGGGCCGTATGTGATATATATGCATCATCGGTGTGTTTAGCATAATCCCTTGTTCATAAAAATAAGAGGATGTATGGTGTGTTGTGTGACTATTAGGAACTCATACATTAAAAAGTGTTTCGATTCAAGTGATACTGCATCAGCTTAAAAATAGTGTGTTTTTCGTATGTGATATAGACCATCCCTCATGTCCTTTAAGCACTAGATAATATTCACTCCGAATTCAATGAGTAGTATTTTATGAGGTGGGAAGTGGTTGTTATGCATTTCTTTTTTTATATTTATATTATATTATAGATTATAGATTCATGTAGATTTCAATGATTTTGGACTTTGAGTTTGTATGCATACTTTTACGTTCGTTGTACAGCTATTTGTTCATATATGAAGTATAAACATTACGAATTGACTCTTAGAACTCGTAAATGTATGTACAAGTTGTAAAATCGTAAATGGACTAGATCATATTAAGTATAAACATTACATTTTTACTGTTATATAAAAAAGTGTCTTTCGCACTTGATAGTCAAATAATGTGGAGTTATAAACTATTTTACAGGGTCAACCTGGAGTAACTGGATCAGTTATGTGGGACAGTGGAATTGTACTTGGTAAATTTTTAGAGAATGCGGTGGAAACGGGATTACTCGTTCTTCAAGGCAAGAAGGTTATTGAATTAGGTGCAGGCTGTGGTTTAGTTGGGTAATGTTCTTTTTTTTTTAAAAAAAATTTGTTTGATTTTCTATTTTAAAAATTATATTTTCTGATATTATTCTTTCAGTTGTATTGCAGCTCTTTTAGGTTCTCAAGTTATCGTTACAGATATGCCAGATAGATTAAGACTTCTAAAAAAGAATGTTGAAGATAATTTGTTTGGAGATGTGCGAGGTTCTGCAACAGTTAATGAGCTCACTTGGGGTGATCGTTCAGACCCACAATTGTTTCAACCTTTACCAGATTTAGGTAATTTCTCTTTACCTTGTCACAAAATCAAAATTATTCTGTCGATATTTTACAACATTTATTTTAGTGTTTTCTTGTGAAGTTTACAGTGTTTATACATCCCTTAATTCATGGTCACCATATAATTGACAATGTTTTTTGGCTGGTATTTGGTGAAGTTCTAACATATGACTAATGAGAGAGGATAGCATACTTGTGATGATTGTGCCCTGTTAGAATGCTTACACATTTGTATGTGTATTTGTGTTTGCGTTTGTATGTCTTAAATAAATTATTTTCGTGATATTTGAATTGACAGCTAGACCCGTGTTTAGTTTGCCTCTCTTTGTTCATGCTTAATTTTTCCACTATGATAGTGGAATTTCGACCTATATGCTTATACATGTGTATATTCGAGTTAAAGTTTTGCCCCCAAATTGGTGAAATAAATCTGTACCAAATAATGAAATCGGTTCAGATCTAAACTCACCCAAGTTTTTGTTCTTTTTATTTTATCGATTATTTGTCAACCAACCAAATTGTCTCATTATTTGATGGTTTATGAATCTACTAGTGATTGGATCGGATGTAATCTATAGTGAAGAAGCGGTGACGGATTTGATAAACACCTTAGTAGAACTCAGTGGGACTGAAACTACAATCATTCTGGCTGGAGAACTTCGAAATGGTAATAATAATTATAATAATTTTGTGTTTGTTTTTGTACGACTTGAGAATTAAAGAAAGCTATTTGTTGAGCAGATGCTGTCCTTGAGTACTTCATGGAAGCAGCAATGGAGTATTTCATCATCGGTCGTGTTGATCAATCAGGTTGGCATCCGGATTATCGAAGCCCACGTGTTGCTATGTATGTTTTGGTTAAGAAGTTAATACCAGTTACACAATGATCAACAATGCTTGATATTACCGGTTCTAGCGTCTTCTGCTTAATGGAGCTCAACAAACAAACGTGTATGTGATGAACATGTACGGATTTCTTAAGGTTATAAACTGCGCGGTTATCTTACATCTTTATATTATAATTATATATATTATATATACTCTACGTATTCTATGATTATTACTGGTGAGGGTACACTATTATAACCGAAACAGTTGGCGTTTATGCTATATAGTACGGAGCAACACTTTTCCTACCTTTTTTTATGCTAAAAGTTGTTTTGCGGTGTGTAAGTACATCTCTAGTTGATAATGTTTGTCTACAGGCTACGGTCATTTATCAATGTTATGTCGCACTTATACCAAAAATAATGCGGCGTCCCCTCTCCAAATTGATGATGATTTGGCAAATTTAACGCCCTCTGACGCATCATTAGGGCTTACGCCGGCGGGCGTCAAGTTAGGCATGTGATGAAAAAAAAAAAGACGTGAGGGATATATGGCGCACTATGGTTGTAGGGATGGCAATGGGTAAGAAGAACCCGTGGCCCGCGGGTACCCGATCCGCGATGGGCGGGTAAAATCATTAAATCTTACCCGCGGGTATGGTATACGAGTAAAAATTTAGACCTGCCGACGGGTCGCGGGCGGGTCGCGGGTATATACTACCCATCGCGGGTAAAACCCGACCCGTGAATACATGAGACTTTTCTTAATTTACCCACTGATTAATACTTACAATTATTAAATTCAAAAGTTATTTTACTAGTATTTGAATAATGATTAAAAATATAATATTATATACAAGTAAAAAACTTAATTTTCACGTCATTATACATATAGCTTGTACATATGACTTTATTATTTATAAAATTATTTGGATTTTCTAGTAAAAAGTTGTATATTATTTTTACCCACGGGTTACCCGCGGGTCACGGGTATCCGCGGGTCATGGGCATTGGCGAAAACTTTTTACCCATGGGCGGGTAACGGGTCTCAACGTGCAAAAAAGAAACTCGACGGGCGGGTCGCGGGTATATAGAACCCGTACCCGTTACCCGCAGGCGCCATCCCTATATTTTGGTTGGATGCTTTTGACCGTTTTCAAACGGTAATATTACCGTTTCATATTTGAAAAAAAAAAATCAACTTATTTCATCATAAAATACCCGTATATCTTAATTCATTTTTCATATAGAAATAACATACAAATACATTCAAATTTCACACATTTTGATACATATGGATTCGTACAATATTATTCTTTAATCCGACTCCGAAGATAATGGTGTATCCTATCGTATACACACATAAAAGGCATAATAGTTGCATAAAAATAGCATCAGGAAGGCTGGAAACAACAGTTTTGTGGAGATTGTCCGTCTAGCGTTCTCCGCTGTACAGGCTGCTCCGTCATGCGTAAGCCCTGAAGGCCGCCTAGCGCATAAGCCCTGGCCGGAGAGCGCCGCATTTAGCATAAATTTCGGAGCACATGTAACAGAACGTATCATCATTCGACACGTGTCCCCAAACAAATCTGGTAGATCTGACACTATAAATAGACCCCTTGGGTCGTCATTTTACACAAGTTCAGATATTCTGACAACTTTGAGAGCTAAGACTTCACTTCTCTTTCTCTCTACCTTCTCTCACTAGAAGTCATCCGGCTAGCACTCTTATGCTCTACGGACGACAGATTGATTAAGTCACCCCACAAGTTTCTACACTTGTGAACCGGGTCTGCAGGGATTATTTCCCGAGGGTAAAAATCAATCGGCAACACTCCGCCCTCCTAAAAGCTAGATCACTTCTAGTCTCTTGTTGACATACTAAGCCTTACCTCATAAGGAAATAGGTGTTAACAGAAGACAAAGTTATTGTTGAAATCATTCAAAAATACTTTGTAAGTAACTAGAGGGGGTGAATGGTTACTTAATACGATTTTTAAAATTTTTCAGATGATCAACAAGATTTGAACAATCCATGATCAACTTAATCAAAGATTTGAACAATCAATGATCAATTTAATCAACTCAAACCCAATGTGTGTAGTGTTTATGTTTGTAGTAATGCAGAATGTAAAGTAAAGAACATAAACACAAGGATTTACATTGGTTCAGGTGGATGTTAACTAATACACCTTAATCCACTCCCCGATTCACTAATCGAGAGTTTAGCTTCACTAAGCCTCTTTCTCCAAATTCGGTGGATATTCGATTTACAGGTCTTGCACTCCTTCATAGACAACAAACCTACTCTTTCTATCCCTTCGAAAGATTACCTCTAACTTAGATCAACTCGTCTTCACCTTGGACAAATATTAATCTCCAATGGAATTAATAAACTTCTTAGTTCCCGTTAAGGAAGATGATAGCTAAGTTAGCATATGCTTCTAGTTACAAAGTACAAGACTCACCCTCTCTAGTGATGACAATCATAAGACAATTCTAAGGATAATACAACACTAAGTAAATTCACAAATATAGTAATTTGAAAGTAAGTTTACAACCCCTTCTAAAATCTATGAGATTATAGAACTTCTCTTGCTAATCACAAACACATGTATATGAATTATGATCTTGTGATTCTCTGATGATGTTGAGTTGAAACATGCAAGAGGTCAAGCCTTCAAAGTTCTCCAAGTCTTTCTATTTATATGGAGAGATAAAAAAAAGTAGTTGTTGTTGCGGCTGTGACCACGGTCGACTGTGGGTCGACCGCACACGGTCCAGTCCAAAACACTTATTCGTTGTATAGCCGTTTGAATCAGTTTTGAACTTAAATCTTTGGACTCTTTATACTTCATTTATTACCTGCAAAAGATATCCAACATCCTATACAAGTACTATATGCATAAAGTGTTCATTTATCATGGATGTATTGCCTTAATAGTGACTTGTCATGTTCAAAGTGGTAAGTTTAACATTCTTAGATACAAGTCATAATAATCATTTGAGGCAATCTCAGTTTTGTCATATTCTTTTGTTTGTAATTAACACATTTGGTAAAGTCCTATTGGTTGGTCAACATGTCATTGATGACAATAACCCACTTAATCACAAAGCACATTAATATTCATCTTTAATCTTGTTTGTGGATTAATTAAGTGAGTTCATAATGTCTTAACAAGTGAAACACGTAATATCAATTAAGCATGTTGTAAGACATTAGGTTAAACAAGACTAAACCAATCTTAAACTTGTTTCAAGATTTAAGCAAATTTCATATGTGTGTTAATAATTCTTTATCCTTTTAAGATCACTAGATTATGACACTTTAGTTGTTATCCAAGTAGCATAAGCATATATTGAAGTAGGCCAAATACAAGTTGATGGTTTTCCAACTTGTAGCACAAAGCATGACAAGGTTCATACATATATATTAAGTTACTACTAGCAAATTAACATTTAGCACATAGTCAAATAATACTCATGTATTAATAGCAAGTAGTCAAGTAATATTCATATAATGACTAGCAAGAGATCACTAATTAATCTAGGATTAAACATATAGTGATGACATAGCATTGAACCAAAATTATGTAAGTTTTACTTGCAAAGTGCCATTTGCAAGATTAATGTATAAATATACATTAATGTCCAATACATGTACAAGGAAAGAGCAACTCTTGGTTGGGACTTGATAACCATCCTAAGTATGTCTAGATACATTTTAGATGCACATATTTTCCCCGTAACACTTATGTGTTATCCTTAATCAAGGCTAAATCGTCATTAAGGTGTCATTAGGTGTGATTAACCAAGATTAGCGTTTTAGTGACCAAAATTCTTTTGGATATGAATGGAGCAATGGTCCCACAATATCAATCGCCCACTTGTAAAAAGGCCAGGATGACGTAATAGGAATCATGTCATGCCTTGGTTTTCTGTTTTGTGGCGAATGTCGTTGACAACTTTTACTTTGCTTCACTACCTTTGTCACATCCCGATACATCGTCGGCCAAATATAACCCATTAGCATGATTTTAGCCGCAATTGTTTTGTATCCTGAATGAAGTGCACATGAACCATTATGCACTTCGTTGATAATGATTTCAGCCTCATCTGGTCTAACGCATCTCATTAGCGGACCCATGTATGATTTGCGATATAAAACATTATTTTCAATCGTATACATTGGAGTCCTGATTCGCACTAAACGCTTCTTTTTTATCCTCTAGGAGTGTTTGATTACGCAAATAATTTTCCAAAGGAGTCATCCAATTTGGACGCACTTCCTCAATTACTGATGCAACTAAACCTCCCGCGGTTGCCTTATTGTGTAGTTCTTCAACCCACACTTGCTTTTGAAAATGCGAAAAAGTTAGACACTTTATACTTGCATGTATAGTGGGGTTTGAAAAGTTTTATTTTTTTTTAATTTCCCTTGACCTTACTCTAGAGTTAGTGCTGTTAACTCCATTTTGTTAATGATTGATTATGAATGTGTAAAATGTGGATTTGGAGTCTGGATTTAGAGCCATGAACCAAAGGTATGGATAAATTTTACTATACCTTCGTAAGCATCATGTAGGATCATATATAATATGAGGAAATCATTGGTTCTATTATAGGGAAAAAAAATTCAAACAACATGAGGAAGTGAAAGATCCCTACATATATTAAGTTCATGAGTAGTTAGTTAACATAATGGAGTTTCATATATCACATTTTTGCCTTCAAGAATAGCTCTGGTATATTTCTTTTAAGACTTATTACCAAACCAATCTCACGTACACGGGTAAATAATTTACCTTTTTAATGAATGTGTAAAAATTGTGTGTGTATGATATTGCTGCTACAGAATATAGGTTTGGAACAAATCTTGGGATATAGGCCACTGAATATAAAAATTTTTATTTAAATTTTACTTGATTATGTTTCGAAAAGCTCTTATCAATTTGGGAAACTCTCAAGTCGTGTATTTGTCTCTTTGCAGGTATTTCCTTCCATTGAAGGCTAACTAAATACATTTAGGTCTGAAAAAAATATATGGATTGGGTAGTGGTTAAATTAAGTTAAGATTCGTTTAGTAGGAAAGAGATAAGGTATACTTGAAAAGGTGGCGAAATGTATGGGTGCTTGTGAAGAGGAATGTTGGCTCAAGGAATATAACTGAGTTGATCTACTTTAATTGATTTTTTAGTACTATTTAAAAAAGGGTCGAAATGGGTAAGGTTAGACGGTAAATTAGAAAACAGCTATAGAGAAAATGAGACTATTTCAATATCATAACATCCAAATTAGAAATCTTATGCTTTTAGAATAATACAAGTACAAAAAGTGTTTGTGGGTAAACCACCCAGATGGAGTTTCAACTTACAACAGTTAATCAATCTGACCTATACTAACCAAAAAAAACAAGACATTGTTCTTATAATTTTGTGATTGTATTCATTTTAAGATATTGGTTGATGAAGGTACACATTAAATTTAGATGTCATTGTCTGGTAAGTGACTGATTTGATTTCTTAATTCTTTAGACTTGATGTTTATGCGTTGTTTTCTGGATATGATGTTATTTGATATGAAATTTTCAAACATTTGTCGCACGTTAATCGAACCATAGATGTGAGAACTGGAATAGAATGTGTGTTTCATAGGTCAATAGGAATAGGATCATCCTCTGAGACATGGATACACACATCCTACCATGGTCGCGCCATCAAAGAAATATTTGAATGCTCAACACACAAGCTCTTCATGAATAACATTCAAGTTCGCACTTATGTATCCAAGTTCGTGATACGTGATATTCTTCAAAATATTTACCCTCTTTTTACTCTTTTTATTTGTTATAGATAAATCATGCAATAGTGATGTCCTTGAGTTTTCAAAATAGGTAGGTTAGTTGGGTCAAAACGGGTAACTGAGTGTGGATCATTTAGGATCGATCAAAAGTAACGCATTCAAATACCATTATGTTTTATTTAACTATTTTACTACATAATGCCATTCTTTATTGACGAAATTCATATTTCATACTTTTGAATTTGTTTTAAGTATACTAATTAGGAGTGTGTTATGATTTTTGCTATGCAGGTGAACTGGTATAGAACTAAGATCAGAAAGGTTTGTTGTCATGAATAAAAAAAATGGTATTATATTTTTATTTCAAGTTTTTTGAAACGTTTGTCATCTAACAAGTTGATTTTGTCGGTACCACATAATATAAGTTATATTAGTGATATATAAGTAATATTAACGTAATTTATTATTGGATGCTTTGGTCTTTTGATCTTTGAACTTCATGAAGATAGAAACCACTTGATTGCAGTGGTAACCTTAAGTTACGAACCTAGCGAATGAGGCAAAGTTTGTGGTTTATTGAGATTCATCAATTCTAGATCATTTTAAATTGCAATTTATGGTATATCCGCACGTTACACATGTAACAGAAGACGTTTAATTGTGTACTTAATATATAACACATACTGAATGTAACTAGAGGGGGGGTGAATAGTTACTTAGTGTAATTTTAAAAATTTTCGATTTAGAACTTGAGATTGCTATATTGTGATTTGAATAGTTTGTTCACAAGTATAATAAGTAGGTAGATAAGAGATGAGAGAACAAACACGGAGATTTATAGTGGTTCGAAAAGATGTTAACTAATCTTCCTTAATTCGGAAAGATGTTAACTAATCTTCCTTAATCCACTCCTCAATTCTAACAAATTGAGAGATAGTTTCACTATGATGCTCCAAACTCGGTGGAGTGTCCAGATACAACACTAGCTCCTTGATAAGCCACAACTTATGAACCCTTACGTCCCGTTGAAGAATTCACAATCACCAAGTGCTCTTACCACAAGATCCTAATGCTACCTCTAAGTGAAACCTCACTTATCTTCTAGATCCCTTTAAGAAGATAATATACAAGTAAACTTATAACTAAGTTTACAATCACTCTTGCTTGAATCACTCTAAATTGATTATAATTGTGTATCCTAGGGGATACAAGCATAAAAACACCATTTTCATATAGAAAAATGGATCAAAAAGCATAAAAGATGACAATATTTGGCGGTTTTTAACATTTGTCGTCCAGCGTACAGCAGGCCACCCAGTGAAAGGACCCGTCCTAATCCATCTGGACGAAGTCTTCAACAGTTGGTCCCATTGCGATGATCGACTCCAAATAATGTCTTTAAAATGAGAAAATGCACAGCGGAAGGTTTCTTTCATACCTGAGAATAAACATGCTTTCAAGTGTCAACCAAAAGGCTGGTGAGTTCATAGGTTTATCATAAAACAATAAAATTCATCATTTTGATAGACCACAAAATTTAAATGCTGCATGGTACAAATGGGCCCGAATCCTATACCCACATATAATGTACATGCTATATCTTTTAAATACAGTACATCTTTCTCGTGTACGAAACCATTTTCATAAATCATAGTAATCGTACACATATCTTGTGCACAAAATAACATACACATAACCTGTGTATAAAATCATTCTCTCGATATATAACATTCACATCAACTAGTGGCAATTATCATGTCCACATAATTTAATGGTGGCAATTATCATGTCCACATAATTTAATGGTGGCAATTATCATGTCCACATAATTCAATGGTGGCAATTATCATGTCCACATAATTCAATAATAATCCGCAGAACTTTTGTCTGCATAATAATTCATTCGAGGAAAGTTTTGCTTGTGTCTATCTCGTCAAACATTTATAAAAGCATTTCATGTATTCGCAGTTCAAAATATATTTCAAAAGCATTTAATAAAGCAGTTGTAAAAACAGCGCATGTATTCTCAGTCCCAAAAATATAAAGAGTAAAAGGGAGCAAATGAAACTCACCATATTGTATTTTGTAGTAAAAATACATATGACGTCATTTATCAAGTATAGGGTTGGCCTTGGATTCACGAACCTCACATGAAAAAGCCCCAATAAGAAAAAGACTGCCCATGCCGGTCTCGAACCCGCGACCTTTCGCTCACCCGAAACACCCTCAAACCATTCCTCCATTTCTATTTTATTGAAATTACTCCTAATCTAATTATATTTACCCCATTTCTATTTACGAATCATCATCATCATATACCTACATCATACACCATCATCATTAATCAACGCTTTCATCATCATCAGCTACATAGCAATAACATCATCATCATAATCTTATATCATCACTTAATCAATATCATCACCATCATCTTTATCATTCGAATAGCCATCATCATAATCATCAACAAAAAATCATACGGTATTATTAACATATTATTATCATGCCTCAATATTTTATGTATTATTATCATTTTAGTGATCCATCATCATAACAATCGTAATTCTCATCCTCATCATCTTAATCGATATCATTTATCATCAACATCATCTTCATTATTACCGTGATTTATCATATCATGATCATCATTCTTACAATCAAATTCTTTTCACACAACAGGAAAGGAATGTTAATTTCTTTTAAAATTGACAAGTTGATCCATTATAGAGGAACAAACAAAAGTCTACGTCCAAGTGGTGTGTGTTTGGTTTATCTTGAAGTAATTGATATACAATTTAGGATCACCTACTGTCTCCATCAGGACCCCCCTCCCACCTTCTTTTGTCACCCTTTATCTTCATACATCCTAATCATTATTACCTTATATTTACTAACTTCATCATTCATGTTATTTTAATAGAAGAAGAAATATAAACAAAAGAGAATCGGGTTTCAGCAACAATAACCGAGTGGTGAGTTTAATCGGTGTTCGTTGTTGGTTCAGCTGGGTTTGTTCACTCAATTTCTTTCTCGTTAATCACTGTTACAAAAGATGGAAGAAGCAGCCGTGACAGTTTAACGGTGATGTGTGTTCTTGATTGAAAATTCTTTTTAATCTTGATGGTGATCGTAATAGACGAGCAGAAGTGGGTGTTTGATGGGTTTGTTGGGGTGGTGGGTATTCTTGGTCAGAAACTAAAAATAGGAATGGGGTGTTTGGTTTGAGTGTCACTCAAAAGTTGATACAGAAGCACAGTTGAAGTCATTCGTTTGCAGTAATCCTTTGTAGCTTTTAAGCTCTTTTTCTTGGGTTGATTCTCCACATTCCAAGCTCAAAAGTAATTCGATAACAATATGGTTCGATGGTTGAAGGAGAAGAATAAAAGTGGTCGGGTTTATGGTAGTATTTGCACAAAATAAAAACGAAAAAATGAAATCGATAATGGTGGTGTGGTTTTTGTGAGGGTGTTCTGGCGATTGATATGATAAAGGTGGTGGTTCGGTTGTGATGCAAGTAAGAACGAAAAAATGATGGTTGATGGTAGAGAAGATGGGTGGTGGACTAATTTGGTTTAGAAGATAAACATGATACATACTTGTGAAGGTGGTTATGATTGATCTTGTGATTGATCGAACCCGAACAAGATAACAAGCGGGATGGTTGCCAAGGTGATGTTCAATTGATGGATTAAGGTGATTCAACAACAAAATATAAGATAATATAGTGTAGCCTCTTGTTTGGTGATTGCGGTGTTCGGTTATGTTCAAACATCAAAACGAAAGAAAAATATAAAGATGAAGATGGTGGTGATTCTTGGTGTCGGTGTTCAAGGTGTTTGATAAAAATGGAAATAGTTTTTATTGATTGAAGGATGCAGTGAAGTATATGTATATATAAATTGAGATGTTTGTAAAATATCTCTACATGTCATTTATTCAATAAATGAGTGGACAATGATTGAAATAAAAACTGTATATATCAATTAAGCACAGTGATAATCAATCATCTATGTAATTCTCTAATCACGGATAGCTAACAGAATATATATATATAGAGTACAATAATATTAGTAATAATTAATTTACTCACAATCATGTGAATGTAAAGAATGACGGTTTTTAATTTCGGATATTGCATCGTGGTCCGTTGTAAATCAACGACGGATAAAAGTCTTCGGAAAAATTCCAAAATTTTAATTTAAGTATCTTTATTTATTTAGGTCATTATGGTATAAAGTTTGGTCATTAACTATTAAATAAAAATTACATTAATTATTCACTCCCAACCCCCAAGCAAAATATAAAAATTTTAAAATTTGACAAACAACATCTAAATATATTATTAATAAGCCTAAAATTTATAAAACTCATTTTCAAATCACCGTTTATTTTAAAATTACTTAAGTTTAAATTTAACTTGCTTAATATCCATCGAAACATCAAACGATTATTACAATCACGTAATATTTATTTTTAATATACCTTATTTATATATAGATATATTTTTAAATAATATTATAATATTCTATTTTTATTTTATTAAATTTTAATAATAATAACATATAATACTTCAAATTATATTTTGAATTATTATTTATATATACATACACACATATCTATTTACAATTAATTGTTCGTGAATCGTCGAGAGCAGTCGAAGGTCAATTGAATATATGAACATCGTTCCAAAATTTTCTAAACTCAACATTACCTACTTTGCTTATTGTATCGAAATCATATAAAGATTTATGTTTAAATTTGGTCGAAAATTCCCGGTTCATCACAGTACCTACCCGTTAAAGAAATTTCGTCCCGAAATTTGAATGAGGTGGTCATGGCTAACAAATAAAATGTTTTCATGACGAATATGAGTTGATAAATAGAGTTTTATCATCATTGAGTAATATGGATAGAACAATTCGATTATTCGAAAAGTACGAATGAAGCTATCACAAAAGAGTGAAATGAATAAATAGAGATTCGCCTTAGCTTTTGACGTAGTTAGGGTTGAATTCCGGAATTCAAGGGATTTAAAGAAAATCTTTGAAATCTAAAAGATTTGATTATTCAGTGAATAAGAAAATTAAAATCTCTATAATTAAATACGGTGATCTGTCTCGATTACTCTGTCTGATATTTCCATTATAAATTAAACTTTTTCAGTTCCATTATTTTCCACCACTCCTATACTAAATTTCCAAATTCAAAAGATTGTGAAAATGCTTAATCCAGTTCTGATTCTTGTCCTTATCCTTACTATCTCAACAATCATTCTCTTTTTTTTTCAACTACCACCGGAGGAATCTGTTTTCTTCTACTTCGCCCTTGGGGTTATAGTGTTTTTTTTTAATTTTTCCCGTGTCTTTATGTTGCGATAAACATTGATATACACGGTTTGAAATTTTATGTGTTGTTATTGAGCTTTATATTCCCCTTATATTTTGGAGTTCCATGCTCTCGTTTTCTCTTCCCGATGAAATATCCCGTTCTTATTGATTAAAAACGTTCCATATTAATTGATTTCTTTGCGAGGTTTTGACCTCTATATGAGACGTTTTTCAAAGACTGCATTCATTTTAAAACAAACCATAACCTTTATTTCATCAATAAAGGTTTAAAAAGCTTTACGTAGATTATCAAATAATGATAATCTAAAATATCCCGTTTACACACGACCATTACATAATGGTTTACAATACAAATATGTTACAACAAAATAAGTTTCTTGAATGCAGTTTTTACACAATATCATACAAGCATGGACTCCAAATCTCGTCCTTATTTAAGTATGCGACAGCGGAAGCTCTTAATAATTACCTGAGAATAAACATGCTTAAAACGTCAACAAAAATGTTGGTGAGTTATAGGTTTAACCTATATATATATAAAATCATAATAATAGACCACAAGATTTCATATTTCAATACACATCCCATACATAGAGATAAAAATCATTCATATGGTGAACACCTGGTAACCGACATTAACAAGATGCATATATAAGAATATCCCCATCATTCCGGGACACCCTTCGGATATGATATAAATTTCGAAGTACTAAAGCATCCGGTACTTTGGATGGGGCTTGTTGGGCCCGATAGATCTATCTTTAGAGTTCGCGTCAATTAGGGTGTCTGTTCCCTAATTCTTAGATTACCAGACTTAATAAAAAGGGGCATATTCGATTTCGATAATTCAACCATAGAATGTAGTTTCACGTACTTGTGTCTATTTTGTAAATCATTTATAAAACCTGCATGTATTCTCATCCCAAAAATATTAGATTTTAAAAGTGGGACTATAACTCACTTTCACAGATTTTTACTTCGTCGGGAAGTAAGACTTGGCCACTGGTTGATTCACGAACCTATAACAATATATATATATATATATATATATCAAAGTATGTTCAAAATATATTTACAACACTTTTAATATATTTTGATGTTTTAAGTTTATTAAGTCAGCTGTCCTCGTTAGTAACCTACAACTAGTTGTCCACAGTTAGATGTACAGAAATAAATCGATAAATATTATCTTGAATCAATCCACGACCCAGTGTATACGTATCTCAGTATTGATCACAACTCAAACTATATATATTTTGGAATCAACCTCAACCCTGTATAGCTAACTCCAACATTCACATATAGAGTGTCTATGGTTGTTCCGAAATATATATAGATGTGTCGACATGATAGGTCGAAACATTGTATACGTGTCTATGGTATCTCAAGATTACATAATATACAATACAAGTTGATTAAGTTATGGTTGGAATAGATTTGTTACCAATTTTCACGTAGCTAAAATGAGAAAAATTATCCAATCTTGTTTTACCCATAACTTCTTCATTTTAAATCCGTTTTGAGTGAATCAAATTGCTATGGTTTCATATTGAACTCTATTTTATGAATATAAACAGAAAAGTATAGGTTTATAGTCGGAAAAATAAGTTACAAGTCGTTTTTGTAAAGGTAGTCATTTCAGTCAAAAGAACGACGTCTAGATGACCATTTTAGAAAACATACTTCCACTTTGAGTTTAACCATAATTTTTGGATATAGTTTCATGTTCATAATAAAAATCATTTTCTCAGAATAACAAATTTTAAATCAAAGTTTTTAGTTAACTAACCCAAAACAGCCCGCGGTGTTACTACGATGGCGTAAATCCGGTTTTACGGTGTTTTTCGTGTTTCCAGGTTTTAAATCATTAAGTTAGCATATCATATAGATATAGAACATGTGTTTAGTTGATTTTAAAAGTCAAGTTAGAAGGATTAACTTTTGTTTGCGAACAAGTTTAGAATTAACTAAACTATGTTCTAGTGATTACAAGTTTAAACCTTCGAATAAGATAGCTTTATATGTATGAATCGAATGATGTTATGAACATCATTAATACCTTAAGTTCCTTGGATAAACCTACTGGAAAAGAGAAAATTGGATCTAGCTTCAACGGATCCTTGGATGGCTCGAAGTTCTTGAAGCAGAATCATGACACGAAAACAAGTTCAAGTAAGATCATCACTTGAAATAAGATTGTTATAGTTATAGAAATTGAACCAAAGTTTGAATACGATTATTACCTTGTATTAGAATGATAACCTACTGTAAGAAACAAAGATTTCTTGAGGTTGGATGATCACCTTACAAGATTGGAAGTGAGCTAGCAAACTTGAAAGTATTCTTGATTTTATGAAACTAGAACTTTTGGAATTTATGAAGAACACTTAGAACTTGAAGATAGAACTTGAGAGAGATCAATTAGATGAAGAAAATTGAAGAATGAAAGTATTTGTAGGTGTTTTTGGTCGTTGGTGTATGGATTAGATATAAAGGATATGTAATTTTGTTTTCATGTAAATAAGTCATGAATGATTACTCATATTTTTGTAATTTTATGAGATATTTCATGCTAGTTGCCAAATGATGGTTTCCACATGTGTTAGGTGACTCACATGGTCTGCTAAGAGTTGATTATTGGAGTGTATATACCAATAGTACATACATCTAAAAGCTGTGTATTGTACGAGTACGAATACGGGTGCATATGAGTAGAATTGTTGATGAAACTGAACGAGGATGTAATTGTAAGCATTTTTGTTAAGTAGAAGTATTTTGATAAGTGTCTTGAAGTCTTTCAAAAGTGTATGAATACATATTAAAACACTACATGTATATACATTTTAACTGAGTCGTTAAGTCATCGTTAGTCGTTACATGTAAGTGTTGTTTTGAAACCTTTAGGTTAACGATCTTGTTAAATATTGTTAACCCAATGTTTATAATATCAAATGAGATTTAAATTATTATATTATCATGATATTATCATGTATGAATATCTCTTAATATGATATACATACATTAAATGTCTTTACAACGATAATCGTTACATTTATGTCTCGTTTAAAAATCATTAAGTTAGTAGTCTTGTTTTTACATATGTAGTTCATTGTTAATATACTTAATGATATGTTTACTTATCATAGTATCATGTTAACTATATATATATCCATATATATGTCATCATATAGTTTTTACAAGTTTTAACGTTCGTGAATCACCGGTCAACTTGGGTGGTCAATTGTCTATATGAAACATATTTCAATTAATCAAGTCTTAACAAGTTTGATTGCTTAACATGTTGGAAACATTTAATCATGTAAATATCAATCTCAATTAATATATAAAAACATGGAAAAGTTCGGGTCACTACAGTACCTACCCGTTAAATAAATTTCGTCCCGAAATTTTAAGCTGTTGAAGGTGTTGACGAATCTTCTGGAAATAGATGCGGGTATTTCTTCTTCATCTGATCTTCACGCTCCCAGGTGAACTCGGGTCCTCTACGAGCATTCCATCGAACCTTAACAATTGGTATCTTGTTTTGCTTAAGTCTTTTAACCTCACGATCTATTATTTCGACGGGTTCTTCGATGAATTGAAGTTTTTCATTGATTTGGATTTCATCTAACGGAATAGTGAGATCTTCTTTAGTAAAACATTTCTTCAAATTCGAGACGTGGAAAGTGTTATGTACAGCCGCGAGTTGTTGAGGTAACTCAAGTCGGTAAGCTACTGGTCCGACACGATCAATAATCTTGAATGGTCCAATATACCTTGGATTTAATTTCCCTCGTTTACCAAATCGAACAACGCCTTTCCAAGGTGCAACTTTAAGCATGACCATATCTCCAATTTCAAATTCTATATCTTTTCTTTTAATGTCAGCGTAGCTCTTTTGTCGACTTTGGGCGGTTTTCAACCGTTGTTGAATTTGGATGATCTTCTCGGTAGTTTCTTGTATAATCTCCGGACCCGTAATCTGTCTATCCCCCACTTCACTCCAACAAATCGGAGACCTGCACTTTCTACCATAAAGTGCTTCAAACGGCGCCATCTCAATGCTTGAATGGTAGCTGTTGTTGTAGGAAAATTCTGCTAATGGTAGATGTCGATCCCAACTGGTTCCGAAATCAATAACACATGCTCGTAGCATGTCTTCAAGCTTTTGTATCGTCCTTTCACTCTGCCCATCAGTTTGTGGATGATAGGCAGTACTCATGTCTAGACGAGTTCCTAATGCTTGCTGTAATGTCTGCCAGAATCTTGAAATAAATCTGCCATCCCTATCAGAGATAATAGAGATTGGTATTCCATGTCTGGAGACGACTTCCTTCAAATACAGTCGTGCTAACTTCTCCATCTTGTCATCTTCTCTTATTGGCAGGAAGTGTGCTGACTTGGTGAGACGATCAACTATTACCCAAATAGTATCAAAACCACTTGCAGTCCTTGGCAATTTAGTGATGAAATCCATGGTAATGTTTTCCCATTTCCATTCCGGGATTTCGGGTTGTTGAAGTAGACCTGATGGTTTCTGATGCTCAGCTTTGACCTTAGAACACGTCAAACATTCTCCTACGTATTTAGCAACATCGGCTTTCATACCCGGCCACCAAAAATGTTTCTTGAGATCCTTGTACATCTTCCCCGTTCCAGGATGTATTGAGTATCTGGTTTTATGAGCTTCTCTAAGTACCATTACTCTCATATCTCCAAATTTTGGTACCCAAATCCTTTCAGCCCTATACCGGGTTCCGTCTTCCCGAATATTAAGATGCTTCTCCGATCCTTTGGGTATTTCATCCTTTAAATTTCCCTCTTTTAAAACTCCTTGTTGCGCCTCCTTTATTTGAGTAGTAAGGTTATTGTGAATCATTATATTCATAGATTTTACTCGAATGGGTTCTCTGTCCTTCCTGCTCAAGGCGTCGGCTACCACATTTGCCTTCCCCGGGTGGTAACGAATCTCAAAGTCGTAATCATTCAACAATTCAATCCACCTACGCTGCCTCATATTCAGTTGTTTCTGATTAAATATGTGTTGAAGACTTTTGTGGTCGGTATATATAATACTTTTGACCCCATATAAGTAGTGCCTCCAAGTCTTTAATGCAAAAACAACCGCGCCTAATTCCAAATCATGCGTCGTATAATTTTGTTCGTGAATCTTCAATTGTCTAGACGCATAAGCAATCACCTTCGTTCGTTGCATTAATACACAACCGAGACCTTGCTTTGATGCATCACAATAAATCACAAAATCATCATTCCCTTCAGGCAATGACAATATAGGTGCCGTAGTTAGCTTTTTCTTCAATAACTGAAACGCTTTCTCTTGTTCATCATTCCATTCAAATTTCTTCCCTTTATGCGTTAATGCAGTCAAGGGTTTTGCTATTCTGGAAAAGTCTTGGATGAACCTTCTGTAGTAACCAGCTAGTCCTAAAAACTGGCGTATGTGTTTCGGAGTTTTCGGGGTTTCCCACTTTTCAACAGTTTCTATCTTTGCCGGATCCACCTTAATACCTTCTTTGTTCACTATGTGACCGAGGAATTGAACTTCTTCCAACCAAAATGCACACTTTGAAAACTTAGCGTACAATTCTTCCTTCCTCAATACTTCTAACACCTTTCTCAAATGTTCACCGTGTTCTTGGTCATTCTTTGAGTAAATAAGTATGTCATCAATGAAAACAATGACAAACTTGTCAAGGTATGGTCCACACACTCGGTTCATAAGGTCTATAAACACAGCTGGTGCATTAGTTAAACCAAATGGCATGACCATAAACTCATAATGACCGTAACGTGTTCTGAAAGTAGTCTTTGGAATATCATCTTCTTTCACCCGCATTTGATGATACCCGGAACGTAAGTCAATCTTTGAATAAACAGACGAGCCTTGTAGTTGATCAAATAAGTCGTCGATTCTCGGTAGTGGGTAGCGGTTCTTGATGGTAAGTTTGTTCAACTCTCGGTAGTCGATACACAACCTGAATGTACCATCTTTCTTCTTGACAAACAAAACAGGAGCTCCCCACGGTGATGTGCTTGGTCGAATGAAACCACGCTCTAAAAGTTCTTGTAATTGGCTTTGCAGTTCTTTCATCTCGCTGGGTGCGTGTCTGTAAGGAGCACGAGCTATTGGTGCAGCTCCTGGTACAAGATCTATTTGAAATTCAACGGATCGCTGTGGGGGTAATCCCGGTAATTCTTTCGGAAATAAATCGGGAAATTCTTTTGCAATGGGAACATCATTGATGCTCTTTTCTTTAGTTTGTACTTTCTCGACGTGTGCTAGAATAGCATAGCAACCTTTTCTTATTAGTTTTTGTGCCTTCAAATTACTAATAATATGTAGCTTCGTGTTGCCCTTTTCTCCGTACACCATTAAGGGTTTTCCTTTTTCTCGTATAATGCGAATTGCATTTTTGTAACAAACGATCTCTGCTTTCACTTCTTTCAACCAGTCCATACCGATTATCACATCAAAACTCCCTAACTCTACTGGTATCAAATCAATCTTAAATGTTTCGCTAACCAGTTTAATTTCTCGATTCCGACATATATTATCTGCTGAAATTAATTTACCATTTGCTAATTCGAGTAAAAATTTACTATCCAAAGGCGTCAATGGACAACATAATTTAGCACAAAAATCTCTACTCATATAGCTTCTATCCGCACCTGAATCAAATAAAACGTAAGCAGATTTATTGTCAATAAGAAACGTACCCGTAACAAGCTCCGGGTCTTCCTGTGCCTCTGCCGCATTAATATTGAAAACTCTTCCGTGGCCTTGTCCATTCGTGTTCTCCTGGTTCGGGCAATTTCTAATAATGTGGCCCGGTTTTCCACATTTATAACAAACTACATTGGCATAACTTGCTCCGACACTACTTGCTCCGCCATTACTCGTTCCGACACCATTTGTTCCTTTCGTTCTATTAACCCCTGGTCCGTAGACCTCACACTTCGCCGCGCTATGACCATTTCTTTTACACTTGTTGCAAAATTTGGTGCAGAACCCCGAGTGATACTTTTCACACCTTTGGCATAGCTGCTTCTGATTGTTGTTGTTGTTGCTGTTATTATTGTTGTTGGGATGATTGTTGTAGTTGTTGTTGTTGTTGTTGTTGTGGTTGGGCCGTTTGTTGTAGTTGCGATTGATATTGCGATTGTTGGGATAATTGTTGCGATTATTGTTGTAATTGCTGTTGTTGTTGTATTGGTGATTCTTATCACCGTTTTCCTCCCACTTTCTTTTGACTTGCTTCACATTGGCCTCTTCAGCAGTATGTTCTTTAATTCTTTCTTCAATGTGGTTCACTAGTTTGTGAGCCATTCTACATGCCTGTTGTATAGAGGCGGGCTCGTGTGAACTTATATCTTCTTGGATTCTTTCCGATAATCCTTTCACAAATGCGTCGATCTTCTCTTCCTCATCTTCGAATGCTCCCGGACACAATAGGCACAATTCTGTGAATCGTCTTTCGTACGTGGTAATATCAAATCCTTGGGTTCGTAACCCTCTAAGTTCTGTCTTGAGCTTATTGACCTCGGTTCTGGGACGGTACTTCTCGTTCATCAAGTGCTTGAATGCTGACCACGGTAGTGCGTACGCATCGTCTTGTCCCACTTGCTCTAGATAGGTATTCCACCATGTTAACGCAGAACCTGTGAAGGTATGCGTAGCGTACTTCACTTTGTCCTCTTCAGTACACATACTTATGGCAAACACCGATTCGACCTTCTCGGTCCACCGTTTCAATCCGATCGGTCCTTCGGTTCCATCAAATTCCAAAGGTTTGCAGGCAGTGAATTCTTTGTAGGTGCATCCTACACGATTTCCTGTACTGCTAGATCCAAGGTTATTGTTGGTATGTAGCGCAGCCTGTACTGCGGCTATGTTTGAAGCTAGAAAAGTACGGAATTCCTCTTCATTCATATTCACGGTGTGTCGAGTAGTCGGTGCCATTTCCTTCAAAATAGTCAAATGGAACAAGTTAATCATACAGAATATTAAGAGTAGTTAATAGTATTTCGTAGCATAATATGAACTCATTTATAAAAGCTTTTTCTTCATATTAGCGTTTTATAAGTTTAAATTCGGGTAGTACCTACCCGTTAAGTTCATACTTAGTAGCTAATATACAATTCAACTACTACAATTCTATATGAAAAATTGATTATAATAATATTTCGCGTTCAAACTTTTACACAATATTTTACAAACTTACAATACCGCTTATTTTACATATAGCATGAAATATAGCACACAATAAATTTGATACAAGATGGTTGTGAAGATAATTCTAGCTAGTACACAAGTCGTTCAGCAAAGGCAATAAAGACACGTAATTCATACGTCCAGAAACAAGTCATGCATTCTGGTTTTACTAGGATTACTTCCCATCCTTGGTCTTGTGGAATATAACCGTTATGGCCGTTGATAAGACAGCGTGTTGTAATGTCGTCAAAGGGACGAGGGTTACGTAATGTCCAACAGTCCCGTAACAATCTAAAAACCTCATTTCTTACCCTAATTACCGACTCCGTCACTTGTGGGAACGTTTTGTTTAATAGTTGTAGCCCGATGTTCTTGTTCTCACTTTGGTGAGAAGCGAACATTACTAATCCATAAGCATAACATGCTTCTTTATGTTGCATGTTAGCCACTTTTTCTAAATCACGAAGTCCAATATTCGGATATATTGAGTCAAAATAATTTCTTAACCCATTTTGTAAAATAGCATTTGGGTTCACCGCAATATATGCGTCAAAGTAAACACATCGTAACTTATGGATTTCCCAATGTGATATCCCCCATCTTTCGAACGATCTTCGAATGTCTTACAAACTGATCTCGCCTTAAATAGTTGTGCCGAAGAATTCTGACCGACTCTAGACAAGACTTCATCAATCATGTCTCCGGGTAGGTCTCTTAAAATATTGGGTTGTCTATCCATTTTGTGTTTTTATACTGTAAAATAGACAAGAGTTAGATTCATAAAAAAATACTTATTAATACAAGCAATTTTTACATATATCATAAAGCATAAGCACACTATATTACATATATTACACCACACGAATACAACTATCTTATTCCGACTCGCTCGTTTCTTCTTGTTCGGTTTTCGTTCATTTTGCCAAGTTTCTAGGGATATATGATGTTCCCCTAATACGACTCGTCGTTGTCCACATTGGTTTAGAAAAACCTGGTGGTTTAGAGGTTCCCGGGTCATTGTTACAACTTAAGGACTTCGGGGGTTGACGATACATATAAAGTTCATCGGGGTTGGAATTAGATTTCTCTATTTTTATGTCCTTTCCCTTATTATTTTCTTTTGCCTTTTTAAATTCAGTTGGGGTAATTTCTATAACATCATCGGAATTCTCGTCGGAATCCGATTCATCGGAGAATTGGTAATCCTCCCAATATTTTGCTTCCTTGGCGGAAACACCATTGACCATAATTAACCTTGGTCGGTTGGTTGAGGATTCTCTTTTACTTAACCGTTTTATTATTTCCCCCACCGGTTCTATTTCTTCTTCCGGTTCCGACTCTTCTTTCGGTTCTTCTTCGGGAACTTGTGAATCAGTCCACGAATCATTCCAATTAACATTTAACTCTTCATTATTATTAGGTGAGTCAACGGGACTTGTTCTAGAGGTAGACATCTATCACATAATATCAAACACGTTAAGAGATTAATATATCACATAATATTCATATGTTAAAAATATATAGTTTCCAACAAAAATGTTAAGCAATCATTTTTAAAGAAAACACGGTCGAAGTCCAGACTCACTAATGCATCCTAACAAACTTGATAAGACACACTAATGCAAATTTTCTGGTTCTCTAAGACCAACGCTCGGATACCAACTGAAATGTCCCGTTCTTATTGATTAAAAACGTTCCATATTAATTGATTTCGTTGCGAGGTTTTGACCTCTATATGAGACGTTTTTCAAAGACTGCATTCATTTTAAAACAAACCATAACCTTTATTTCATCAATAAAGGTTTAAAAAGCTTTACGTAGATTATCAAATAATGATAATCTAAAATATCCCGTTTACACACGACCATTACATAATGGTTTACAATACAAATATGTTACAATAAAATAAGTTTCTTGAATGCAGTTTTTACACAATATCATACAAGCATGGACTCCAAATCTCGTCCTTATTTAAGTATGCGACAGCGGAAGCTCTTAATAATCACCTGAGAATAAACATGCTTAAAACGTCAACAAAAATGTTGGTGAGTTATAGGTTTAACCTATATATATAAAATCATAATAATAGACCACAAGATTTCATATTTCAATACACATCCCATACATAGAAATAAAAATCATTCATATGGTGAACACATAGTAACCGACATTAACAAGATGCATATATAAGAATATCCCCATCATTCCGGGACACCCTTCGGATATGATATAAATTTCGAAGTACTAAAGCATCCGGTACTTTGGATGGGGCTTGTTGGGCCCGATAGATCTATCTTTAGAGTTCGCGTCAATTAGGGTGTCTGTTCCCTAATTCTTAGATTACCAGACTTAATAAAAAGGGGCATATTCGATTTCGATAATTCAACCATAGAATGTAGTTTCACGTACTTGTGTCTATTTTGTAAATCATTTATAAAACCTGCATGTATTCTCATTCCAAAAATATTAGATTTTAAAAGTGGGACTATAACTCACTTTCACAGATTTTTACTTCGTCGGGAAGTAAGACTTGGCCACTGGTTGATTCACGAACCTATAACAATATATATATATATATATATCAAAGTATGCTCAAAATATATTTACAACACTTTTAATATATTTTGATGTTTTAAGTTTATTAAGTCAGCTGTCCTCGTTAGTAACCTACAACTAGTTGTCCACAGTTAGATGTACAGAAATAAATCGGTAAATATTATCTTGAATCAATCCACGACCCAGTGTATACGTATCTCAGTATTGATCACAACTCAAACTATATATATTTTGGAATCAACCTCAACCCTGTATAGCTAACTCCAACATTCACATATAGAGTGTCTATGGTTGTTCCGAAATATATATAGATGTGTCGACATGATAGGTCGAAACATTGTATACGTGTCTATGGTATCTCAAGATTACATAATATACAATACAAGTTGATTAAGTTATGGTTGGAATAGATTTGTTACCAATTTTCACGTAGCTAAAATGAGAAAAATTATCCAATCTTGTTTTACCCATAACTTCTTCATTTTAAATCCGTTTTGAGTGAATCAAATTGCTATGGTTTAATATTGAACTCTATTTTATGAATCTAAACAGAAAAGTATAGGTTTATAGTCGGAAAAATAAGTTACAAGTCGTTTTTGTAAAGGTAGTCATTTCAGTCAAAAGAACGACGTCTAGATGACCATTTTAGAAAACATACTTCCACTTTGAGTTTAACCATAATTTTTGGATATAGTTTCATGTTCATAATAAAAATCATTTTCTCAGAATAACAACTTTTAAATCAAAGTTTATCATAGTTTTTAATTAACTAACCCAAAACAGCCCGCGGTGTTACTACGACTGCGTAAATCCGGTTTTACGGTGTTTTTCGTGTTTCCAGGTTTTAAATCATTAAGTTAGCATATCATATAGATATAGAACATGTGTTTAGTTGATTTTAAAAGTCAAGTTAGAAGGATTAACTTTTGTTTGCGAACAAGTTTAGAATTAACTAAACTATGTTCTAGTGATTACAAGTTTAAACCTTAAAATAAGATAGCTTTATATGTATGAATCGAATGATGTTATGAACATCATTACTACCTTAAGTTCCTTGGATAAACCTACTGGAAAATAGAAAATTGGATCTAGCTTCAACGGATCCTTGGATGGCTCGAAGTTCTTGAAGCAGAATCATGACACGAAAACAAGTTCAAGTAAGATCATCACTTGAAATAAGATTGTTATAGTTATAGAAATTGAACCAAAGTTTGAATATGATTATTACCTTGTATTAGAATGATAACCTACTGTAAGAAACAAAGATTTCTTGAGGTTAGATGATCACCTTACAAGATTGGAAGTGAGCTAGCAAACTTGAAAGTATTCTTGATTTTATGAAACTAGAACTTTTGGAATTTATGAAGAACACTTAGAACTTGAAGATAGAACTTGAGAGAGATCAATTAGATGAATAAAATTGAATAATGAAAGTATTTGTAGGTGTTTTTAGTCGTTGGTGTATGGATTAGATATAAAGGATATGTAATTTTGTTTTCATGTAAATAAGTCATGAATGATTACTCATATTTTTGTAATTTTATGAGATATTTCATGCTAGTTGCCAAATGATGGTTCCCACATGTGTTAGGTGACTCACATGGGCTGCTAAGAGCTGATCATTGGAGTGTATATACCAATAGTACATACATCTAAAAGCTGTGTATTGTACGAGTACGAATACGGGTGCATACGAGTAGAATTGTTGATGAAACTGAACGAGGATGTAATTGTAAGCATTTTTGTTAAGTAGAAGTATTTTGATAAGTGTCTTGAAGTCTTTCAAAAGTGTATGAATACATATTAAAACACTACATGTATATACATTTTAACTGAGTCGTTAAGTCATCGTTAGTCGTTACATGTAAGTGTTGTTTTGAAACCTTTAGGTTAACGATCTTGTTAAATGTTGTTAACCCAATGTTTATAATATCAAATGAGATTTTAAATTATTATATTATCATGATATTATCATGTATGAATATCTCTTAATATGATATACATACATTAAATGTCTTTACAACGATAATCGTTACATTTAGGTCTCGTTTAAAAATCATTAAGTTAGTAGTCTTGTTTTTACATATGTAGTTCATTGTTAATATACTTAATGATATGTTTACTTATCATAGTATCATGTTAACTATATATATATCCATATATATGTCATCATATAGTTTTTACAAGTTTTAACGTTCGTGAATCACCGGTCAACTTGGGTGGTCAATTGTCTATATGAAACATATTTCAATTAATCAAGTCTTAACAAGTTTGATTGCTTAACATGTTGGAAACATTTAATCATGTAAATATCAATCTCAATTAATATATATAAACATGGAAAAGTTCGGGTCACTACACCCGACTTCAACTCAAGTGAATAATGGTCCAGAATTTGTAGATATAGAGTTTCGAATGATTATAATGTTCTAAGCAGGAAGGAACATGATAGCACGATTTGATTTTCAAATTTATCAACATCACGGAAGGTAGAACCATCAAGAATACATTTTCTTGATATGTTTAGAAGTTAAGTAGAATTATAGAGTTATGTAACATGGCACATGATGACGTTATGATCTGTGAATCATCACGTTCCATTTAGAAACTCAGCATGACTTACTGTAATATAATCATGTTGGCCAAGCGCCATTATATTATACTAACTCATGCTTCAATTCCCAACACTTCTCCACAATTCATTCATAATGTATACTCAGATTTTACAGAAGTTTCTAATATAATGAAATACAGAAAACACGAAAAGGTAGATAATTTCGGACAAGAATATTTATGAAAATATCCTCAGAAATATTGAAGATATTTATGATGATATTTTAGAATTTCTAAGTTCGAAAGTTGATGAAGAAAAATTTTCCGCAAGATTTTAACATGACTTCGGAACAAGATATCCTCTAAAGATTTTGGCGGATTCAGAATTACCTGGATTCTTTGAATATAGGGTTTGGTCCTTGTATTTGTCCTTGGTCTCCTTCATGATTTAGCTCAATCCGTTTTTTTTTAGTACCAAATTTTTAATCGAGCGTTCCCAACATTCTATTATTTATTATCAAACTTTTGGCCGTTTAGACCATCTACGATTTTGCCGTTTCCTCATATAATGCTACCATATCTGAATCATTGGTTACCAATTCGAGGTGAATTCAAGAGAATTGTGTTTTTAGATGATTAAACGCTGATGGTAATATGGTGGAATATAAAAGGTTTTCCGGTAACAATAAAAGAGCACATATATATCAAAGTTATAATAAGGTTGTTTCGAACGAAAAGTCGAAGTTAACTTGCTGGAGCTGTGACAAAATTGGCTAATTTGGAAAGAGATTGCAAAGTTAATTTTGGGTAATAATAATGCTAAAGGATCTAGCACAGATATATGTTAAATGTTTACTCAGGTTCCGAGAGTTTTCAGGTGCATAACGATATGCATCAATCTTTTCTTCTGTAGATGAAGTGCGGTTGGTTCATCCTCTCGATTGAGGTGTTTTGAAGAATCATGAAAGGTTTGAACTCAGATTGTAATCGTCAAGATACAATTGAGGTTTAAGATGAAATCAAGTGGCAAACTTGAAAAATTGTTTAGTTTCATATGTTATAATCAATATTTTAATTCATTTTAATTGTCCAATGTCGGCAGTCCACAGTTGATAGTCCACAGTTGACAGTCCAATAATTCATATATAGTTTAATATATAATATTCAAATTAATTAATACGTATCGTGACCCGTGTACATGTCTCAGACTCGATCACAACTCAAAGTATATATATTATTGTAGAATCAACCTCAACCCTGTATAGCTAACTCCCGCATTACTGCATATAGAGTGTCTATGATTATTCCAAATAATATATATAGATGCGTCGATATGATATGTCAAAACCTTGTATACGTGTCCCGATAATTAAAGTGCATAAAATAAATAACAGAAATTAAATGACGATAAATAAAGTGCTTAAAGTAAATAACGGAAATTAAATGACGATAAATAAAATTGCGATAATTAAATTGCGATAAATAAATTGCGATAAATAAAATGTAATCAGTTAGCTAGGAACAGTTAGCGTGGATTCTTAACAAAATTTCTCATAATTAGTTTGTTTGTTTCTAACAAATTTTATTTTTTCCAATGTTTTCTTCATTATGCCACTTGTTGGATTCTGATATGTTAAAATCCAAATATGAAATTTGAATGAAAATGGTTATTCTGTGTTGACGGATATGTATATCGGTGAATGTAAGTAAGATAGTAAATGACTGTTGAATCAAATTCGAAAATTGTACAGTGTAACTTATTAATGTGAAATCTAAATATTCCTCTGGTATTACCTACCCGTTAAAATATTTTCACCATTAACAGTTTGTACGACAGAATTTTTAATTACAATATTTATGAAAATATACTTACATATATATTTTCTTCAGATGTAATATAGATTTAATGAATTGATATGATATTAATCTCATTTGGTTTACCGTCAAAACTAGATTACATAATCTCTATAACATTAGAGATTACATATTCGCCATGAAGAATGAAGATAATTGATGTAGAACGATGATTATACTCGAGGTACAGAATGAGACGTTGAGGCATGGATTGTTGATGGTACTGGTATTGATGTTGATGGTACTGTTGGTGCCTTTGTTGTTGCTGAATCTGGTACGTTTTGTACCATATTTTTCAAGGCTACAACTCGGGCGCGTAGTTCGTTGACTTATTACTCCGGGATGATTGTCGGTCGGAACGAGCGGGTGAATAAGGTTTAGAATTTTAGATAGTATATAATCATGGCGAGATATTCGGGTAATGAGGGCGAAAATAGTGTTTCGGATTAGTTCGCCAGTGAGTGTTTCAGGTTCTTTGCCAATAGGTGAATTCGGTTGGTGGAAGGGATCGCCTTCTTCGCATCTCCATTGATTAAGTTGACTACGAACCCATCAGATGAATTGGGGATGGTTGATTAGTTGAATTCATTCTGGTGAAGCTACTTCCGGAGTTTAGATGAACATCCATGTCGAAATAGCTGTCAGAATAACTATCAGAATAGCTATCGGAATCTGAGGGACTCGAACTGGTTGAGGGATTCATCTCGTACGATCAGATGAAGGATTTTTGATAAGAAATAGATTATAGGATGTAGATTAGTACCCTGCAATACATCGTTTACATATGCATATATAATACTAAAATCCCATAAGTTACAGAGGAATCTACGGAAGTTGTCAGGCAAAGTCTGCAGTAACAGATATGCTAAGATATGAATTAGCAGATACGCTAAGATACGAATTTTGTCTATACACTATTCATGCAATCATTGCAGTAAGATGTGTCTAGACTAAGAATGATAAGCAGGTAAATTCCTAAGGATGATAAACAGATGATTTCTGACAAAAATGATAAGCAAAACTTTTGACATGCAGACACGGTCGAAGTCCAGACTTACTAATGCATCCTAACGACTATCAGTTAGACATACTAATGCAAGACCTGGTTCACTAAGACCACTGCTCTGATACCAACTGAAAGGACCCGTCCTAATCCATCTGGACGAAGTCTTCAACAGTTGGTCCCATTGCGATGGTCGACTCCAAATAATGTCTTTAAAATGAGCAAATGCACAGCGGAAGGTTTCTTTCATACATGAGAATAAACATGCTTTCAAGTGTCAACCAAAAGGCTGGTGAGTTCATAGGTTTATCATAAAACAATAAAATTCATCATTTTGATAGACCACAAAATTTAAATGCTGCATGGTACAAATGGGCCCGAATCCTATACCCACCTGTAATGTACATGCTATATCTTTTAAATACAGTACATCTTTCTTGTGTACGAAACCATTTTCATAAATCATAGTAATCGTACACATATCTTGTGCACAAAATAACATACACATAACCTGTGTATAAAATCATTCTCTCGATATATAACATTCACATCAACTGGTGGCAATTATCATGTCCACATAATTTAATGGTGGCAATTATCATGTCCACATAATTTAATGGTGGCAATTATCATGTCCACATAATTTAATGGTGGCAATTATCATGTCCACATAATTCAATAATAATCCGCAGAACTTTTGTCTGCGTAATAATTCATTCGAGGAAAGTTTTGCTTGTGTCTATCTCGTCAAACATTTATAAAAGCATTTCATGTATTCGCAGTTCAAAATATATTTCAAAAGCATTTAATAAAGCAGTTGTAAAAACAGTGCATGTATTCTCAGTCCCAAAAATATAAAGAGTAAAAAGGGAGCAAATGAAACTCACCATATTGTATTTTGTAGTAAAAATACATATGACGTCATTTATCAAGTATAGGGTTGGCCTCGGATTCACGAACCTCACATGAAAAAGCCCCAATAAGAAAAAGACTGCCCATGCCGGTCTCGAACCCGCGACCTTTCGCTCACCCGGAACACCCTCAAACCATTCCTCCATTTATATTTTCTTGAAATTACTCCTAATCTAATTATATTTACCCCATTTCTATTTACGAATCATCATCATCATATACCTACATCATACACCATCATCATTTATTATCATTAATCAACGCTTTCATCATCATCAACTACATAGCAACAACATCATCATCATAATCTTATATCATCACTTAATCAATATCATCACCATCATCTTTATCATTCGAATAGCCATCATCATAATCATCAACAAAAAATCATACGGTATTATTAACATATTATTATCATGCCTCAATATTTTATGTATTATTATCATTTTAGTGATCCATCATCATAACAATCGTAATTCTCATCCTCATCATCTTAATCGATATCATTTATCATCAACATCATCTTCATTATTACCGTGATTTATCATATCATGATCATCATTCTTACAATCAAATTCTTTTCACACAACAGGAAACGAATGTTAATTTCTTTTAAAATTGACAAGTTGATCCATTGTAGAGGAACAAACAAAAGTCTACGTCCAAGTGGTGTGTGTTTGGTTTATCTTGAAGTAATTGATATACAATTTAGGATCACCTACTGTCTCCATCAGGACCCCCCTCCCACCTTCTTTTGTCACCCTTTATCTTCATACATCCTAATCATTATTACCTTATATTTACTAACTTCATCATTCATGTTATTTTAATAGAAGAAGAAATATAAACAAAAGAGAACCGGGTTTCAGCAACAATAACCGAGTGGTGAGTTTAATTGGTGTTCGTTGTTGGTTCAGCTGGGTTTTTTCACTCAATTTCTTTCTCGTTAATCACTGTTACAAAAGATGGAAGAAGCAGCCGTGACAGTTTAACGGTGATGTGTGTTCTTGATTGAAAAAAAATTAATGTTGATGGTGATCGTAATAGACGAGCAGAAGTGGGTGTTTAATGGGTTTGTTGGGGTGGTGGGTATTCTTGGTCAGAAACTAAAAATAGGAATGGGGTGTTTGGTTTGAGTGTCATTCAAAAGTTGATACAGAAGCACAGTTGAAGTCATTCGTTTGCAGTAATCCTTCGTAGCTTTTAAGCTCTTTTTCTTGGGTTGATTCTCCACATTCCAAGCTCAAAAGTAATTCGATAACAATATGGTTCGATGGTTGAAGGAGAAGAATATAAGTGGTCGGGTTTATGGTAGTATTTGTACAAAAGAAAAACGAAGAAAAATGAAATCGATAATGGTGGTGTGGTTTTTATGAGGGTGTTCTGGCGATTGATATGATAAAGGTGGTGGTTCGGTTGTGATGCAAGTAAGAACGAAAAGATGATGGTTGATGGTAGAGAAGATGGGTGGTGGACTAATTTGGTTTAGAAGATAAACAGGATACATACTTGTGAAGGTGGTTATGATTGATCTTGTGATTGATCGAACCCGGACAAGATAACAAGCGGGATGGTTGCCAAGGTGATGTTCAATTGATGGGTTAAGGTGATTCAACAACAAAATAGAAGATAATATAGTGTAGCCTCTTGTTTGGTGATTGCAGTGTTCGGTTATGTTCAAACATCAAAACGAAAGAAAAATATAAAGATGAAGATGGTGGTGATTCTTGGTGTCGGTGTTCAAGGTGTTTGATAAAAATGGAAATAGTTTTTATTGATTGAAGGATTCAGTGAAGTATATGTATATATAAATTGAGATGTTTGTAAAATATCTCTACATGTCATTTATTCAATAAATGAGTGGACAATGATTGAAATAAAAACTGTATATATCAATTAAGCACAGTGATAATCAATCATCTATGTAATTCTCTAATCACGGATAGCTAACAGAATATATATATATATATATATATATATATATATATATATATATATATATATATATATATATATATATATATATATATATATATATATATATATATATATATAGTACAATAATATTAGTAATAATTAATTTACTCACAATCATGTGAATGTAAAGAATGACGGTTTTTAATTTCGGATATTGCATCGTGGTCCGTTGTAAATCAACGACGGATAAAAGTCTTCGAAAAAATTCAAAAATTTTAATTTAAGTATCTTTATTTATTTAGGTCATTATGATATAAAGTTTGGTCATTAACTATTAAATAAAAATTACATTAATTATTCACTCCCAACCCCCAAGCAAAATATAAAAATTTTAAAATTTGACAAACAACATCTAAATATATTATTAATAAGCCTAAAATTTATAAAACTCATTTTCGAATCACCGTTTATTTTAAAATTACTTAAGTTTAAATTTAACTTGCTTAATATCCATCGAAACATCAAACGATTATTACAATCACTTAATATTTATTTTTAATATACTTTATTTATATATAGATATATTTTTAAATAATATTATAATATTCTATTTTTATTTTATTAAATTTTAATAATAATAACATATAATACTTCAAATTATATTTTGAATTATTATTTATATATACATACACACATATCTATTTACAATTAATTGTTCGTGAATCGTCGAGAGCAGTCGAAGGTCAATTGAATATATGAACATCGTTCCAAAATTTTCTAGACTCAACATTACCTACTTTGCTTATTGTATCGAAATCATATAAAGATTTAAGTTTAAATTTGGTCAAAAATTCCCGGGTCGTCACACCCAGCATCATGCGTAAGCCCTGCAGGCAGCTTCTATGCTTAAGCCCTTTGTAACATCCCGCATTTTTTCGTTAAATTATTTTAACGCCCGTCTTTTTTTAGATAATATCTTTCGTTATCTAAATTCGTATCTTTCGTTAACTAACGTGCTTAACATTTCCGTTATTTAACTATAACATCTCTCGCTTACTCTAGTGTTTTAAAATATTCGTTCGGTTAATTCTCGCACCCGACTACAAACTTGAGGGACTAATCTTGCCACTTGGGCAAATTTGATTAACTAGTAACCCACCACCACCACTCATTTCATTCCATCCTCTCATCTCTCTCTCTCTCTCTTACTTCTATTATTTTGCTCTCAAACTTCAAATCCTTGATTCATCTTCTAAATCCAAACCGAGAAGCAAACATCAAAAGAAATTACATTTTTGTGATCCTCTCTTCATACTCTACATTTTAGTACCAACTTCATCTCGTTTGGGTAACATTTCTAAAACTCTAGATTTCTCTAATTTGTTTTATAGACTTGAAATGGTGTTAGTTAGTGTCTATGGCTCAAGTCTAACATGAATATATGTTTAGTTTGCTCTATTTGTTGTTTTGAGTAACTAGTTTGAATATGAAAAATGGGTGTGCTTAATCTTGAGTTTTGGATGATTAAATGTTGTTTAAATTTTAAAGTTCATGTATTAAATGTGTTACTAGCATCATTAGCTTCATTTTGATGTGTAGGTTGATTTAGAAAAGTTTCATTTACAAAATTATTGATTTCATGATACTTGGTTAGGGTTTGATAGACTTTAAAATGAACTTTTGATGCATTGAATGCTTGTTAATTGAAATGTCCCGTTCATATTGAGTATAAACGTTCCATATTAATTGATTTCGTTGCGAAGTTTTGACCTCTATATGAGACGTTTTTCAAAGACTGCATTCATTTTTAAAACAACCATAACCTTTATTTTATCAATAAAAGTTTCAAAAGCATTACGTAGATTATCAAATAATGATAATATAAAATATACTGTTTACACACGACCATTACATAATGGTTTACAATAGAAATATATTACATCGACATATGTTTCTTGAATGCAGTTTTTACATAATATCATACAAACATGGACTCCAAATCTTGTCCTTATTTTAGTATGTAACAGCGGAAGCTCTTAATATTTACCTGAAAATAAACATGCTTTAAACGTCAACAAAAATGTTGGTGAGTTATAGGTTTAACCTATATATATCAAATCGTAACAATAGACCACAAGATTTCATATTTCAATATACCTCCCATACATAGAGATAAAAATCATTCATATGGTGAACACTTGGTAACTGACATTAATAAGATGCATATGTAAGAATATCCCCATCATTCTGGGACACCCTTCGGATATGATATAAATTTCGAAGTACTAAAGCATCCGGTACTTTGGATGGGGTTTGTTAGGCCCAATAGATCTATCTGTAGGATTCGCGTCAATTAGGGTGTCTGTTCCCTAATTCTTAGATTACCAGACTTAATAAAAAGGGGCATATTCGATTTCGATAATTCAACCATAGAATGTAGTTTCACGTACTTGTGTCTATTTTGTAAATCATTTATAAAACCTGCATGTATTCTCATCCCAAAAATATTAGATTTTAAAAGTGGGACTATAACTCACTTTCACAGATTTTTACTTCGTCGGGAAGTAAGACTTGGCCACTGGTCGATTCACGAACCTATAACAAATATGTACATATATATCAAAGTATATTCAAAATATATTTACAACACTTTTAATACATTTTGATGTTTTAAGTTTATTAAGACAGCTGTCCTCGTTAGTAACCTACAACTAGTTGTCCACAGTTAGATGTACAGAAATAAATCAATATATATTATCTTGATTCAATCCACGAACCAGTGTATACACGTCTCAGGCTAGATCACAACTCAAAGTATATATATTTTTGGAATCAACCTCAACCCTGTATAGCTAACTCCAACATTACTGCATATAGAGTGTCTATGGTTGTTCCAAATAATATATATACATGGGTCGATATGATATGTCAAAACATTTGAATACGTGTCTATGGTATCCCAAGATTACATAATATATTAGAATACATGTATAATACAATATAAGTTAGCTAGGATATGATTTGTATAGAATTGTTAATATTTCCCGTAGCTACAAAAATCAAAAAATATCCAATCTTGTTTTACCCATAACTTCTTCATTTTAAATCCGTTTTGAGTGAATCAAATTGCTATGGTTTCATATTGAACTCTATTTTATGAATCTAAACAGAAAAAGTATAGGTTTATAGTCGGAAATATAATGTACAAGTCATTTTTGTAAGAGGTAGTCATTTCAGTCGAAAGAACGACGTCTTGATGACCATTTTGAAAAACATACTTCCACTTTGAGTTTAACCATGATTTTTGGATATAGTTTCATGTTCATAAGAAAAATCATTTTCCCAGAAGAACAACTTTTAAATCAAAGTTTATCATAATTTTTAATTATCAAACCCAAAACAGCCCGCGGTGTTACTACGACGGCGCATGTCCAGTTTTACGGTGTTTTTCGTGTTTTCAGGTTTTAAATCATTAAGTTAGCATATCATATAGATATAGAACATGTGTTTAGTTGATTTTAAAAGTCAAGTTAGAAGGATTAACTTTTGTTTGCGAACAAGTTTAGAATTAACTAAACTATGTTCTAGTGATTACAAGTTTAAACCTTCGAATAAGATAGCTTTATATGTATGAATCGAATGATGTTATGAACATTATTACTAAATCAAGTTTTCTGGATAAAGCTACTGGAAATGAGAAAAATGGATCTAGCTTCAAAGGATCCTTGGATGGTTTGAAAGTTCTTGAAGCAGAATCATGACACGAAAACAAGTTCAAGTAAGATTTCCACTCGAAATAAGATTGTTATAGTTATAGAAATTGAATCAAAGTTTGAATATGAGTATTACCTTGTATTAGAAATATATCTTACTATAAATAATAAAGATTTCTTGAGGTTGGATGATCACTCTACAAGATTGGAAGTAAGCTAGCAAACTTGGAAGTATTCTTGATTTTATGAAACTAGAACTTGTAGAATTTATGAAGAACACTTAGAACTTGAAGATAGAACTTGAGAGAGATTAATTATATGAAGAAAATTGAAGAATGAAAGTGTTTGTAGGTGTTTTTGGTCGTTGGTGTATGGATTAGATATAAAGGATATGTAATTTTGTTTTCATGTAAATAAGTCATGAATGATTACTCATATTTTTGTAATTTTATGAGATATTTCATGCTAGTTGCCAAATGATGGTTCCCACATGTGTTAGGTGACTCACATAGGCTGCTTAGAGCTGATCATTGGAGTGTATATACCAATAGTACATACATCTAAAAGCTATGTATTGTACGAGTACGAATACGGGTGCATACGAGTAGAATTGTTGTTGAAACTGAACGAGGATGTAATTGTAAGCATTTTTGTTAAGTAGAAGTATTTTGATAAGTGTATTGAAGTCTTTCAAAAGTGTATGAATACATATTAAAACACTACATGTATATACACTTTAACTGAGTCGTTAAGTCATCGTTAGTCGTTACATATAAGTGTTGTTTTGAAACCTTTAGGTTAACGATCTTGTTAAATGTTGTTAACCCATTATTTATTAAATCAAATGAGATGTTAAATTATTACATTATCATGATATCATGATGTATTAATATATCTTAATATGATATATATACATTAAATGTCGTTACAACGATAATCGTTACATATATGTCTCGTTTCAAAATCATTAAGTTAGTAGTCTTGTTTTTACATATGTAGTTCATTGTTAATATACTTAATGATATGTTTACTTATCATAATATCATGTTAACTATATATATATATCCATATATATGTCATCATATAGTTTTTACAAGTTTTAACGTTCGTGAATTGCCGGTCAACTTGGGTGGTCAATTGTCTATATGAAACCTATTTCAATTAATCAAATCTTAACAAGTTTGATTTCTTAACATGTTGGAAATATTTAATCATGTAAATATCAATTTCATTTAATATATAAAAACATGGAAAAGTTCGGGTCACTACAGTACCTACCCGTTAAATAAATTTCGTCCCGAAATTTTAAGCTGTTGAAAGTGTTGACGAATCTTCTGGAAATTGATGCGGGTATTTCTTCTTCATCTGATCTTCACACTCCCAGTTGAACTCAGGTCCTCTACGAGCATTCCATCGAATCTTAACAATCGGTATCTTGTTTTGTTTAAGTCTCTTAACCTCACGATCCATTATTTCGACGGGTTCTTCAATGAATTGAAGTTTTTCAATGATTTGGATTTCATCCAACGGAATAGTGAGATCTTCTTTAGCAAAACATTTCTTCAAATTCGAGACGTGGAAAGTGTTATGTACATTTGTAAGTTGTTGAGGTAACTCAAGTCGGTAAGCTACTGGTCCGACATGATCAATAATCTTGAATGGTCCAATATACCTTGGATTTAATTTCCCCCGTTTACCAAATAGAACAACACCTTTCCAAGGTGCAACCTTAAGCATGACCATTTCTCCAATTTCAATTTCAAATTCTATGTCTTTTCTTTTAATTTCGGCTTAGCTCTTTTGTCGACTTTGGGCGGTTTTCAACCGTTGTTGAATTTGGATGATCTTCTCGGTAGTTTCTTGTATTATCTCTGGACCCATAATCTGTCTATCCCCCACTTCACTCCAATAAATCGGAGACCTGCACTTTCTACCATAAAGTGCTTCAAACGGCGCCATCTCAATGCTTGAATGTTTTCGAAATCAATAACACATGCTCGTAGCACATGCTCGTAGCATGTCTTCAAGCGTTTGTATCGTCCTTTTGCTCTGCCCATCAGTTTGTGGATGATAGGCAGTACTCATGTCTAGACGAGTTCCTAATGCTTGCTGTAATGTCTGCCAGAATCTTGAAATAAATCTGCCATCCCTATCAGAGATAATAGAGATTGGTATTCCATGTCTGTATATGACTTCCTTCAAATACAGTCGTGCTAACTTCTCCATCTTGTCATCTTCTATTATTGGCAGAAAGTGTGCTGACTTGGTGAGACGATCAACTATTACCCAAATAGTATCATAACCACTTGCAGTCCTTGGCAATTTAGTAATCAAATCCATGGTAATGTTTTCCCATTTCCATTCCGGGATTTCAGGTTGTTGTAGTAGACCTGATGGTTTCTGATGTTCAGCTTTGACCTTAGAACACGTCAAACATTCTCCTACATATTTAGCAATATCGGCTTTCATACCTGGCCACCAAAAATGTTTCTTAAGATCCTTGTACATCTTCCCCATTCCAGGATGTATTGAGTATCTGGTTTTATGATCTTCTCTAAGTACCATTTCTCTCATATCTCCAAATTTTGGTACCCAAATTCTTTCAGCCCTATACCGGGTTCCGTCTTCCCGAATATTAAGATGCTTCTCCGATCCTTTGGGTATTTCATCCTTTAAATTTCCCTCTTTTAAAACTCCTTGTTGCACCTCCTTTATTTGAGTAGTAAGGTTATTGTGAATCATTATATTCATAGATTTTACTCGAATGAGTTCTCTGTCCTTCCTGCTCAAGGCGTCGGCTACCACATTTGCCTTCCCCGGGTGGTAACGAATCTCAAAGTTGTAATCATTCAACAATTCAATCCACTTACGCTGCCTCATATTCAGTTGTTTCTGATTAAATATGTGTTGAAGACTTTTGTGGTCGGTATATATAATACTTTTGACCCCATATAAGTAGTGCCTCCAAGTCTTTAATGTAAAAACCACCGCGCCTAATTCCAAATCATGCGTCGTATAAATTTGTTCGTGAATCTTCAATTTTCTAGACGCATAAGCAATTACTTTCATTCGTTGCCTTAATACACAACCGAGACCTTGCTTTGAGGCGTCACAATATATCACAAAATCATCATTCCCTTCAGGTAATGACAATATAGGTGCCGTAGTTAACTTGTTCATCCTTCCATTCAAATTTCTTCCCTTTATGCGTTAATGCAGTCAAGGGTTTTGCTATTCTGGAAAAGTCTTGGATGAACCTTCTGTAGTAACCAGCTAGTCCTAAAAACTGGCGTATGTGTTTCGTAGTTTTCGGGGTTTCCCACTTTTCAGCAGTTTCTATCTTTGCCGGATCCACCTTAATACCTTCTTTGTTCACTATGTGACCGAGGAATTGAACTTCTTCCAACCAAAATGCACACTTTGAAAACTTAGCGTACAATTCTTCCATCTTCAATACTTCTAACACCTTTCTCAAATGTTCACCGTGTTCTTGGTCATTCTTTGAGTAAATAAGTATGTCATCAATGAAAACAATGACAAACTTGTCAAGGTATGGTCCACACACTCGGTTCATAAGGTCCATGAACACAGCTGGTGCATTAGTTAAACCAAACGGCATGACCATAAACTCGTAATGACTGTAACGTGTTCTGAAAGCAGTCTTTAGAATATCATCTTCTTTCACCCGCATTTGATGATACCCGGAACGTAAGTCAATCTTTGAATAAACAGACGAGCCTTGTAGTTGATCAAATAAGTCGTCGATTCTCGGTAGTGGGTAGCGGTTCTTGATGGTAAGTTTGTTCAACTCTCGGTAGTTAATACACAACCTGAATGTACCATCTTCCTTCTTGACAAATAAAACAGGAGCTCCCCACGGTGATGTGCTTGGTCGAATGAAACCACGCTCTAAAAGTTCTTGTAATTGGCTCTGAAGTTCCTTCATTTCGCTAGGTGCGAGTCTGTATGGAGCACGAGCTATTGGTGCAGCTCCCGGTACAAGGTCTATTTGAAATTTAACGGATCGGTGTGGAGGTAGTCCCGGTAATTCTTTCAGAAATACAGCGGGAAATTCTTTTGCGACGGGAATATCATTGATGTTCTTTTCTTCAGAATTGACTTTCTCGACATGTGCTAGCACAGCATAGCAACCTTTTCTTATTAGTTTTTGTGCCTTCAAGTTACTAATAAGATTTAACTTTGCGTTGCTCTTTTCTCCGTACACCATTAAGGGTTTTCCTTTTTCTCGTATAATGCGAATTGCATTTTTGTAACAAACGATTGTTGGGATTTAACAAGTTTCATAATACTTATAATCATTCAAGAAATAAGATTTGTGGAAGCGTATAAATTACCATTTTAAAACTTGTAAATCTTTAACCATTTAAAGTTAAATCCCAAATAGGATCAAGTTGTGAAACATACTTACAAACTAAGAGTGGGTTTAGAGATTATACCTCCTCAAGCTAGTTGAGGGTTGTTTTCAAAGTTGCAAGATGATGATGAAGATGAATATTAGCTTCTAACTTGAAGCCTCAAGTTGTAATACCCACAAGTTTTAGTGCACCAACACCACCCTTAATGTAGTTAGAATTTAGAGACACTTGAATGACCAAAAACCAAGCTTGAAGACCCCTTTGTTTCTGCCCAAAATTTCGAACAGCAGCAGTAAATTTGGACAGAATAGTCAGCTGTTTTTGGCACTTGAAATGTTGTATATTTACTAAGTAGAAGTCAAGGAATATCTTGGTCTTTTAATCACCCATGCACCTAAGGAATGGAGTCATCTTAAAAGCCACAAAGATGCTAGCATGGGTGTCCACATGGGGCTTCAAAAATTCAGCTCATGGGTGGAAATTATTTTTATAAAAAGACCATTGTTTTATAAAACTTGTAGAATATAAACTTTGTTATATCTAATTCCTTGCATTTGTTACTTACATATTTTATAAACCAAGTTATAAAATATAACACAACATAATTATTTAAGCTTATAAATAATTAAATATAAATTTTCCAAATAATTTATTTCAAGTGATAATATTTTAGAAAACCGATTTTCTAAAGTTCAAGTGTCGCGTATTTATTTAACGAACCAATCGCCAAGATTAAATACGTTTAAGGTGTCGGTAAGCTTGTTACTGGGTATGACCCGACTTAGATCATAACATATTAGCCACATTAATTTAATATGTCTCTCGGGCATACGAAAAATCTTCAATCTCCCACTTGCACGAGAAACATAAGAAATTAATGCAAGTGAGGGATACCACCTAACGACCGTCCATCACCCCCAATATGTTATGACTTTGTGCCATTCAATAACATCATCCCTTTCGAGTTCCCATCTCGAATATGAATAGGTGAATCTTTCACTATTTCCTTTTGTCCTAGATGTCATGTTATATCCAAGAATTATAGAGTGATCACTCTCTTCTAGATTTAACTTTATCAGGCCTTAGACATCTGACTCTCAACGAATAAGAAGGAAAAATTCCATCTTGACAACATACGTCCTAAATATATACCTTGCATTATACCTGAGCTCTTCCATATGAACTACCATATTTCAGAATAGCGAAGGAAAGAATCAAGGTACAATATGTCATAACCCGTCCTTAACCATAAGAACGAGTTAGATAACGTATGATTTCATTACGAGGTATTGACCTCTATATGCGACATTTTTAAAAGAACAACTGCATTTATTTTACATTACAAACCATAACTCTTATGTTAATACAAGCTTTAGACAATATAAAGATGATTATCGTTTAGCGATAATCTTAGACTTACAAACTTTACATGTGATGATAACAATACGATTTCTAGCATATTTTACATTACAATTCCTCGGATATGCAGTTTTATTTTTGACACAAATATGCATACTCAAGATCTTGCTTAAATTCAACATGTTGCAGCGGAAGCTTTTAGTTATCACCTGAGAATAGACATGTTTAAAATGTCAACATAAAGTTGGTGAGATATAGGTTTAATGCCGGCAGCGGTATAAATATAGACCACAAGATTTCATATGTAAACATTTTAATAAAAATATTCTAAGTGGTTGAGCACTTGGTAACCATACTTAACATTTAATCACGTCGCATATTCCCTTTATTATGAAATCTTACTACACCGTACCAAGTGTAGTCACCGAAACGAAGTACTGTGCAACCGTTAAATACTGGTCGTCCAGTCCGGTTGGGGTTGTCAGGCCCGATAGATCTATCAACAGGATTCGCGTTTACAATACCGCTGTAAATATTAGTTACCAAGCTACAGGGAAGTATGCCAGTGGTACAACTCAACGTAGAATATATTTTTCAGTTACTTGTGTCCATAACGTAAAACATAAAATACATGTATTCTCATCCCGAAATACTTAGAGTTTAAAAGTGGGACTATATACTCACTTTTGCCTTGAAGATATATATATTTTGACTTGGTCTCCGGTTGATATCACGAACCTATCCATATATAATTTATCAATATATTTTCATTTTAAACAATCGTCACATATATTTACTTATAATACTTTTAATGTCTTCTTAGTCCGTAGTTAGCAATTCAATTTTTAATGGTTCATATTTAGGTGTTTAATAAATAAATAAAACCCCCATCGAAATAAATAAAACCCGCATCGTATTTGTATTGGTCGGGATTAATCTTGACCCACGGTACCGTGTTGTCAAATGACGTGTTGCGTACATAAAGTACCGGTGTTGTCAAATGACGTGTTGCGTACGTACATGAGGTCTTATGATTAATCTTCTCGTGTTATTTACGGGTGATCCTGAAATATATAAAATTAAATTATGAGTACATATATATAAAATATCATGTTATTTTAGAAAGATGTGATTTATTTAATTTTTCTCCAATTATTTTCGTGGCTAAACTAGTTTTGGATATCCGATCTTGTTTTAGTCATAGTTTCTTCGTTACAACTCCGTTTTCGTTGGTTTAACTTGCCACTTCCTTGGATCGAGTCCTTCTTTAAGACTATGAACTGTAAATACCTTAGTTTGTATTCGAAATCACAAATCATAGGTCAAACTTTGGTGAAACTTATGAAGTTGATCATTTTCCATCATGTAAACAACCTTAAATGATTATTTTTCTAAAAATACTTATACTTTGAGTTAAATCATGAAATTTTTATGTGTTAACATATTCATAGTAAATATCAATTTTCCAGAAAATAAGCCTCCAATTCAAAGTTCAAGATGGTTTTTAATTATCCAACCCAAAACAGCCCCCGGTTGTACTCCGACGATGTAAATTCAGTTTTTAAGGTGTTCTTTGAAAAACCAAGTTTTACCTTGTTAAGTTAGCATATCCTTATGATATATTACAGGTCTTGAAGTATTTTAAAAGTTAAGTTAGAAGGATCTATTTAGTTTGCAAACAAGTTTGAAAACATTCAAACTATGTTCTTGTTGTTAAAATTTTATACCATAAAATAAGATAACTATATATATATGAATCGAATAAGGTTATGAACAAAGTTATTACCTCAAGTTACTTGGACAAGGTTGCTGTAAAAGAGAAGTAAAAACCTAGAACCAAAAGAGTGATGGAGTTGGATGAAAGATTGGAAGCAACTTAAGACATAAACTTGAAATGAAAGTTGTATTTTTGTAGTGTTTTTGTTTGATCTTGTTATGGTGGTGTTTAAGGTGATTCTTGAGAGGATTTTTGCTGGAGTTCTTAGAGATACATGAGGCTAGTAAGTGTGTGTGTTTAGCTAGAGAAATGATGTATCAAAAATTGAAAATGGATGCATGTATATATGATGGTGGTGGCGTGATTTATGATGAACAAAGACAAGATTTTAGGTTGTTTTCTTGTATAATTAGTCATACTAGATAACAAAGTAGTTACCTTATACATAAGGCATGAACAAGGGCTGGTTGGTGGTGATTTGATGTGTATATACCAATAGTAAATATGTATAGAAGCTAGGTATGATACGAGTACATATACTCTAGATATACGTATAGAAATCTTGTGAGAACGGAACGAGGATTCAAATATAGCTATCTTTTGTGAATACACTTATATTGTTTTATGTATTTAAGTCCTTAAAAGTGATTAAATACATTACATATACGATATATGTATAAACATTATAGGTCATAAGTATTTATGTCAAATAACGTTACGTATGGTTATTGTTTTAAAAACTTAAGTTAGTAGTTTCAAAATATACTTATAACTTATTGTTATTAATACAAAATGAGGTATTACAACATCCTTAGATCATGTTAAATATGTATATATACATATATATACACAAACGTATAATTATCATATGTTATATAGTTCGTGATATCATCGGTCAACTAGACGGTCAAACGTTGTGTAAAACTCTTTTCAAAAACATAAGTCTCAACAATTTGGATTGCTTATCATGTTGGTAAGGTTTAATTTATGTAAATATTAATCTTATAAGTATAAATTGATCGAAAAAGTCCGGGTCATTACAGTACCTACCCGTTAAATAAATTTCGTCCCGAAATTTTAAAATTGTACCTATTATGCGTCATCGGAAAAACAGATGTGGGTACTTTTGTTTCATTTGATCCTCTCATTCCCAAGTAAACTCGGGACCTCTTCGAGCATTCCAACGAACCTTAACGATCGGTATATTGCTCTGTTTGAGCCGTTTAATTTCACGATCCATGATTTCGATTGGTTCTTCGATGAATTGTAGTTTCTCGTCGACATGGATTTCTTCAAGAGGAATGGTGAGGTCTTCCTTTGCAAGACACTTCTTAAGGTTTGAGACGTGAAAGGTATTATGTACTCCGGCGATTTGTTGCGGTAACTCGAGTCGATAAGCTACCGGTCCAATGCGTTCGATGATCTTGAACGGGCCTACATATCTTGGGTTCAGTTTACCTCTTTTACCGAAACGTATTACACCTTTCCAAGGTGACACCTTTAGTATAACCATGTCACCGATCTGAAACTCTAATAGTTTCCTTCGGACATCGGCGTAGCTCTTTTGGCGACTACGGGCTGTTTTCAATCTCTCCTTGATTTGTACTATCTTCTCAGTCGTTTCGTGTATGATCTCGGGACCAGTTAATTGTCGATCTCCTACTTCATTCCAACAAATAGGAGATCTACACTTCCTTCCATACAATGCTTCGAATGGCGCAGCTTTAATGCTCGCATGATAACTATTATTATACGAGAATTCTGCTAATGGTAGATATTTATCCCATCCGTTTCCAAAATCAATCACACATGCCCTGAGCATGTCTTCAAGAGTCTGAATTGTTCTTTCACTCTGCCCGTCGGTTTGCGGATGATATGCGGTACTCATATCCAAACGAGTTCCTAGTGCCTCCTGTAGTGATTGCCAGAACTTTGAGGTAAATCTACTATCACGATCAGATATAATGGAAATAGGTATTCCATGCCTTGAAACTATTTCCTTTATATATAATCATAATAATTTCTCCATTCTATCCGTTTCCTTTATAGGCAAGAAATGTGCAGATTTGGTAAGACGATCAACAATTACCCAAATGGTGTCGTATCCCCAGGCAGTCTTTGGTAACTTCGTGATGAAATCCATGGTAATACCATCCCATTTCCATTCTGGGATTTCTGGTTGTTGAAGTAACCCTGACGGCTTCTGGTGTTCTGCTTTGACTTTGGAACAAGTTAAACACTCCCCAACATATGTTGCAACGTCTGTCTTTAAATTAGGCCACCAATAATGTGTCTTAAGATCTTGGTACATCTTTCCCACTCCAGGATGTATCGAGTATCTTGTCTTATGTGCCTCGTTCAATATCAACTTCCTTAATCCACCCAACTTCGGTACCCAAATACGATTTGCAAAATATCGAATTCCATCTTCCCGTATAACGAGTTGCTTCTCATACTTCTTCATTATTTCATTTCCTATATTTTCTTTAGTAAGTGCTTCTCGTTGAACTTCTTTGATTTGTGAGTTGAGATTCATGCGAATTTTTATGTTCATCGCTCGTACTCGAATTGGTTCTCGTTCCTTTCTGCTTAGTGCGTCAGCCACCACATTCGCTTTCCCGGGATGATAACGAATTTCACAATCATAGTCATTTATTAACTCGATCCACCTACGTTGCCTCATGTTCAGCTGTTTCTGATCAAAAATATGTTGAAGGCTTTTATGATCAGTAAACACAGTGCATTTAACCCCATACAAGTAGTGTCTCCATATCTTCAATGCAAACACGACTGCTCCCAGTTCTAGATCATGCGTCGTATAATTCCGCTCGTGAATCTTCAATTGTCAGGATGCGTATGCAATAACTTTCTTCCGTTGCATAAGAACGCAACCAAAACCTTGTCGCGAAGCGTCACAATATATTTCAAAATCATCGTTCCCTTCTGGTAACGATAAAATAGGCGCCGTAGTCAACTTCTTTTTCAGTAATTGAAATGCACTCTCCTGCTCAGAAGTCCATTCATATTTCTTCCCTTTTTGCGTTAACGCTGTCAACGGCTTAGCTATTCGGGAAAAATCTTGAATAAACCTTCTATAATAACCGGCTAAACCCAAAAATTGGCGTATCTGCATTGGTGTCTTAGGAGTCTCCCATTTTTCAATGGCTTCAATTTTTGCTGGATCAACCTGAATTCCTTTGCTACTAACAACGTGACCAAGAAATTGCACTTCTTTCAACCAGAAAGCACACTTAGAAAATTTAGCATATAGCTGTTCTTTTCTCAACAACTCTAATATCAACCTTAAATGCTGCTCATGCTCTTGCTCACTCTTGGAATAGATAAGAATATCATCAATGAAAACAATAACAAACTTATCTAAATACGGACTACAAACTCGATTCATGAGGTCCATGAATACAGCTGGCGCATTTGTCAACCCAAACGGCATGACCAAAAATTCGTAATGACCGTAACGTGTCCGAAAAGCAGTTTTCGGTATATCTTCTTCTTTGACGCGTAATTGATGATAGCCCGATCTTAGGTCAATTTTCGAGTACACACATGATCCTTGGAGTTGATCAAATAAGTCGTCAATTCTTGGTAGTGGATATCGATTCTAGATAGTTAACTTATTTAATTCACGATAATCTATACACATCCTAAAAGATCCATCTTTCTTTTTAACAAATAGAATCGGAGCTCCCCACAGTGAAGTACTTGGTCGTATGAATCCACGATCCAGTAATTCTTTTAACTGACTCTGAAGTTCTTTTAACTCGGACGGTGCAAGTCTATATGGAGCACGGGCAACTGGTGCAGCTCCTGGTACTAAATCTATTTGAAATTCTACAGATCTAAATGGAGGTAATCCCGGCAACTCTTCCGGAAAAACTTCAGGAAAATCTCTTGCCACAGGCACGTCGTTGATGCACTTCTCTTTTTCTTCCTTTTCGACTTTATTAACTTGTGCTAGAATAGCATAACATCCCTTTTCTAAACACTTCTTGGCTTTCAAACAGCTAATGAGTTTTAGCTTTGAGTTACCCTTCTCTCCATAAATCATCACCGGCATTTTATCCTTACAAGGAATGCGAATTGCCTTCTTGGCACACACAACTTCAGCTCCTACTTTGGACATCCAGTCCATGCCGACTATTACATCAAAACTTCCTAATTCTACGGGTATTAAGTCAATTTTAAATGTTTCTCCGGCTAAATTTATTTTACAATCACGGCAAATTTTATCGGCTTTAATTAGTTTACCATTAGCTAACTCAATCATGTACTTAGCATCTAGAGGTAATGATGAACAATTCAATTTAGCGTAAAAGCCTCTACTCACGTAACTTCTATCGGCACCAGTATCAAATATAATAGATGCGGATAAGTTATTAATGGTAAACGTACCCGTAACAAGCTCCGGGTCTTCACACGCCTCTCTAGCATTAATAACAAATGCTCTTCCACATGCAGATCCATTATTCTTCTCTGGATTCGGACACTGGCTCTTATAGTGACCTTGTTTTCCACACCCATAACAAGTAATGGTAGCCAAAGCAGTTCTATTTGCATTGGTGGCAGGAGTCTTGGTAACATTTGTATTTGTAACGAGGGCCCTACAATCTTCAGCAAGATGACCCTTTCGATTACATTTGTTGCATACCACATTACAGTAGCCAGAGTGATGTTTGTGGCATCGGTTACATAAAGGATTTTGTCCTTTGTAACCAAAGCTTAAACCACTACCCGCACCTTGCGTGATTTCTTGTTTCTTAAAAGATTGTTGTTGGTTACCTCGATCATAATTTCCATTCCACTTTCTTTTGTTACCTGATACCTTCACATCAGTATTGGATACTTTCTTATCCATGATGACCTGATCCATTAGCTCGTTTGCCATGGTTATAGCTTCATGAATTGTCTTAGGTTTCGATGCTGTAACATTTGCCTTGACCTTTTTGGGCAAACCATCTTTGTACATTTCAATCTTCCGTTCTTCGGTTGGAACCAATTCAGGACATAGCAAAACTAATTCCATGAATCGCTGATTGTAGTTGGTGATTTCAGTACCAATAACCTTCAGACTTCGTAATTCATCTTCCAACTTCCTAACCTCGTTCCTTGGACAATATTCGTTGATTAACATTGTTTTGAATTCTTCCCATGGAGTATCATAAGCTACATCTCCTCCTACAGCCTTCACAAAATTTTTCCACCACGTGAGTGCACTATCTTGTAAAGTGCACGATGCATACTTGGTCATGTCCTTTTCAACACAACCACTGATTTTAAACACAGTCTCCATTTTTTCTATCCACCGGGTTAAACCGATCGGTCCTTCTGTTCCACTGAATGATGAGGGCTTGCAAGCTTGAAAAGTTTTGTAGGTGCATCCTACACGAGGATTTGGGTTAACTGCAGCAGCTCTTGCAGCCTCGACCCATAACATTCTGTCGTTCACTCGCTGGTTAATGAATTCCTCGACTTCTTGTTCCGTCATTCGATTCAATCGTGCCATATTCTTCTATAAGAATGAAAAGAAAATAATTATTCACATGGAATATTATAGATGTAGTGTATTTTTACAGTACATTATAGCTTATTAATAATATGAACCAGGTATTATTATAAAAGCCTTTTCTTCTTATTAGCATTTTATAATTATATCTAGGGTAGTACCTACCCGTTAATGTCCATACTTAATAGCTTAGTACAGAACCAATTACTACCATCTAAATAATACTTAACCATGGAAAATTATTGCATTTCATACATCACTATTTTACATATGCTTATCTTACATCGAACATTAAGCAAACCACACTAATAATATTATACAAAACATTATATGATCCCATGGTTTAATACAGCAGCGCATCGTTTGGTCTATTTTCTAGGACGTTTAGGTTCAAAGAATCGCTTAACGCTTATCCTGGCTGTCTGCCTATATTTTGGCGGTGTCTCCCTATATTTTGGCTGTGGGGCTGAAGAACTGGATGCCGGGATAGAACGAATAGGAATAGCGGGAATAGGGGTGGTAGTGTCTAGTGGAGTTGGTGCCACATCATCCTCACTAAACTCGGGATTTGAATTTTCTAATTCATTAGCCTTTCATTTCTTTCCTAGTTCGAACTTGTCTTTTGTAATTTCCTGTATTTCTTCCTCGGGTTCACTTTCCTCCTCGGGTTCACTTTCCTCCTCGGGTTCACTTTCCGGGTTCTCTATAGTCGGTTCATCCGGAATTTGTGAGTCTTCCCCAAAGATATTATTTTCGTCATCGGATAGGTTAATGACTGGAACACCATCTGAAGATTCTGGTTCAGAGTCGCTGAATGTGATAACAAGTTTTGAGCCCGACATCTATCACACAACAACTAACCCATTAGTACTACATAATATTTACATATAAATTTTAACCAACAATGATAAGCAATGGTTTTTAAATCAGACCCGGTCAAAGTCCAGACTTACTAATGTATCCTAACGACTTATCAGTTAGACACACTAATGCAAACCTGGTTCACTAAGACCACCGCTCTGATACCACATGTCATAACCCGTCCTTAACCATAAGAATGAGTTAGATAACGTATGATTTCATTGCGAGGTATTGACCTCTATATGCGACATTTTTAAAAGAACAACTGCATTTATTTTACATTACAAACCATAACTCTTATGTTAATACAAGCTTTAGACAATATAAAGATGATTATCGTTTAGCGATAATCTTAGACTTACAAACATTACATGTGATGATAACAATACGATTTCTAGCATATTTTACATTACAATTCCTCGGATATGCAGTTTTATTTTTGACACAAATATGCATACTCAAGATCTTGCTTAAATTCAACATGTTGCAGCGGAAGCTTTTAGTTATCACCTGAGAATAGACATGTTTAAAACGTCAACATAAAGTTGGTGAGATATAGGTTTAATGCCGGCAGCGGTATAAATATAGACCACAAGATTTCATATATAAACATTTTAATAAAAATATTCTAAGTGGTTGAGCACTTGGTAACCATACTTAACATTTAATCACGTCGCATATTCCCTTTATTATGAAATCTTACTACACCGTACCAAGTGTAGTCACCGAAACGAAGTACTGTGCAACCGTTAAATACTGGTCGTCCAGTCCGGTTGGGGTTGTCAGGCCCGATAGATCTATCAACAGGATTCGCTTTTACAATACCGCTGTAAATATTAGTTACCAAGCTACAGGGAAGTATGCCAGTGGTACAACTCAACGTAGAATATATTTTTCAGTTACTTGTGTCCATAACGTAAAACATAAAATACATGTATTCTCATCCCGAAATACTTAGAGTTTAAAAGTGGGACTATATACTCACTTTTGCCTTGAAGATATATGTAACATCCCGCGTTTTTCCGTTAAATTTATTTTTAACACCGTTTTTTTTTATATAATAATATCTTTCGTATTTAAATTCGTCGACTCCGTTGACGAACGTTCATAATATTCTCGTTATTTAATTATAACATCACTCGTTTACTCTAACGTTTTAAAATATTTCGTTTGGTTAATTCCCGCACCCGACAACAAACTTGAGGGACTAGTTTCGCCAAGGTGCCAAACATTTGACTAGGTCAAATGGTCAACACCTCCTCTTATCCACCCATTTCACCTCCCACTTTCTTCTTTCTTTTCTCTCCACCATTTTTGAACTCAAAACACCCATTCACTAAATTCATCATCTATTTCCATTCAAGCAATCAAACATCAAAACAAATTATATATTCGTGATCCTCTCTTCATCCTCTTCGATTTGGTACCAATTTCATCACATTTGGGTAACATTTCTAAATCACTAGATTTCTTTAAATTCATGTTCTTGACTTAAAAGTGTGTTAATTAGTGTCTATGGCTCATTGTGATGTTGTGTATGTAATTTGTATGCTCGATTTGTTGTTTTTGGTGTAACTAGCTTGAATATGAAAAGTGCTTGCTTAATCTTTGATTTTGGAAGATTAAATGTTGTTAATTTGTTAAAGTTCATGTATTAAATGTGTTACTAGCATCATTAGCTTCAATTTGGTATGTAGGTTGGCATGGATTAGTTTCATAAACAAAATTGCTAAATTTGTGATTTTGAGTTAGGGTTTGATGAAAGTAAAATGAACTTTTGATGCATTGAATGCTTGCCATGTTGTTTTGTAAGTGTTTAGTTGTATTGTATGTCTAATTATCTTCAAAACGTCATATCACATGTGTGAATTGGATTCCCGAAATTTAAAATGCAATTGATGAACTTGAAACTTTGAAAATGGATTCTTAATGATCACTTGACGGAAAATCGGTTATTGAAATTGATGTTTTTGTTTGATGAAACATGTTTAGTTGTTTTCCTTGTCAAATTACCTTTCCAACGATATATAGTATGCATTTTGGATGTTTTCGGTTCATAAAATATGTTAATTTGAGTTTTGGTTCGTGACTTGGACCATTTTTCTGCAAACTGCATGTTTCCCAGGTATTGCGCGCCGCGCATATACCCGCGCGCCGCGCAGAATTAGAAATCCCAGATGTTTGCCTTCGTGGTTAAGTTCTGACCTGGATTTACACTTGGGTGCGCGCCGCGCAACCCATTGCGCGCCGCGCATATGCCCAGCTCATTTTTGTTTTTATTTTTCCTTTCACAAAATGTTTCCCGCTTAACCGTAACTCCGATTAACATGAAACTTGGCCATTCTGCTCATAAATGATTTCTCATCATGGGAAAATTGTCGGATACCCGACCCGACCCCGTTGACCTTGACTTTGACCAAGTTTGACTTTTAGTCAAACTTAACCAAACAATTATACGATCGTTCTAACATGCTTAGTTACTTGTATCGTGCATGAAACTTGACTAATTGATTCACATGCTATATTAATCGAGTCGTAACGAGCCATAGGACTAATTGAACATCTTTGACCGTTTTGTGTTTACCGTTATTGATACAACCTATATGTTTAGGTCAAGACTAGCTTTGTCTTTGCACGCGTCTACTTGTTGAAGTACTTTATTAACTCTTGCACTCAAGGTGAGATCATAGTCCCACTTTTACTCTTTTTGAACTTATATTTGGGATGAGAAAACATAAACGATTCTTTTGAACTAAGTGAACACAAGAACGGGAAAACAAACATTCTACATACGAGTTTAGAACAAAAATCCTCAATTCGATTATCATTAGTTACACTTGCCGGGTGTAAGCGAGAACTTATGTTATATGGCCATATGGGTTTGACAACCCTCATCTTTGACGGTTCGCTACCGTCTACGGATGAAATATATTTTCGAGAATCAGTGTTTGTTCTAGCACTATGGATGGGGTATACAATGGATGGAATGTTAAGCTTTGATAATTGGGTGCTCGTGAATATTAACTTTTAGAATGTGTTACTATTATTTCAACTTTGCAAACCTTGTGGTTCGACTTACTTACTTTTACTCACTTACTTACTTAAACCTATGATTTTACCAACGTTTTCGTTGACAGATTTCTATATTTTTCTCAGGGCTTGCACGATATGTGAAACATGCTTCCGCTTACTATTTGATACTTGCATCCGATGTCGAGTATACATGCATTTCATGGAGCGTCTTTTGACTTTACTTTAAACCGTGTCGCCTAGATTTCAATCGTACTTATAACGTTGTAACTTAACTTTTGGTTGAACAATTCTTGTAAACTTTGAAACAATCTTTATTTTGAAATGAAGGCGACATATTTTGGTCAAACGTTATCTTAAAGACTTATAATCAGGTAATGGGACCCACGTAGCCGACGCCGTCACTTGACGATTTGTCGGGGTCGCTACAAGTGGTATCAGAGCCTTGGTTGTAGGGATTTAGAGTTCATTTGTGTCCACCCCGAGTCATAGGGTACATAGGTGAATCTAGACTACAACCGGCATATAGACTGAAGTAGGAATTATTTGACTAATTGTGCATTTATACTCGAACTCTTCTATCATATCTAACTCGTATTCGATCTTGATCTTACGTTGATAAATTTTGTTGATGCGCCACCTTGACTTTATGAAGTAATGTTAAATGCACATGAGAATCAGGGTAATATAATTTCCGGGATTATATTACGGTGATTCACATGGACGTTCCGACATTATGACATAGAGAATTTAAGGCGAGTCAAGGAAAATTTTCTCTCTATCCTTATTCCATGCCACGGTTAGTATTGTTGAAAATACTAACCAACGATATTCTTGTCTCATGAAGGAACAATGGCTCACCAAGGTCAACACAACACTCCTCTCGAAACTCTAGAACAAGCTCTTCAACGAATGATAACCACCGCCGTGGGTACGGCCGTGGCCAATCACTTTTCTAACAACAACAATCATGGAGCCGGTAATTCAATCGAAGGTTGCTCCTACAAGAACTTCATGAAGTACAATCCTCCCACTTTCGATGGAACCGGGGGACCGGTTACTCTCACCCGATGGTTTGAACAAACAGAGACCGTTTTTAACACAAGCGGTTGTCGAGACCAAGATAAGGTCAAGTTTTCCACCCTCACTTTCACCGGTATCGCTCTCTCATGGTGGAACACGTATGTACAATTAGTGGGAAGCGATGAAGCCCACACACTCTCTTGGACCGAATTAAGAGAAAGAATGATCACCGAATACTTCCCGAGCGACGAGACTCGAAGGCTCGAGCAGGGTCTAAGGAATTTAAGAACGGTCGGGAATGACCTCGAAGCTTATAATCAACGGTTTACTGAACTAGTCTCGATGTGTCCAAATCTCATGACTCCCGAATCCCTAAGAGTCGAACTTTACATGGATGGCCTCCCTAAGAGCATTCAACACGGGGTAATGACATCCCAACCCACTAACCTACAAGAGGCTTTAGCAAAGGCCCACCAAACTTTGGAAACGGTGAATGAAATGGAAGCACCGGCACCAATGGTCGAGAACCACCCGAGTAACAATAAAAGAACATGGGGAGCCTCTCAATTTAGCAACCACAACAATAACAACAACCCCGCCAAGAAGCCTTTCACCTCCAACGACAAGAAAGGCTATGCCGGAAAACTACCTTTTTGTAACGAATGCCACAAGCATCACTTTGAAGGATGTGGCAGGTTTCGCCACCGACGCCAAGGAAGTGGTCACGTCGCCAAACGTTGTGGAAGTACCACCCCCGTCGCTCGAATGATGCCCAACGCACATAGGACGGGTGCTTGCTTCGAATGTGGTCAAACGGGTCATTTTAGGAATGAATGCCCAAATAAGAAAATCAACCCCAACGCACGCCGTTGAACTTTCAACATCAACGCCTAGGATGCCCTAGACGACGATGGACTAGTCACGGGTACGTTTCTTCACAACAAACCGTATACTTCATACTTGTTCGATTCGATTACCGCTAGACGTTTTACAACCAAGACTTTGACTTGTACTCATTACCTTCCATCTTTTCCCTTAGATACTATTTAGGCGATTTAAGCGACCAACGAAAAGATATTGTGTGTCTATAAATTTTATCGGAGGATATACGTTAAGAAATTGAACTCGACACCAATAGAACTAAGGAACTCAAAACCTATTCATTAAGGAGAAATTGTTGCCCTACATTTATGTATAGATTATTGTGAACTAAGAAATTTTCGGTTGGAAACCGATACCCTCTCCCTCGCATCCATGACCTCATGATTATTTGCACGAATCCCGTATGTTCCAAATCGACCTCCGTTCCGGTTATCATCAATTGGGGGTTAAGTGAGACGATGTCTCCTAAGCCACTTTCCGAACTCGCAACGTTAGTTGTAAATCTCTCTTAGTACCGTTTGATTTATTTAGGGCTCGCCCGTATCCATAAACCTCTTGAACCGCGTATGCAAATTCATATAGACTAATCTGTTATCGTATTTATAGATGACATCTTAACTTATTCAAGTAAAGAAGGAAAACGAACAACATCACCATCTTAAGCTCGAACTTTTGAGAAAAGAGCAACTCTATACCAAATTCTCCGAGTGAGAATTTCTGTTGAACGAAGTCCAATTTTCTAGACCATGATGTTAATGGTCAAGGCATTACAATCAATCTCGAAATCAAGCCACATGTAATCAGGAAACTCTCCCAACTCAGACTTGTATTCGTAAAATCTTAGATCTCGTCTATTTTTACCGAAGATTCATTTCTGACTTTTCTCGTGTTACACGACTTTTAAACTCGTTAACTCACTAAGGAAAACTCTAAACCTCTCCGTGTTTGAACCTTGAGCGTGATTCTTCACACCAACATTTCTAGCTAAAATCGTATAGCAACAGATGGAACTCAAACATGGAAATATTTCTACTTGAACGCCGAAAGGCATACTCTCTCGTCTCAAAAATCAACATAACTAAAATTCGTTATTTTGCACGAAGAATTCGAATACTAAATTGTGGATCCGATCAATATTCTTGTCATCACGTACCACACTACATACCTCTGTTATTTCACCATCACCGTCTGATATTACTGGAATTTAAGATAGCACACAATCCAACGATACTTCACTCTTCTTTGACTTAACGCCCTTGTGTTTCTGATAATCGGTCAACTATTATTCAACCCCGAACTATACAACTACGTGTACTACCTCGTTCCTCTTTCAGACTTTAACTTTTGACAACTAGAGGCACGTTATGGCAACCTCGAGATGTAAACTCATCCTATTCTAAGTCCTCATTTCACTACTATCTTTACCGTTCGCATTTCCGTTTAAAGAAACTCCTTGTAACATTTCTCCATGGATAGAGAAACTCCTCATATTACATAAGTATTCGCCACGAGGGTGAATAGTCCTAACGAACATTTTTCGAACCCTAACTAACTTGTTCAAACGTATCTTAAGAGATTCTATTCCAACACGGTGTATCTTTGTCAATTATTCCGTATTGAAATACTCGTTTCACTTCTAGTTTTACAAGGAACCATGGGAACCCGCTTAGACATGAGTACCGCGTACCACCCACAAACAGACGAACCGAACAAACGAACGATTTACGTCTTCGAAAGACATGTTTCAAACTTGCATGGTCGCTTTTAGTAGATCCCTCTTACAACAGTAGTTACCACTCGTGTGTTCACACGCACTTTCCGAAACCCTATATGACCGCTCATGTCATACCCCTATTCGTTGGACCAAAGCATGTGGCAAACAAAACACCGAATCTTAACTCATCCAAGAAACAACAATTGAGATAATCCAAGTCCGAGAAGGGCTCGAGACGACCCGTAGTCGCCCAAAAGAGTCATACCAAACTTAGATGAAAACCTCACAAATCCCAGTGTGTAACCGCGTAATATTGAGAAACCGCACCTTGGAAAGGTGTAATCCATTTTGGGAAATCGAGAAGGGCTATATCCGCAATATCGAACCTTTTGAAACCTTGGGGCGTATTGGAACCGCTTCCTATCGTTTAGAACTTCCGACTCAATTAAGTTTCCGTTTACCCCATTTCGTGTAACAAACTTAGAAACGTGTCCTGCGGAACAGGAACGTGCAATCCTTCTAGATGCACCAACTATTGATGACAAACTCCTCCTCATAGGAAAAACCGGCTGAACTTGTGGATCGTAAAACCAAGCCCTAATACAACGTAACACCCCGACTATCCGGATTCGTGGAATGTCCAAGAAAGTACCTTCAATCATTCGTAGAGTTACTACACTAGGTCTCGAGTAAGAGACATCAACTATTATTTCCAACTAAATTTCGGGACGAAATTTCTTTTGAGGTGTGGATAATGTAACATCCCGCGTTTTTCCGTTAAATTTATTTTTAACACCGTTTTTTTTTTATATAATAATATCTTTCGTATTTAAATTCGTCGACTCCGTTGACGAACGTTCATAATATTCTCGTTATTTAATTATAACATCACTCGTTTACTCTAACGTTTTAAAATATTTCGTTTGGTTAATTCTCGCACCCGACAACAAACTTGAGGGACTAGTTTCGCCAAGGTGCCAAACATTTGACTAGGTCAAATGGTCAACACCTCCTCTTATCCACCCATTTCACCTCCCACTTTCTTCTTTCTTTTCTCTCCACCATTTTTGAACTCAAAACACCCATTCACTAAATTCATCATCTATTTCCATTCAAGCAATCAAACATCAAAACAAATTATATATTCGTGATCCTCTCTTCATCCTCTTCGATTTGGTACCAATTTCATCACATTTGGGTAACATTTCTAAATCACTAGATTTCTTTAAATTCATGTTCTTGACTTAAAAGTGTGTTAATTAGTGTCTATGGCTCATTGTGATGTTGTGTATGTAATTTGTATGCTCGATTTGTTGTTTTTGGTGTAACTAGCTTGAATATGAAAAGTGCTTGCTTAATCTTTGATTTTGGAAGATTAAATGTTGTTAATTTGTTAAAGTTCATGTATTAAATGTGTTACTAGCATCATTAGCTTCAATTTGGTATGTAGGTTGGCATGGATTAGTTTCATAAACAAAATTGCTAAATTTGTGATTTTGAGTTAGGGTTTGATGAAAGTAAAATGAACTTTTGATGCACTGAATGCTTGCCATGTTGTTTTGTAAGTGTTTAGTTGTATTGTATGTCTAATTATCTTCAAAACGGCATATCACATGTGTGAATTGGATTCCCGAAATTTAAAATGCAATTGATGAACTTGAAACTTTGAAAATGGATTCTTAATGATCACTTGACGGAAAATCGGTTATTGAAATTGATGTTTTTTGTAATGACCCGCACTTTTTCGATCATTCTATACTTGTAAGATTAATATTTACATAAATTAAACCTTACCAACATGATAAGCAATCCAAATTGTTAAGATTTATGTTTTTGAAAAGAGTTTTACACAACGTTTGACCGTCTAGTTTGACCGATGATATCACGAACTATATAACATATGATAATTATACGTTTGTGTATATATATGTATATATACATATTTAACATGATCTAAGAATGTTTTAATATCTCATTTTGTATTAATAACAATAAGTTATATGTATATTTTGAAACTACTAACATAAGTTTTCAAAACGATAACCATACGCAACGTTATTTGACTTAAATACTTATGACCTATAATGTTTATACATATATCGTATAAGTAATGAATTTAATCACTTTTAAGAACTTAAATACATAAAACCATATAAGTGTATTCACAAAAGATAGCTATATTTGAATCCTCATTCCATTTTTCACAAAATTTCTATACGTATATCTAGAGTATATGTACTCGTATCATACGCAGCTTCTAGATGTATTTACTATTGGTATATACCAATAAAAATCTGCTCCTTAGCAGCCTTAAATGATTAAGAAACATGTGGAACCAACCATTTGTCAAGTAGCATGAATTATTTAGCAAGAAAACAAAGTTAGGTATCTTTTTTTTCCTTTATAAACTAAAAACGTTTTTATGCATGCACACCATTTCTTCACCCCATTTTCTCATACTTACACTTCCATTTCTCTCTCAAAATACTCTTAACTTCATACTTGATCATCTCCAAGCATTTTCTCCATCATTTAGCTTCAAAAACAACACTTAAATCTCATAAGAAAACCTTACAAAAACACTTCAAGAAATCCTTCCAAGAACACAAACTTACTTCCAATCTTTCATCCAATTCCATCACCCTTTTGGTTCTAGCTTTTTACTTCTCTTTTACAGCAACCTTGTCCAAGGAACTTGAGGTAGAATCTATGTTCATAACCTTATTCGATTCATATATATATAGCTATCTTATTTTGTGGTATAAAACTTTAACAACAAGAACATAGTTTGAATGTTTTCAAACTTGTTTGCAAACTAAATAGATCCTTCTAACTTAACTTTTAAAATACTTCAAGACCTGTAATATAACTTAATTATATGTTAACTTAACAAGGTTTAACTTGGTTTTTCAAAGAATACCTTAAAAACTGTTTTTACGACGTCGGAGTGTAACCGGGGACTGTTTTGGGTTGGATAATTAAAAACCATCTTAAACTTTGAATTGAAGGTTTATTTTCTGGAAAAATGATTTTTATTATAAATATGATAACACATAAAAATTTCATGATTTAATTTAAAGTATAAGTATTTTTAGAAAAATAATCATTTAAGGTTGTTTACATAAAGGAAAATGTTTAACTTCATAAGTTTCACTAAAGTTTCACCTATGCCGTGTGATTTTGAATACAAACTAAGGTATTTACAGTTCATAGTCTTAAAGAGGAACTCGATCCAAGGAGATGGCAAGTTGAATCAACGAAAACGGAGTTGTAACGAAGAAACTATGACCGAAACAAAATTGGTTATCCAAGACTAGTTTAACTTCGGGATTAATTGGGAAAAATTAAATAAATCACATCTTTCTTAGATAACATGATAATTTATATATATGTACTCATAATTCAATTTTATATGGTTCAGGATCACCCGTAAACATTACGAGAAGATTAATCATAAGATCCCATGTTTGTACGCAACACGTCATTTGACAACACCGGTACTTTATGTACGCAACACGTCATTTGACAACACCGGTACCGTGGGTCAAGATTAATCTCGACCAATACATATACGATGGGGTTTTATTTATTTCGTTGGGGGTTTTATTTATTTCATTACGGGTATATTAAACATCTACAAATGAACCATTAAAATTGAATTACTAACAACGAACTGCTAGCTACGGACTAAGGAATTATTCAAAGTATTAAAAGTATAACAAGTATATATATGAGACGTTTGTTTAAAAAGAAAAGGTATTGATATATTATATATGGATAGGTTCGTGATATCAACCGGAGACCAAGTCAAATTATATATATCTTCAAGACGAAAGTGAGTATATAGTCCCACTTTTAAACTCTAAATATTTCGGGATGAGAATACATGTATTTTATGTTTTACGTTATGGACACAAGTAACTGAAAAATATATTCTACGTTGAGTTGTACCACTGGCATACTTCCCTGTAGCTTGGTAACTAATATTTACAGCGGTATTGTAAACGCGAATCCTGTTGATAGATCTATCGGGCCTGACAACCCCAACCGGACTGGACGACCAGTATTCAACGGTTGCACAGTACTTCGTTTCATAACTACACTTGGTACAGTGTAGTAAGATTTCATAATAAAGGGAATATGCGACGTGATTAAATGTTAAGTATGGTTACCAAGTGCTCAACCACTTAGAATATTTTTATTAAAACGTTTATATATGAAATCTTGTGGTCTATATATATATTGCTGCCGGCATTAAACCTATATCTCACCAACTTTATGTTGACGTTTTAAAACATGTCTATTCTCAGGTGATTTCTAAAAGCTTCCGCTGCATTATGTTGAATTTGAGCAGGATCTTGCGTACGCATATTTGTGTCAAAAATAAGACTGCATATCCAAGAACTTGTGTTGTAAAATATGCTAGAAATCGTGTTGTTATCATCATTTGTAAAGTTTGTAAGTCGAAGATTATCGCTAAACGATAATCATCTTTATTTCGTCCAAAGCTTGTATCAAAAATAAGAATCATGGTTTGTAATGTATAATATATGCAGTTTTTCTTTTAAAAAATGTCGCATATAGAGGTCAATACCTCGCAATGAAATCATACGTTATCTAACACGTTCTTACGGTTAAGGACGGGTTATGACATGTGGTATCAGAGCGGTGGTCTTAGCGAACCAGGTTTGCATTAGTGTGTCTAACTGATAAGTCGTTAGGATACATTAGTAAGTCTGGACTTTGACCGGGTCTGATTTAAAAACCATTGCTTATCATTGTTGGTTAAAATTTATATGTAAATATTATGTAGTACTAATGGGTTAGTTGTTGTGTGATAGATGTCGGGCTCAAAACTTGTTATCACATTCAGCGACTCCGAACCAGAATCTTCAGATGGTGTTCCAGTCATTAACCTATCCGATGACGAAAATAATATCTTTGGGGAAGACTCACAAATTCCGGATGAACCGACTACAGAGAACCCGGAAAGTGAACCCGAGGAGGAAAGTGAACCCGAGGAGGAAAGTGAACCCGAGGAGGAAAGTGAACCCGAGGAAGAAATACAGGAAATTACAAAAGAAGAGTTCGAACTAGGAAAGAAACGAAAGGCTAATGAATTAGAAAATTCAAATCCTGAGTTTAATAAGGATGATGTGGCACCAACTCCACTAGACACTACCACTCCTATTCCCGCTATTCCTATTCGTTCTATCCCGGCATCCAGTTCTTCAGTCCCACAGCCAAAATATAGGCAGACAGCCAGGATAAGCGTTAAGCGATTCTTTGAACCTAAACGTCCTAGAAAATAGACCAAACGATGCGCTGCCGTATTAAACCATGGGATCATATAATGTTTTGTATAATATTATTAGTGTGGTTTGCTTAATGTTCGATGTAAGATAAGCATATGTAAAATAGTGAAGTGTGAAATGCAATAATTTTCCATGGTTAAGTATTATTTAGATGGTAGTAATTGATTCTGTACTAAGCTATTAAGTATGGACATTAACGGGTAGGTACTACCCTAGATATAATTATAAAACGCTAATAAGAAGAAAAGGCTTTTATAATAATACCTGGTTCATATTATTAATAAGCTATAATGTACTGTAAATATACACTACATCTATAATATTCCATGTGAATAATTATTTTCTTTTCATTCTTATAGAAGAATATGGCGCGATTGAACCGAATGACGGAACAAGAAATCCAGGAACTCATCAATCAACGAGTGAACGACAGAATGTTATGGGTCGAGGCTGCAAGAGGTGCTGCAGTTAGCCCAAATCCTCGTGTGGGGTGCACTTACAAAACTTTTCAAGCTTGCAAGCCCTCATCATTCAGTGGAACAGAAGGACCGATCGGTTTAACCCGATGGATAGAAAAGATGGAGACTGTGTTTAAAATCAGTGGTTGTGTTGAAAAGGACATGACCAAGTATGCATCATGCACTTTACAAGATAGTGCACTCACGTGGTGGAAAAATTATGTGAAGGCTGTAGGAGGAGATGTAGCTTATGATACTCCATGGGAAGAATTCAAAACAATGTTAATCAACGAATATTGTCCAAGGAACGAGGTTAGGAAGTTGGAAGATGAATTACAAAGCCTGAAGGTTATTGGTACTGAAATCACCAACTACAATCAGCGATTCATGGAATTAGTTTTGCTATGTCCTGAATTGGTTCCAACCGAAGAACGGAAGATTGAAATGTACAAAGATGGTTTGCCCAAAAAGGTCAAGGCAAATGTTACAGCATCGAAACCTAAGACAATTCATGAAGCTATAACCATGGCAAACGAGCTAATGGATCAGGTCATCATGGATAAGAAAGTATCCAATACTGATGTGAAGGTATCAGGTAACAAAAGAAAGTGGAATGGAAATTATGATCGAGGTAACCAACAACAATCTTTTAAGAAACAAGAAATCACGCAAGGTGCGGGTAGTGGTTTAAGCTTTGGTTATAAAGGACAAAATCCTTTATGCAACCGATGCCACAAACATCACTCTGGTTACTGTAATGTGGTATGCAACAAATGTAATCGAAAGGGTCATCTTGCTGAAGATTGTAGGGCTCTCGTTACAAATACAAATGGTACCAAGACTCCTGCCACCAATGCAAATAGAACTGCTTTGGCTACCATTACTTGTTTTGGGTGTGGAAAACAAGGTCACTATAAGAGCCAGTGCCCGAATCCAGAGAAGAATATCGGACCTGCACGTGGAAGAGCATTTGTTATTAATGCTAAAGAGGCATGTGAAGACCCAGAGCTTGTTACGGGTACGTTTACCATTAATAACTTATCCGCATCTATTATATTTGATACTGGTGCTGATAGAAGTTACGTGTGTAGAGACTTTCACGCTAAATTGAATTGTTCATCATTACCTCTCGATGCTAAGTACATGATTGAGTTAGCTAATGGTAAACTAATTAAAGCCGATAAAATTTGCCGTGATTGTAAAATAAATTTAGCCGGAGAAACGTTTAAAATTGACTTGATACCCGTAGAATTAGGAAGTTTTGATGTAATAGTCGGCATGGACTGGATGTCCAAAATAGGAGCCGAAGTTGTGTGCGCCAAGAAGGCAATTCGCATTCCTCGTAAGAATAAAACGCCAGTAATGATTTATGGAGAGAAGGGTAACTCAAAGCTAAAACTCATTAGTTATTTGAAAGCTCAAAAGTGCTTGAAGAAAGGGTGCTATGATATCTTAGCACATGTTAATAAAGTCGAAAAGAAAGAAAAAGAGAAGTGCATCAATGACGTGCCTGTGGCAAGAGATTTTCCTGAAGTATTTCCGGAAGAGTTGCCGGGATTACCTCCATTTAGATCTGTAGAATTTCAAATAGATCTTGTACCAGGAGCTGCACCGGTTGCCCGTGCTCCATATAGACTTGCACCGTCCGAGTTAAAAGAACTTCAGAGTCAGTTAAAAGAATTACTGGATCGTGGATTCATACGACCAAGTACTTCACCGTGGGGAGCTCCAATTTTATTCGTCAAGAAGAAAGACGGATCTTTCCGAATGTGTATAGATTATCGTGAATTAAATAAGTTAACTATCAAGAATCGGTATCCACTACCGAGAATTGACGACTTATTTGATCAACTCCAAGGATCATGTGTGTACTCGAAAATTGACCTAAGATCGGGCTATCATCAATTACGTGTCAAAGAAGAAGATATACCGAAAACTGCTTTTCGGACACGCTACGGTCATTACGAATTTTTGGTTATGCCGTTTGGATTGACGAATGCGCCAGCTGTATTCATGGACCTCATGAATCGAGTTTGTAGTCCATATTTAGATAAGTTTGTTATCGTTTTCATTGATGATATTCTTATCTATTCCAAGAGTGAGCAAGAGCATGAGCAGCATGTAAGGTTGATATTAGAGTTGTTAAGAAAAGAACAGCTATATGCTAAATTTTCTAAATGTGCTTTCTGGTTGAAAGAAGTACAATTTCTTGGCCACGTTGTTAGTAGCAAAGGAATTCAGGTTGATCCAGCAAAAATTGAAGCCATTAAAAAATGGGAGACTCCTAAGACATCAACGCAGATACGCCAATTTTTGGGTTTAGCCGGTTATTATAGAAGGTTTATTCAAGATTTTTCCCGAATAGCTAAGCCGTTGACAGCATTAACGCAAAAAGGGAAGAAATACGAATGGACCTCGGAGCAGGAGAACGCATTTCAATTACTGAAGAAGAAGTTAACTACGGCGCCTATTTTATCGTTACCTGAAGGGAACGATGATTTTGAAATATATTGTGACGCTTCGCGACAAGGTTTTGGTTGTGTTCTTATGCAACGAAAGAAAGTTATTGCATACGCATCTCGACAATTGAAGATTCACGAGCGGAATTATACGACGCATGATCTAGAACTGGGAGCAGTCGTGTTTGCGTTAAAGATATGGAGACACTACTTATATGGGGTTAGATGCACTGTGTTTACTGATCATAAAAGTCTTCAACATATTTTCGATCAGAAACAGTTGAACATGAGGCAACGTAGGTGGTTCGAGCTGATAAACGACTATGATTGTGAGATTCGCTATCATCCCGGGAAAGCGAATGTAGTGGCTGACGCATTAAGCAGAAAGGAACGAGAACCAATTCGAGTACGAGCGATGAACATAAAAATTCGCATGAATCTCAACTCACAAATCAAAGAAGTTCAACGAGAAGCACTTACTAAAGAAAATATAGGAAATGAAATAATGAAGAAGTATGAGAAGCAACTCGTTATGCGGGAAGATGGAATTCGATATTTTGCAAATCGTATTTGGGTACCGAAGTTGGGTGGATTAAGGAAGTTGATATTGAACGAGGCACATAAGACAAGATATTCGATACATCCTGGAGTTGGAAAGATGTACCAAGATCTTAAGACGCATTATTGGTGGCCTAATTTGAAGACAGACGTTGCAACATATGTTGGGGAATGTTTAACTTGTTCCAAAGTCAAAGCAGAACACCAGAAGCCGTCAGGGTTACTTCAATAACCAGAAATTCCAGAATGGAAATGGGACGGTATTACCATGGATTTCATCACGAAGTTACCAAAGACTGCCTGGGGATACGACACCATTTGGGTAATTGTTGATCGTCTTACCAAATCTGCACATTTCTTGCCTATAAAGGAAACAAATAGAATGGAGAAATTATTACGATTATATATAAAGGAAATAGTTTCAAGGCATGGAATACCTATTTCCATTATATCTGATCGTGATAGTAGATTTACCTCAAAGTTCTGGCAATCACTACAGGAGGCACTAGGAACTCGTTTGGATATGAGTACCGCATATCATCCGCAAACGGACGGGCAGAGTGAAAGAACAATTCAGACTCTTGAAGACATGCTCAGGGCATGTGTGATCGATTTTGGAAACGGATGGGATAAGTATCTACCATTAGCAGAATTCTCGTATAATAATAGTTATCATGCGAGCATTAAAGCTGCACCATTCGAAGCATTGTACGGAAGGAAGTGTAGATCTCCTATTTGTTGGAATGAAGTAGGAGATCGACAATTAACTGGTCCCGAGATCATACATGAAACTACTGAAAAGATAGTACAAATCAAAGAGAGATTGAAAACAGCCCGTAGTCGCCAAAAGAGCTACGCCGATGTCCGAAGGAAACCATTAGAGTTTCAGATCGGTGACATGGTTATGCTAAAGGTGTCACCTTGGAAAGGTGTAATACGTTTCGGTAAAAGAGGTAAACTGAACCCAAGATATGTAGGCCCGTTCAAGATCATCGAACGCATTGGACCGGTAGCTTATCGACTCGAGTTACCGCAACAACTCGCCGGAGTACATAATACCTTTCACGTCTCAAACCTTAAGAAGTGTCTTGCAAAGGAAGACCTCACCATTCCTCTTGAAGAAATCCATGTCGACGAGAAACTACAATTCATCGAAGAACCAATCGAAATCATGGATCGTGAAGTTAAACGGCTCAAGCAGAGCAACATACCGATCGTTAAGGTTCGTTGGAATGCTCGAAGGGGTCCCGAGTTTACTTGGGAACGAGAGGATAAAATGAAACAAAAGTATCCACACTTGTTTCCCGATGACGCAAAATAGGTACAATTTTAAAATTTCGGGACGAAATTTATTTAACGGGTAGGTACTGTAATGACCCGCACTTTTTCGATCATTCTATACTTGTAAGATTAATATTTACATAAATTAAACCTTACCAACATGATAAGCAATCCAAATTGTTAAGATTTATGTTTTTGAAAAGAGTTTTACACAACGTTTGACCGTCTAGTTTGACCGATGATATCACGAACTATATAACATATGATAATTATACGTTTGTGTATATATATGTATATATACATATTTAACATGATCTAAGAATGTTTTAATATCTCATTTTGTATTAATAACAATAAGTTATATGTATATTTTGAAACTACTAACATAAGTTTTCAAAACGATAACCATACGCAACGTTATTTGACTTAAATACTTATGACCTATAATGTTTATACATATATCGTATAAGTAATGAATTTAATCACTTTTAAGAACTTAAATACATAAAACCATATAAGTGTATTCACAAAAGATAGCTATATTTGAATCCTCATTCCATTTTTCACAAAATTTCTATACGTATATCTAGAGTATATGTACTCGTATCATACGCAGCTTCTAGATGTATTTACTATTGGTATATACCAATAAAAATCTGCTCCTTAGCAGCCTTAAATGATTAAGAAACATGTGGAACCAACCATTTGTCAAGTAGCATGAATTATTTAGCAAGAAAACAATGTTAGGTATCTTTTTTTTCCTTTATAAACTAAAAACGTTTTTATGCATGCACACCATTTCTTCACCCCATTTTCTCATACTTACACTTCCATTTCTCTCTCAAAATACTCTTAACTTCATACTTGATCATCTCCAAGCATTTTCTCCATCATTTAGCTTCAAAAACAACACTTAAATCTCATAAGAAAACCTTACAAAAACACTTCAAGAAATCCTTCCAAGAACACAAACTTACTTCCAATCTTTCATCCAATTCCATCACCCTTTTGGTTCTAGCTTTTTACTTCTCTTTTACAGCAACCTTGTCCAAGGAACTTGAGGTAGAATCTATGTTCATAACCTTATTCGATTCATATATATATAGCTATCTTATTTTGTGGTATAAAACTTTAACAACAAGAACATAGTTTGAATGTTTTCAAACTTGTTTGCAAACTAAATAGATCCTTCTAACTTAACTTTTAAAATACTTCAAGACCTGTAATATAACTTAATTATATGTTAACTTAACAAGGTTTAACTTGGTTTTTCAAAGAATACCTTAAAAACTGTTTTTACGACGTCGGAGTGTAACCGGGGACTGTTTTGGGTTGGATAATTAAAAACCATCTTAAACTTTGAATTGAAGGTTTATTTTCTGGAAAATGATTTTTATTATAAATATGATAACACATAAAAATTTCATGATTTAATTTAAAGTATAAGTATTTTTAGAAAAATAATCATTTAAGGTTGTTTACATAAAGGAAAATGTTTAACTTCATAAGTTTCACTAAAGTTTCACCTATGCCGTATGATTTTGAATACAAACTAAGGTATTTACAGTTCATAGTCTTAAAGAGGAACTCGATCCAAGGAGATGGCAAGTTGAATCAACGAAAACGGAGTTGTAACGAAGAAACTATGACCGAAACAAAATTGGTTATCCAAGACTAGTTTAACTTCGGGATTAATTGGGAAAAATTAAATAAATCACATCTTTCTTAGATAACATGATAATTTATATATATGTACTCATAATTCAATTTTATATGGTTCAGGATCACCCGTAAACATTACGAGAAGATTAATCATAAGATCCCATGTTTGTACGCAACACGTCATTTGACAACACCGGTACTTTATGTACGCAACACGTCATTTGACAACACCGGTACCGTGGGTCAAGATTAATCTCGACCAATACATATACGATGGGGTTTTATTTATTTCGTTGGGGGTTTTATTTATTTCATTACGGGTATATTAAACATCTACAAATGAACCATTAAAATTGAATTACTAACAACGAACTGCTAGCTACGGACTAAGGAATTATTCAAAGTATTAAAAGTATAACAAGTATATATATGAGACGTTTGTTTAAAAAGAAAAGGTATTGATATATTATATATGGATAGGTTAGTGATATCAACCGGAGACCAAGTCAAATTATATATATCTTCAAGACGAAAGTGAGTATATAGTCCCACTTTTAAACTCTAAATATTTCGGGATGAGAATACATGTATTTTATGTTTTACGTTATGGACACAAGTAACTGAAAAATATATTCTACGTTGAGTTGTACCACTGGCATACTTCCCTGTAGCTTGGTAACTAATATTTACAGCGGTATTGTAAACGCGAATCCTGTTGATAGATCTATCGGGCCTGACAACCCCAACCGGACTGGACGACCAGTATTCAACGGTTGCACAGTACTTCGTTTCATAACTACACTTGGTACAGTGTAGTAAGATTTCATAATAAAGGGAATATGCGACGTGATTAAATGTTAAGTATGGTTACCAAGTGCTCAACCACTTAGAATATTTTTATTAAAACGTTTATATATGAAATCTTGTGGTCTATATATATATTGCTGCCGGCATTAAACCTATATCTCACCAACTTTATGTTGACGTTTTAAAACATGTCTATTCTCAGGTGATTTCTAAAAGCTTCCGCTGCATTATGTTGAATTTGAGCAGGATCTTGCGTACGCATATTTGTGTCAAAAATAAGACTGCATATCCAAGAACTTGTGTTGTAAAATATGCTAGAAATCGTGTTGTTATCATCATTTGTAAAGTTTGTAAGTCGAAGATTATCGCTAAACGATAATCATCTTTATTTCGTCCAAAGCTTGTATCAAAAATAAGAATCATGGTTTGTAATGTATAATATATGCAGTTTTTCTTTTAAAAAATGTCGCATATAGAGGTCAATACCTCGCAATGAAATCATACGTTATCTAACACGTTCTTACGGTTAAGGACGGGTTATGACATTTTTGTTTGATGAAACATGTTTAGTTGTTTTCCTTGTCAAATTACCTTTCCAACGATATATAGTATGCATTTTGGATGTTTTCGGTTCATAAAATATGTTAATTTGAGTTTTGGTTCGTGACTTGGACCATTTTTCTGCAAACTGCATGTTTCCCAGGTATTGCGCGCCGCGCATATACCCGCGCACCGCGCAGAATTAGAAATCCCAGATGTTTGCCTTCGTGGTTAAGTTCTGACCAGGATTTACACTTGGGTGCGCGCCGCGCAACCCATTGCGCGCCGCGCATATGCCCAGCTCATTTTTGTTTTTATTTTTCCTTTCACAAAATGTTTCCCGCTTAACCGTAACTCCGATTAACATGAAACTTGGCCATTCTGCTCATAAATGATTTCTCATCATGGGAAAATTGTCGGATACCCGACCCGACCCCGTTGACCTTGACTTTGACCAAGTTTGACTTTTAGTCAAACTTAACCAAACAATTATACGATCGTTCTAACATGCTTAGTTACTTGTATCGTGCATGAAACTTGACTAATTGATTCACATGCTATATTAATCGAGTCGTAACGAGCCATAGGACTAATTGAACATCTTTGACCGTTTTGTGTTTACCGTTATTGATACAACCTATATGTTTAGGTCAAGACTAGCTTTGTCTTTGCACGCGTCTACTTGTTGAAGTACTTTATTAACTCTTGCACTCAAGGTGAGATCATAGTCCCACTTTTACTCTTTTTGAACTTATATTTGGGATGAGAAAACATAAACGATTCTTTTGAACTAAGTGAACACAAGAACGGGAAAACAAACATTCTACATACGAGTTTAGAACAAAAATCCTCAATTCGATTATCATTAGTTACACTTGCCGGGTGTAAGCGAGAACTTATGTTATATGGCCATATGGGTTTGACAACCCTCATCTTTGACGGTTCGCTACCGTCTACGGATGAAATATATTTTCGAGAATCAGTGTTTGTTCTAGCACTATGGATGGGGTATACAATGGATGGAATGTTAAGCTTTGATAATTGGGTGCTCGTGAATATTAACTTTTAGAATGTGTTACTATTATTTCAACTTTGCAAACCTTGTGGTTCGACCTACTTACTTTTACTCACTTACTTACTTAAACCTATGATTTCACCAACGTTTTCGTTGACAGATTTCTATGTTTTTCTCAGGGCTTGCACGATATGTGAAACATGCTTCCGCTTACTATTTGATACTTGCATCCGATGTCGAGTATACATGCATTTCATGGAGCGTCTTTTGACTTTACTTTAAACCGTGTCGCCTAGATTTGAATCGTACTTATAACGTTGTAACTTAACTTTTGGTTGAACAATTCTTGTAAACTTTGAAACAATCTTTATTTTGAAATGAAGGCGACATATTTTGGTCAAACGTTATCTTAAAGACTTATAATCAGGTAATGGGACCCACGTAGCCGACGCCGTCACTTGACGATTTGTCGGGGTCGCTACAATATATATATTTTGACTTTGTCTCCGGTTGATATCACGAACCTATCCATATATAATTTATCAATATATTTTCATTTTAAACAATCGTCACATATATATACTTATAATACTTTTAATGTCTTCTTAGTCCGTAGTTAGCAATTCAATTTTTAATGGTTCATATTTAGGTGTTTAATAAATAAATAAAACCCCCATCGAAATAAATAAAACCCCCATCGTATTCGTATTGGTCGGGATTAATCTTGACCCACGGTACCGTGTTGTCAAATGACGTGTTGCGTACATAAAGTACCGGTGTTGTCAAATGACGTGTTGCGTACGTACATGAGGTCTTATGATTAATCTTCTCGTGTTGTTTACTGGTGATCCTGAAATATATAAAATTAAATTATGAGTACATATATATAAAATATCATGTTATTTTAGAAAGATGTGATTTATTTAATTTTTCTCCAATTATTTTCGTGGCTAAACTAGTTTTGGATATCCGATCTTGTTTTAGTCATAGTTTCTTCGTTACAACTCCGTTTTCGTTGGTTCAACTTGCCACTTCCTTGGATCGAGTCCTTCTTTAAGACTATGAACTGTAAATACCCTAGTTTGTATTCGAAATCACAGGTCATAGGTCAAACTTTATTGAAACTTATGAAGTTGATCATTTTCCATCATGTAAACAACCTTAAATGATTATTTTTCTAAAAATACTTATACTTTGAGTTAAATCATGAAATTTTTATGTGTTAACATATTCATAGTAAATATCAATTTTCCAGAAAATAAGCCTCCAATTCAAAGTTCAAGATGGTTTTTAATTATCCAACCCAAAACAGCCCCCGGTTGTACTCCGACGACGTAAATTCAGTTTTTAAGGTGTTCTTTGAAAAACCAAGTTTTACCTTGTTAAGTTAGCATATCCTTATGATATATTACAGGTCTTGAAGTATTTTAAAAGTTAAGTTAGAAGGATCTATTTAGTTTTCAAACAAGTTTGAAAACATTCAAACTATGTTCTTGTTGTTAAAATTTTATACCATAAAATAAGATAACTATATATATATGAATCGAATAAGGTTATGAACAAAGTTACTATCTCAAGTTACTTGGACAAGGTTGCTGTAAAAGAGAAGTAAAAACCTAGAACCAAAAGAGTGATGGAGTTGGATGAAAGATTGGAAGCAACTTAAGACATAAACTTGAAATGAAAGTTGTATTTTTGTAGTGTTTTTGTTTGATCTTGTTATGGTGGTGTTTAAGGTGATTCTTGAGAGGATTTTTGCTGGAGTTCTTAGAGATACATGAGGCTAGTAAGTGTGTGTGTTTAGCTAGAGAAATGATGTATCAAAAATTGAAAATGGATGCATGTATAAATGATGGTGGTGGCGTAATTTATGATGAACAAAGACAAGATTTTAGGTTGTTTTCTTGTATAATTAGTCATACTAGATAACAAAGTAGTTACCTTATACATAAGGCATGAACAAGGGCTGGTTGGTGGTGATTTGATGTGTATATACCAATAGTAAATATGTATAGAAGCTAGGTATGATACGAGTACATATACTCTAGATATACGTATAGAAATCTTGTGAAAACGGAACGAGGATTCAAATATAGCTATCTTTTGTGAATACACTTATATTGTTTTATGTATTTAAGTCCTTAAAAGTGATTAAATACATTACATATACGATATATGTATAAACATTATAGGTCATAAGTATTTATGTCAAATAACGTTACGTATGGTTATTGTTTTGAAAACTTAAGTTAGTAGTTTCAAAATATACTTATAACTTATTGTTATTAATACAAAATGAGGTATTACAACATCCTTAGATCATGTTAAATATGTATATATACATATATATACACAAACGTATAATTATCATATGTTATATAGTTCGTGATATCATCGGTCAACTAGACGGTCAAACGTTGTGTAAAACTCTTTTCAAAAACATAAGTCTCAACAATTTGGATTGCTTATCATGTTGGTAAGGTTTAATTTATGTAAATATTAATCTTATAAGTATAAATTGATCGAAAAAGTCCGGGTCATTACACAATACTTGGTAAATATTCAAATCGAATATGTATCTTAGGTCAGAGGATACAATGATATTCGCCTTTACTCAAGATTACGTGTGATCAACCACAAAGGCTCCATTTAGTAAATCTTGAGAGCGGGTCTTCCAATATTTGTATCCCACAAATATCTATGAACCTTGGTTGCAACCTTACCCCACATTCATCCCGTGAATGTATACCAATCCAAGTTCATAATAGTCTAAACCTCACACTTGTTCCCACAACTGTGATCGACTACGGAATTTAGAATAATTACTTATTCATGGATAAAATATGCAAAATAGGAACATAACTCAAAATAAATTAATACCATAATTATATTAATGAGTTTGAACAATTTCGTTCCGTTACAATACTTAAAACAGATCATGACCAATCACTAGAATATCGAAGCCCTAATGCACAAACATGTCCAGTATGTTTTGCTCCATGTAAGAGCTTCGTGAGAGGATCCGCTATATTAAGATCTGTGTGAACTTTGCGAATATATATCTTTCCCTTTTCAACTTCATCCGTTATGTAGTTGAATCTCCGCTCAATGTGACGTGTATTTTGGTGAGTACGAGGTTCTTTGATTTGAGCAATCGCACCCTCGTTGTCACAAAAGATCTCAAGAGGGTCCTGAATGGAAGGGACTACTCCTAAGTCGTCGATGAATTTCTTCATCCATGCAGCTTCCTGCACTGCCAATGAGGCGGCAAAGTACTCCGACTCTGTAGTGGATAATGCAACAACATCCTGTTTTGAACTCTTCCAAGAGACCGCACCTCTATTTAACGTGAAGACATAACCGGATTGTGATCGAGAATCATCTCGATCAGTTTGGAAACTCGCGTCCACGTAACCTTTTACAGCGAGTTCCTCCTCACCAGACCCATATATTAGAAACATATCCTTAGTCCTCCTAAGGTATTTCAATATACTTTTAACAGCAATCCAATGACTGTTTCCTGGGTTATTCTGGTATCTGCTTGTCAGGCTAAGAGCGCATGACACATCCGGTCTAGTGCATATCATTGCATACATGATTGACCCAATGGCAGACGCATATGGGACTTTATTCATTCTCTCTTGTTCATCTTTCGTGGTGGGGCACTGAGATGAACTAAGGAGTGTTCCTCTTTGAATAGGTACCAAACCTTTCTTAGAGTTCTCCATCTTGAACCTTTTCAAGATCTTTTCAATGTATGCACTTTGATTCAAACCTATCAGTTTCTTGGATCTATCCCTGTAGATCCCAATCCCCAAAACGTATTGTGCTTCTCCAAGATCCTTAATGGAGAAGCATTTACTTTGCCAAGTTTTAACTCTTTGCATTGCCGGAATATCATTTCCAAATAACAATATATCATCCACATATAGTACAAGGAACATGATAGTGCTACCACTAGCTTTCTTATATACACAAGCTTCATCACCATTTTTAATGAAGCCAAATTTCTCGGCTTCCTCATTAAAACGATGATTCCACATTCTAGATGCTTGTTTCAATCCGTAGATTGACTTCTTTAACTTGCATACCTTTTTAGGATATTTCGGATCAACAAAACCTTCAGGCTGAACCATATAGACATCTTCCACAAGATATCCATTTAGGAAAGCGGTCTTGACATCCATTTGCCATATTTCATAATCATAATGAGCAGCAATGGCAAGTAATATCCTAATAGACTTTATCATTGCCACAGGCGAAAAAGTTTCATCATAGTCAACCCCTTGAGTTTGAGTGAAACCTTTTGCTACAAGTCTAGCTTTATATGTATCCAAGTTTCCATGTATGTTGGTTTTCATTTTGAAAAGCCATTTACAATCAACTAGCCTTGAGCCAGCAGGTTGTGAAACAAGTTCCCAAACTTGGTTGTCATACATGGATTGCATCTCAGCGTTCATGGCTTCCTACCATTTATCTTTATCAATCCTTGATAAAGCATCTTGGTAGTTTATTGGTTCATCCAAATCAACCACATAGCAACCATCCATGAGAAACCCATATCTCTCAGGAGGATTACTAATCCTACCAGATCTGCGAACGTCTTGTGTATTTTGATCATCCATTTGATCACTCTCAACATTTTCATGTTGAGTGCTAGTGTCAACCAATTGTGTATCATCTACTTGATCTTGAACCTCTTCAAGATCTATCTTCCTTTCACTACTTCCTTCCATTAGGAACTTAGTTTCAAGGAATTCCGCCTTCCGAGCAACAAATACATTCTGCTCGGATGGATCATAGAAATAATATCCCATATTATCCTTGGAATATCCTATGAAGATACACTTCGTGGATCGAGCATTCAACTTATTAGGGACGTAACGCTTAGGATAAGCTTCACATCCCCATACCTTTAAGTATGATAGAGATGGAGGTTTTCCAAACCACATCTCATGAGGTGTTCGTTCCACTTTCTTGGTTGGGGCCATATTTAAAATACGAACCATGGAGCATAGACAATAACCCCAAAATGATAGAGGTAACGAGCTTCTAGCCATCATAGATCGAACCATATCCATTAGGGTTCGGTTCCTCCTTTCGGAAACTCCATTCAGTTGGGGTGTTCCAGGAGGAGTGAGTTGCGAGATAATCCCACAACTTCTAAAATGATCTTGGAAAGCATCACTTAGGTATTCACCTCCTCTATCGGTACGAAGTACCTTGATTGTCTTATTGAGTTGATTTTGTACTTCACTTTGATACTCTTTGAATGCTTCAAAAGTTTCGTCCTTATGTCTTAACAAGTAGACATATCCGAAATGACTGAAGTCATCAATGAAAGTAACGAAGTATCTTTCACCATTCCTAGTTATGGGCTTAAAGGGTCCACATACATCCGAATGTATTAATCCCAATAAGTCCTTAGCCCTTTCATAGGTCCCTTTGAAAGGTGCTTTAGTCATTTTGCCTTGTAAACAAGATTCACATACATCAAACGAGTCTAGTTCATTTGATTTCAAAAGGCCATTCTTTTGAAGTGTATGCATTCGATTCTTGTTTATGTGACCAAGGCGACAATGCCATAAGTAGGAATCACTCAAATCCCTTTTGAGTTTCTTGGTGCTAGTATGGTATATTGAGCTACTAGATGATGTGTCATCATGAACCAATTCATAAATTTCATTTGAAGGCGAAGCCTTAAAATAGAATACATTATCTAAATAAACGTGGATAACATCATTAACAAAATTAAGATAAAAACCACATTGTTTTAAACGGGAAACTGAAATAATGTTTCGACATAAATCCGGTGCATACAAAACATTGTTAAAAATAAGTTCCAAACCACTTAGAAGCTTTAATACAAAGTCTCCTTGAGCCTTCACTTGCACTTTGGATCCATTACCCATAAAGAGACTTGATGTTACTGAAAGGACCTGTTCATATACATTATAAACGATTCACAATAGTTGATTACATTGCGAGGTATTTGACCTCTATATGATACATTTTACAAACATTGCATTCGTTTTTAAAAGACAATCTTTCTTTACATCGAAAATTGACAGGCATGCATACCATTTCATAATATCCACTATCCAACTATAAATTGATTTAATAATAATCTTTGATGAACTCAATGACTCAAATGCAACGTTCTTCGAAATATGCTATGAAAGACTCCAAGTAATATCTTTAAAATGAGCAAATGCACAGCGGAAGATTTCTTTAACACCTGAGAATAAACATGCTTTAAAGTGTCAACCAAAAGATTGGTGAGTTCATTAGTTTATCATAATCATTTATTTCCATCATTTTAATAGACCACAAGAATTTCATTTCCAGTTCTCATAAATATACGTCCCATGCATAGAGACAAAAATAATCATTCATATGGTGAACACCTGGTAACCGACATTAATAATATGCATATAAGAATATCCCCTATCATTCCGGGATCCTCCTTCGGACATGATATAAATTTCGAAGTACTAAAGCATCCGGTACTTTGGATGGGGTTTGTTAGGCCCAATAGATCTATCTTTAGGATTCGCGTCAATTAGGGTGTCTGTTCCCTAATTCTTAGATTACCAGACTTAATAAAAAGGGGCATATTCGATTTCGATAATTCAACCATATAATGTAGTTTCGATTACTTGTGTCTATTTCGTAAAACATTTATAAAAATTGCGCATGTATTCTCAGCCCAAAAATATAAAGGGTAAAAAGGCAAATGAAACTCACCATACTGTATTTCGTAGTGAAAATACATATAACGTCATTGAACTAGTGCAAGGTTGGCCTCGGATTCACGAACCTAAATTAATTATATATAATTATATGTTGGTCAATATTTGTCTAACAATTAGGTCAGGTCATAGTGTACCACAATCCTAATGCTCGAGACTAATATGAAAAAGTCAACAAAAGTCAATTTGACTCAAAATGATTTCCAAAATTTATACATGATTATAATATATTTTAAATATCGTCGTTTTATATTTTTAAATATTTTTAAAAGATTTATTAGAGTAAATAATATAATTCATTTATTAATAAATAAAATTTTATATTAAAATTTATATAATAAAATATACTTTTATATATATTAAGTAATAAAATTTATAGGGTTCATTTAATATCATAAAGATAATATGATAGGTATTATTAAAGTAATTTATTACACGTAGTAAAATATGTTTGTATTACATATTTATTTGATAAAATAATATCTATAATGTTAGTAAGTAAAAGTTGTATTATTTTGTAATAATAATTATTATTATAAAAATATCAATATTTATAATTACTAAGGTGATATTATGATAAAACGATAATTCTAATTATGATAACTTTAATATTTACGATAATTTTTAATATTATCTTTAAAATAATAATTCTATTTAAAATGATAATAAAAATGATATTTTATAGTAACAATGACATTTCTATTAAAATGATAATTTTTGTTAAAATGATAATTTTTGTTAAAATGATAGTTTTGATACTAACGATACTTTTAATAATAATAGTAATGATAAAAATAATATGAACGATAATTTTATCTAAATCAATATCTTATAATATTTTAATTTCATCATGATACTCTTACTCATTATTTCCTAATCGTTTCGTTTAATAGCTTTTAATCATCTTTTATATCGTGCTCATAATAATGATAATAATAGTAATCAAAATAATTAGGTGTTACTAATATTAGTTTTAATTACAATAATACTAATAATGATAATTACTATGACACTATTAACGATAATGATAATAATAATAATAATAATAATAATAATAACAATAACCATTTTTAAATAATGATATATATATTAATAATGATAATAATAATAATGATAATGATAATAATAATAATAATAATAATAATAATAATAATAATAATAATTAGATAATAATAATAATAATTAGATAATAATAATAATAATAATACTAATTATAACTTTAATGATAATAACGATAGTAATAATAATAAAAAAACAATTCTTAATGATAAATCCTTTTATTGATAAAGATAATAATAATAATAATAATAATAATAATAATAATAATAATAATAATAAGATAAAACTAGAACGACGATAATAACGACGATAATAATAATCATTTTTAATAATAATACAAAAATTCGATGGACTATAACTTCAAATTCGTTCATCGAAATCATTCGATATCTAAATAAAAAGTTCTTAATTTTTCGCTAGCTTTCCAACGACATGCATATCTTATACCTTATCTCAGTCGCATATATAACTAATTCAGGATTCAACATAATCTAACTAAAGGCAATATCAAAAGTACAAACATGCATAATCCTATATACTCGAGCACTAGTCAGGGATACACTATTAGTATGTAAAAATTAAATTATGAGTACTCACATATCAATATTGAGATTCAATATTGCAGGAAAGGTACGTAAACGCAACGGAGATGATAAACACTATATTGACCTCACGAGCATACCCCTGAACCATACTCAATCACCTCCATAGCTATAACCCATAATTTTCTTAATCCTATCCCACTCGAAAAAACAACTTCGAAATCACTCGGACAGCACTCCGTCGTAATATTTTATGTATACTAATAATATCTTGAGATAATACGGAGTAAATATATATATGTAAATCGATTGAGAGAGTTTAGAGAAAACTATTTTCAAGTTTCTATGAAATAATGAAACCTATTGAATTCTATTTATAATAGATTTTTTAATTATTAAAGTGAATTATTAAAATATGAATTATTAAAGTGAATTATTAAAGTATGAATTATTAAAGTGAATTATTAAAGTATGAATTATTAAAGTGAATTATTAAAGTATGAATTATTAAAGTGAATTATTAAAGTATGAATTATTAAAGTTAAAGTAAAATAAAAAATAAAGTAAAGGTAAAGTTTAAGTATAGTAAAAGTATAAAACTATGTACGTATAATACGCGTATAAATATATATAATATTAATTTAAATCGTTATATATATTTAATAAAATAAAATATAAATATCATTATCTTTATCATGCTAGTTAAGTATGAGTTGTTAAAAGTGGTTCTAGATATTTATAAAAGTTATATACGTTTTAATAATAAAGTTCTTTTTAAACTGAAAACGTTTTTGTACGTTTGAAACTAAATAGATCAATCGAGTCTTTATGAGATTCAATCTTCCACTATCCTTTGTCTAGTTCTCAATGATTGACAATTTGTTCATATTTATAAATCACTTTACCATTTTCCGAATATTGTTAAAATGAAAAGATTTTTCAAATCAACGTGGGCCTTTCAACAGAGACTTGTAATCATAATTTAATATATCTGATAATTCAATCATTTGATCTTATCTTCTAATTCCATTGATAAACATTTTGAAACAGATACAATCATATAAAGTATTTAATCTAATATTTTGTTTACGTTTCAAGTTATAATATATATACACATATACATATATAATCATATTCGTTTAATGGTTCGTGAATCGTTGGAACTTGGTCGAGGTTGAATGAATGTATGAAAATAGTTTAAAATTCTTGAAATTTAACTTAACAAATATTGCTTATCGTGTCGGAATCATATAAAGATTAAAGTTTAAATTTGGTTGGAAATTTTCGGGTTGTCACAGTACCTACCCGTTAAAGAAATTTCGTCCCGAAATTTGAGTGGAAAGGTCGTGAATGATAATAAGTATGTTTTCATGATGCATACGGGCTGAAAATTAGAGTTTTATCATCAGCGAATAATTTGGATAAACAATCCATTTATATGAAGAGTACGAATGAAGCTAACATAGAAGAGTGAAATGAGTAAGTGTAGATTCATCTTATCATTTGACGTAGATATGATTGATTCCCAGATTTTAAGGGATTTGAAGAAAATCTTCTTAATAAAATTTGACTCTCCGGTAATCAAGGGAATTAGGATCCGCTTTAAATGCTATCATCCATTTTAATTGTTCTGTCGGAGATTTTCTTATAAATTCACCTCCTTCGTTTCCTTACAACTCACACCATCTGTTGATGCATTTTATGCAAGTCCCTAGACATCTACCCACGTCCATTGCAGGTACAACAGTTTACAGACCACCATGATTGCTCGTTATTATCCTATCCTTGTTTGTATGTGGTTACAGGCACTGCAGGAACGAGATTTAGATGTTTGACTATGTTAGACTTAGTCAGACGTACGAGTGAAGCCTCACTAGTACGGCTGACAGGCTCATACGCATGGTTGATGCTGAGCTAAGTCACAATTACAACCTAAATGATAAGACACGAGTGAGTGATCACCCGTACGGTTGATGAAGCCAACTCGTACGTGTTATGAATGAATCGTATGAGTGTGTCAACAGCAGGGGTATATAAAGTCTTATGTTCTTCATTTTAGGTTAAGCCTCTCATTTGTTACACACACTTAGATCTAGTGAGCTCCTTCGATTCTCTCTCAGTCCAAATCACCCAGGTGGTGAATAATAGCTCTAGGTGTTGATCTAATCACACTTGATTTAGTTGTGGTTTGACTAAATTAATCAAAAAAAAAACTTAACCTATTCACTAGAGGGTTTGATTCACTTATTCTGCCATTGTGTGAGTTAAATCTGTTGATTTCTAAGTTCCTAGTCATGTTTCATCACCTTCTATTCTTTCCCCCTCAACTCATATTTTAAAGTATTCATCAATATGCTCCATCCAGTTCTGATTCTCGATATACTTCTAACTTTCATATCGGTCATTCTTCTTTTTTTTATCTACCGCCGCAAGAATCTATTTACTTCTACTATACTCTTGGATTTATAGTGTTCCTAGTTCTCCCGTGTCTTTATATTGCTATATGCATCGATATATATGGTTTATAATTTCTGGTTTGTCTTTGGGCTTTATATGTTCCCTTATATTTCAAAGTCTCTGCTTCTGTCTTCTATAATCATTATCATTCACAGTTAATGCTCTCTTTTATTTGCTACAATTTATACCCCAATTTCTATTTCGGAGTTTTGTCCTTTCGTTTCTTCTTCTTGCGATTAAGCACCGCTTGTAATGGTCCAGAATTCACAGATATGAATTTCGAAATGAACATTGTTAATGTTCTAGGAAGGAAATTGTGATGGCATGATCTTGACTTGTCAAATTACTAAAATACCTTGGAAAAGGCCGAATCATCAAGAAATATTTTCTTGATATTTTAGAGGTTAAATAGAATACAAGAGTCGTATAACATGGCACATGATGATGTTATGATCTGTGAATCATCACGTTCCATTTAGAAACTCAGCATGACTTACTGTAATATAATCACATTGATCAAGTGTCATTATATAATACTAATTCATGCTTCAGTTCCCAACACTACTTCAAAATATTCCTATTTTAAACTTGAATGTTTCAGAATTTAGAAACTAAAATAGTTTCTTTTATGATGTAATACAGATAGCGCGAAGAGGTAAATGATTTCAAATAAGAAAAATTAAGAAAATATCTTCAGAAATATGGAGGATATTTATAATTAAAGATATGATGATATTTTAGAATTTCTAATATCAGAGGATGATGAAGAATATTGTCCGCGGGGGTTTAGAGTCAGGAGCAAGGTATTCGTTAATGACTTCAGCAGATACTGAATTATTTGGATCCTTTGAAGTCAGGTTCAGTCTTTGTAATTTGTTCACAGCCTCCTTTCTACTTTGCTCAATCCGTTTTTCAGTTCCAAGACTTCTCTTTTTCTGCGCTTTGCCAGCACACCTATTCATTATCATCAAACTTTTACTGTTAAGGTCGTTTATAGTTTTTTTTTTTTTTTGCTGCTTCATCAGTATTTTTCCATTTTCGGAGAACCAATTCGTAGTTCGAAGTGTTTTTCAGAATCTTCACATTCAAATTAAGTCCAGAAGATATACGTTATATATACACATATAACTGTTGGCGTAGACATGCTGCGAGATTTCAAAATACTGATTGCTAATTCCCAATGATTCGTATGGAAATTCTCATTACAAGATGCAAATGAGTAAATGATGGGGTTTCAATGAATACTTATAATGACTTTTTGGAGAGGCTAAAGTCAAAGGGTAATGAAGTTGTTGATACATCTGTTAATAATGTGGTAGAATGTAAAAGGTTCCCTGATAACGATGGTGTATATCTCAAGGTTATAATAAGGTTAGTCTGACTGAAAAGTCGAAGTTGACTTGCTGGAGCTGTGACAAAACTGGCTACTTTGAATAAGGGTCGTAAAGTTATTTTTGCTAATAAGTGCTAAAGAATCTGACGCGGATACGTTGTTTAAACTTTTACTTTGGTTTCAAGAGTTTTTCGGGGTAGGTAACATGTGGTTGGATCATCATCTCGATTGCTCATCATTCGAAGTGTCTTCAGAAATTTTCGAAGGGTTTGAACACAGATTGTAATCGTTAACATACATTTGATGTTCTAACACAGTTTTGAAGTCAAAATATAGCTTGTGAAAGATGTAAGGATCTAAGAGTGATGATTTTTGGTCATATCTCAAGTTGAATTTTGAGATTTCAAAATCAGAATATGTAATTAAATTTTGAATGAGTATGGTTGTTTTGATTTCTATAAAAGAATGTATATTGTTGTGAAAGTAGGGAGTATAATGGATGATTTGCTGAATCAGATTCAAAGAATGTAATATATTAATTGTGAATTTATATATCTCTCGGGTATTACCTACCCGTTAAAAAAAATTTCACAATTAATATTTTGTACAAAAGAATTTTATTACAGTCTTTATGAAAATATATATATATGTATATTTTCTTCAGATGTAACATAGATTTAATGAGTTAATGTTAAATTAAACTCATTTGATTTACGGTTGAAACTAGAATTGAATAATCCCTAAAGGCTTTAAAAAGTACATAACTTTTACGCAGTATTTCTTTAATGACATTGAAATTATGAATCAATACTTCGTTATTTGTTGATGTATGATGTTCGGTTCGTGGAATTCTTGTGAATTTCGCAAAGTACGAATGATGTTATCTGAAAAGTTTCGGGTACATCGATGATGAAAGTGTAAAATCAAATATATACTTGATTTATTATGAACTGGAATTTGTTGAATTGCGACAGAGATTGTAGTTAACACTGGTTAAGTTGCGGCCGAAGGACGTACATTATTGCATATTTGTAATATGAATTAACCGAGTAGTTAAGATTCACACACAATAGCTTAGCACGGAAAGATTTATTTTTATTTCAAAATATATAAAATATACATATAATTTCTTCAAAGGGAATGAGTTAATTCTTCATAACTCGTTGATACAATATACGGGTTATTGATTCGTAATGATGTCCATAGTGATTCTTGAGCTGACGGAGTTTGTGATGTTATAGGTGTTGTTGATTCTGATGTTGACTGTACTGATGATGCTGGTGACGCTGACGGTACTGTTGATGCTATTGGTAAAACAAGTTTAGCTTGTTAATCACACACCATTTTTGTCAGGGTTTCTACTCTTCCTTCTATCATTTTGGTTCGCTTAACTGATTTATGGTTAGGGCTAGATTAGATAATCTCTAAGACTTTAGAGATTACATAATCTGCGCGGAATGTTTCTCCAATGAAGTTATGAATTAATACTTCGTCGGTTATTGTTGTTGGTATTCCTTGGTATCTACAGGGCGTATGACATTGGTGCTCGTGGGACAGAGTGTAAAGTTGAGGTTTACGACGTGGTTGTGGTTGGGGTGGTAATGGTACTATTGGCGTTGATGATGGTGTTACTGGTTATGCTGCTGATGCTGCTGCTGGTGTTTGTAATCTCTGCACCATATTCTCCAAAGCCACTACCCGAGCGCGAAGCTCGTTGACTTCTTCTATTACACCGGGGTGATTGTCGGTTCGGACGAGCGGATAAATAAAATCTAAAATTTGATGTAATATATAATCGTGACGAGATACTCTGGAAATGTGCGAGAAAATGGTGTTTCGAACAAGTTCGCCGGTAAGTGCTTCAGGTTCTTCATCAAGAGGGCAATGTGGTGGATGGAAGGGATCACCTTCTTCTTGTCTCCAATGATTGAGGAGGCTACGAACCCATCCCCAATTCATCCAGAATAGGTGATGACTGATTGGTTGATCTATTCCGGTCACACTGCTTTCGGAGCTGGAGTGGGATTCCATTTCGAAATCCGAGGAACTTGAATTAATGATGAATTCCATTTCGTACGATTGAATAAGGATTTTTATTTTTTTTTTCGATATGAAATGATTTTCGGTTATCGGATGGTATTCTAATTACATAGAATATCCATATATATAGAACAAAAGATTTCGTAAATTACGGAGGAATTTACGGGATATGTCAGGCAAAGTTTAAAGTAACAGATACGATAAGATATGATTTAGCAGATACGCTAAGATATGAATTTTGTCTATACACTACTCATGCAATTAATGTAGCAAGACGTGTCTAGACTAATAATGATAAGCAGGTAATTTCCTATGGATGATAAGTAGATGATTTCCGACTAGAAATGATAAGCAAAACTTTTGACATGCAGACACGGTCGAAGTCCAGACTCACTAATGCATCCTAACGACTTATTAGTTAGACACACTAATGCAGACCTGGTTCGTTAAGACCACCGCTCTGATACCAACTGAAAGGACCTGTTCATATACATTATAAACGATTCACAATAGTTGATTACATTGCGAGGTATTTGACCTCTATATGATACATTTTACAAACATTGCATTCGTTTTTAAAAGACAATCTTTCTTTACATCGAAAATTGACAGGCATGCATACCATTTCATAATATCCACTATCCAACTATAAATTGATTTAATAATAATCTTTGATGAACTCAATGACTCAAATGCAACGTTCTTCGAAATATGCTATGAAAGACTCCAAGTAATATCTTTAAAATGAGCAAATGCACAGCGGAAGATTTCTTTAACACCTGAGAATAAACATGCTTTAAAGTGTCAACCAAAAGATTGGTGAGTTCATTAGTTTATCATAATCATTTATTTCCATCATTTTAATAGACCACAAGAATTTCATTTCCAGTTCTCATAAATATACGTCCCATGCATAGAGACAAAAATAATCATTCATATGGTGAACACCTGGTAACCGACATTAACAATATGCATATAAGAATATCCCCTATCATTCCGGGATCCTCCTTCGGACATGATATAAATTTCGAAGTACTAAAGCATCCGGTACTTTGGATGGGGTTTGTTAGGCCCAATAGATCTATCTTTAGGATTCGCGTCAATTAGGGTGTCTGTTCCCTAATTCTTAGATTACCAGACTTAATAAAAAGGGGCATATTCGATTTCGATAATTCAACCATATAATGTAGTTTCGATTACTTGTGTCTATTTCGTAAAACATTTATAAAAATTGCGCATGTATTCTCAGCCCAAAAATATAAAGGGTAAAAAGGCAAATGAAACTCACCATACTGTATTTCGTAGTGAAAATACATATAACGTCATTGAACTAGTGCAAGGTTGGCCTCGGATTCACGAACCTAAATTAATTATATATAATTATATGTTGGTCAATATTTGTCTAACAATTAGGTCAGGTCATAGTGTACCACAATCCTAATGCTCGAGACTAATATGAAAAAGTCAACAAAAGTCAATTTGACTCAAAATGATTTCCAAAATTTATACATGATTATAATATATTTTAAATATCGTCGTTTTATATTTTTAAATATTTTTAAAAGATTTATTAGAGTAAATAATATAATTCATTTATTAATAAATAAAATTTTATATTAAAATTTATATAATAAAATATACTTTTATATATATTAAGTAATAAAATTTATAGGGTTCATTTAATATCATAAAGATAATATGATAGGTATTATTAAAGTAATTTATTACACGTAGTAAAATATGTTTGTATTACATATTTATTTGATAAAATAATATCTATAATGTTAGTAAGTAAAAGTTGTATTATTTTGTAATAATAATTATTATTATAAAAATATCAATATTTATAATTACTAAGGTGATATTATGATAAAACGATAATTCTAATTATGATAACTTTAATATTTACGATAATTTTTAATATTATCTTTAAAATAATAATTCTATTTAAAATGATAATAAAAATGATATTTTATAGTAACAATGACATTTCTATTAAAATGATAATTTTTGTTAAAATGATAATTTTTGTTAAAATGATAGTTTTGATACTAACGATACTTTTAATAATAATAGTAATGATAAAAATAATATGAACGATAATTTTTTCTAAATCAATATCTTATAATATTTTAATTTCATCATGATACTCTTACTCATTATTTCCTAATCGTTTCGTTTAATAGCTTTTAATCGTCTTTTATATCGTGCTCATAATAATGATAATAATAGTAATCAAAATAATTAGGTGTTACTAATATTAGTTTTAATTACAATAATACTAATAATGATAATTACTATGACACTATTAATGATAATGATAATATAATAATAATAATAATAATAACAATAACCATTTTTAAATAATGATATATATATTAATAATGATAATAATAATAATGATAATGATAATAATAATAATAATAATAATAATAATAATAATAATAATAATAATAATAATAATAATAATAATTAGATAATAATAATAATAATTAGATAATAATAATAATAATAATACTAATTATAACTTTAATGATAATAACGATATTAATAATAATAAAAAAACAATTCTTAATGATAAATCCTTTTATTGATAAAGATAATAATAATAATAATAATAATAATAATAATAATAATAATAATAATAATAATAATAATAATAAGATAAAACTAGAACGACGATAATAACGACGATAATAATAATCATTTTTAATAATAATACAAAAATTCGATGGACTATAACTTCAAATTCGTTCATCGAAATCATTCGATATCTAAATAAAAAGTTCTTAATTTTTCGCTAGCTTTCCAACGACATGCATATCTTATACCTTATCTCAGTCGCATATATAACTAATTCAGGATTCAACATAATCTAACTAAAGGCAATATCAAAAGTACAAACATGCATAATCCTATATACTCGAGCACTAGTCAGGGATACACTATTAGTATGTAAAAATTAAATTATGAGTACTCACATATCAATATTGAGATTCAATATTGCAGGAAAGGTACGTAAACGCAACGGAGATGATAAACACTATATTGACCTCACGAGCATACCCCTGAACCATACTCAATCACCTCCATAGCTATAACCCATAATTTTCTTAATCCTATCCCACTCGAAAAAACAACTTCGAAATCACTTGGACAGCACTCCGTCGTAATATTTTATGTATACTAATAATATCTTGAGATAATACGGAGTAAATATATATATGTAAATCGATTGAGAGAGTTTAGAGAAAACTATTTTCAAGTTTCTATGAAATAATGAAACCTATTGAATTCTATTTATAATAGATTTTTTAATTATTAAAGTGAATTATTAAAATATGAATTATTAAAGTGAATTATTAAAGTATGAATTATTAAAGTGAATTATTAAAGTATGAATTATTAAAGTGAATTATTAAAGTATGAATTATTAAAGTGAATTATTAAAGTATGAATTATTAAAGTTAAAGTAAAATAAAAAATAAAGTAAAGGTAAAGTTTAAGTATAGTAAAAGTATAAAACTATGTACGTATAATACGCGTATAAATATATATAATATTAATTTAAATCGTTATATATATTTAATAAAATAAAATATAAATATCGTTATCTTTATCATGCTAGTTAAGTATGAGTTGTTAAAAGTGGTTCTAGATATTTATAAAAGTTATATACGTTTTAATAATAAAGTTCTTTTTAAACTGAAAACGTTTTTGTACGTTTGAAACTAAATAGATCAATCGAGTCTTTATGAGATTCAATCTTCCACTATCCTTTGTCTAGTTCTCAATGATTGACAATTTGTTCATATTTATAAATCACTTTACCATTTTCCGAATATTGTTAAAATGAAAAGATTTTTCAAATCAACGTGGGCCTTTCAACAGAGACTTGTAATCATAATTTAATATATCTGATAATTCAATCATTTGATCTTATCTTCTAATTCCATTGATAAACATTTTGAAACAGATACAATCATATAAAGTATTTAATCTAATATTTTGTTTACGTTTCAAGTTATAATATATATACACATATATATATATAATCATATTCGTTTAATGGTTCGTGAATCGTTGGAACTTGGTCGAGGTTGAATGAATGTATGAAAATAGTTTAAAATTCTTGAAATTTAACTTAACAAATATTGCTTATCGTGTCGGAATCATATAAAGATTAAAGTTTAAATTTGGTTGGAAATTTTCGGGTTGTCACAGTTACCGTTTGCTTGCTACTTCTTTTGAACCCCTGCAAAGAATTGCAAATGTGAGTTCCACATCCAGTGTCTAATACCCATGTATTAGAAGAAGTAATACTAAGCTCTATATATACCATATATATATTACCCGAGGTTTGCCCCGCATCCCTCTTTTCCTTTAACTCCTTAAGGTAGACCGGGCAGTTTCGTTTCCAGTGACCCATTTCACCGCAACCGAAGCACGTGTCTTCCTTGGGGTTTGCTTGTCCGGCAACCTTTTACTTCTTGTTCTTGTTTTTAGTTGGGGTAAGCATCCTCCCCTTTCCCTTGCCTTGATGGGCGGGTCCTTTCATCTTAGCCGCCTTTGGCTTAGAGGTGTTATTACCTTTGGACCCACCATCATTGATCATTAGCACGGGTGAAGCCCTCTTACCCATGCTAGTTTCTGCAGTCCTAAGCATGCCATGAAGTTCGCCAATGGTCTTATCCATCCCATTCATATTGTAATTAATTACAAATTGGTCAAACCTCTTTGATAAGGAGTTTAGGATAAGATCTGTGGCTAGCTCATTAGATATGTTGAGATTAAGACGGTTTGCGCGATCAATGAGGCTTTTCATCTTAAGGACATAAGATGAAACGGATTGGGAGTCGTCCATACGACATGCATGAAGCGCTCAGACTGTTTCAAAGCGCTCGACACGAGCTTGTTGAAGGAACATCTCCTTCAATTGCGTGATCATGTCGTATGCAGTATGATGCTCGAAATCCTTTTGGAGTTCGGGTATCATAGTCCCAAGCATTAGGCAAGCAACTTGCACCGAATCGGAGCAATACTTATCCCAATAAGCCATGCCTTCCGTATCATCCTCGTCGGGTTGATCGGGAATGGGGTCTTCCAACACATACGCCTTATCCTCAAGTTTGAGGACAATCCTAAGATTGCAGAACCAATCCATAAAGTTAGTATGGTTGAGTTTGTCTTTCTCGAGGAGAGACCTTAATGATAGGTTGTTCAAGTTAATAGGTGCGTTTTGCATGTTGTTGTTATTGGCGGCCATCTACCAAATTTAACAAAGTTCATTTAAGTATCAATTTTAAATTTAACAATCAATACCCTTTAAATCCAATTGATATATATTAAATTTTAGAATCCAACGGTAAACCAAATTTCGGTTAGGTGACCTTTATCCCGTCATTTGATTTAGCTAGGTAGTCATTATATGACAATTGCAATCCTTTTGCAACTTCTAAGTTATGGGATCATGCAATCCTTTTGCATGACATATTATCCCATCAACGCCTATTTGTTCATCATGCTTCGGTGACCCTAAGTTCATGATTTCCAAATCAAGTCGTCCTACTTGTGTAAACGTGTAAACTTAACATACAAGTGGTTAGGTGACCTTTATCCCACAAGCATGCGAAATTCACCTTAATCATATTAGTTTGCTCATAACGGTTAGGTGACCTTTATCCCATTGTGAGTTCCCTAATATTTTTAAGTGTTGCACAAAAGGATGGCGTTTAACTTGTTTGCCTTGTTAATAAGGGATTTTAAGTTTTCATTAATTCTAGTTTGAGAAAACTTTTATGCCATACACCAACATGCATTTAGTGTATGGTTCATTTGAAATCCATTTTCATGTCTATAAACCATTTTATATATATGATCCTAATCATGTTCTTAATAACCGTTTATTAATGTCCTTTTAGCCATTTTTAATTTAACCAATTAAATTGTCGTTTTGCATGTCGTTAATTAATGTATAATTTAACTAATTAAATTGCCATTTTGCTTGTTGTTAACTTGTGTGATTAACTTGTAGCATACAAACATACAATCCACAATCATACAATAAACAACCATGCATGCAAAACAAATATGTTCACAATCAGGCCATTTTGGTAGACATTTGTTTAGCCGAAAACAAATGCCACCGAATAAGGGGTTATAACACAAAGTAGGAGATTTTAAATCTCCCACATAATCTTGCATCCAAATGCTTCTTCTTGTGTTCTTCAAGTCTTCATCATCTTCATCTTTTTACAAAATATATCCTAATACATTTTGTCTAAAAAAAGTGAAATTACAACCTAATCTATTTTACATACCAAATATAAAATAAATTACATAACCAAAATAATATTATTACATACCAAATGAATAAATATTAAATCAACCAAACATGCAACCAAACACAAGGTCAAGGCTTAGATTGTGAACATCATCAACATAAGTGATAGGCAATACAGAATCACAAGTGATTGGAAATACAGAATCACAAGTGATCTGCAACACAGAATCACAAGTGATTGGCAATACAGAATCACAAGTGATCGGCAACACAGAATCACAAGTGATTGGCAGTACAGAATCACAAGTGATTGGCAGTACAGAATCACAAGTGATTGGCAGTACAGAATGCAGAATCACAAGTGATTTTGGCCAAAATGACAAACCACGCAAAACCGAAAATTTTACATTCTACTTCATGCATGTTCATAGAATGCAAAATTATAGTGGGTTTAATAACCATCTCGAAGCATATTTCAACAACTTCGGCTCTAGATACCATTGTTGGGATTTAACAAGTTTCATAATACTTATAATCATTCAAGAAATAAGATTTGCGGAAGCGTATAAATTACCATTTTAAAACTTGTAAATCTTTAACCATTTAAAGTTAAATCCCAAATAGGATCAAGTTGTGAAACATACTTACAAACTAAGAGTGGGTTTAGAGATTATACCTCCTCAAGCTAGTTGAGGGTTGTTTTCAAAGTTGCAAGATGATGATGAAGATGAATATTAGCTTCTAACTTGAAGCCTCAAGTTGTAATACCCACAAGTTTTAGTGCACCAACACCACCCTTAATGTAGTTAGGATTTAGAGACACTTGAATGACCAAAAACCAAGCTTGAAGACCCCTTTCTTTCTGCCCAAAATTTCAAATAGCAGCAGCAAATTTGGACAGAATAGTCAGCTGTTTTTGGCACTTGAAATGTTGTATATTTACTAAGTAGAAGTCAAGGAATATCTTGGTCTTTTAATCACCCATGCACCTAAGGAATGGAGTCACCTTAAAAGCCACAAAGATGCTAGCATGGGTGTCCACATGGGGCTTCAAAAATTCAGCTCATGGGTGGGAATTATTTTTATAAAAAGACCATTGTTTTATAAAACTTGTAGAATATAAACTTTGTTATATCTAATTCCTTGCATTTGTTACTTACATATTATATAAACCAAGTTATAAAATATAACACAACATAATTATTTAAACTTATAAATAATTAAATATAAATTATCCAAATAATTTATTTCAAGTGATAATATTTTAGAAAACCGATTTTCTAAAGTTCAAGTGTCGCGTATTTATTTAACGAACCAATCGCCAAGATTAAATACGTTTAAGGTGTCGGTAAGCTTGTTACTGGGTATGACCCAACTTGGATCATAACATATTAGCCACATTAATTTAATATGTCTCTCGGGCATACGAAAAACCTTCAACGATCTCTGCTTTCACTTCTTTCAACCAGTCCATACCGATTATCACATCAAAACTCCCCAACTCTACTGGTATCAAGTCAATCTTAAATGTTTCGCTAACCAGTTTAATTTCTCGATTCCGACATATATTATCTGCTGAAATAAATTTACCATTTGCTAATTCGAGTAAAAATTTACTATCCAAAGGCGTCAATGGGCAACTTAATTTAGCACAAAATTCTCTACTCATATAGCTTTCATCCGCACCCGAATCAAATAAAACATAAGCAGATTTATCGTCAATAAGAAACGTACCTGTAACAAGCTCCGGGTCTTCCTGTGCTTCTGCCGCATTAATATTGAAAACTCTTCCACAGCCCTGCCCATTGGTATTCCCCTGATTCGGGCAATTTCTAATAATGTGGCCCGGTTTTCCACATTTATAACAAACAACGTTGGTATTACTTGCTCCGACACTATTCGTTTCGGCATTACTTGTTCCGGCATTATTTGCTCCCTTAGTTCTGTTAAACTTTGGTCCGTAGACCTCACACTTTGTCGCGCTATGACCATTTCTTTTACACCTATTGCAAAATGTCGTGCAAAACCCCTGGTGATTTTCTTCACACCTATGACATGGCTGTTTTTGGTTTTTGTTGCCGTTGTTGTTATTGAGGTTGTTGTTGGGATTGTTATTGTTGTTGAAACAGTTGTTGTAGTAGTTGTTGTTGTTGGAATGTTTGTTGTAGTTATTGTTAGGATTGCGGTTATTGTTGCGATTGTTGTTGCAGTTGTTGGGATAGTTGTTGCGATTGTGGTTGTAATTGTTATTGTTGTTGTACTGGTGACTCTTGTCACCGTTTTCCTCCCACTTCCTCTTGAGTTGTTTCGAGTTGGTTTCTTCGGCCGCCTGCTCTTTAATTCTTCCCTCAATCTGATTTATGAGTTTATGATCCATTCGACTTGCCTTATGTATAGAAGCGGGCTCGTGTGAACTTACATCTTCTTGAATCCTTACTGGTAACCCTTTTACAAACGCGTCGATCTTCTCTTCTTCATCTTCGAATGCTCCCGGGCATAATAGGCACAACTTTGTGAATCGTCGTTCATTTGTGGTAACGTCGAACCCTTGTGTCCGTAACTCTCTAAGTTCTGCCTTGAGTTTATTGACTTCGTTTCTAGGACGATACTGCTCGTTCATCAATTGCTTGAATGCCGACCACGATAGTGCGTAAGCAGCATTTTGTCCTACCTGTTCAAGATAGGTGTTCCACCACGTTAACGCAGTACCTATGAAGGTATGTGTAGCGTACTTAACTTTGTCCTCTTCAGTACACTTACTTATGGCAAACACCGATTCGACTTTCTCGGTCCACCGTTTCAATCCAATTGGTCCTTCGGTTCCATCAAATTCCAAAGGTTTGCAGGCAGTGAATTCTTTGTAGGTGCATCCTACACGATTTCTTGCGCCGTTAGCTGCATTGCTAGATTCAGCGTTATTGTTGGTATGTAGCGCAGCCTGTACTGCGGCTATGTTTGCAGCAAGAAAGGTACGAAACTCCTCTTCGTTCATACTCACGGTATGTCAAGTAGTTGGTGCCATTTCCTTCAAAAATAGCCAAAAGAAACGAGTTAATCATATAGAATATCAAGAGTAGTCAATAGTATTTCGTAGCGTAATATGAACTTATTTATAAAAGCTCTTTCTTCATATTAGCGTTTTATACTCTTTAATTCAGGTAGTACCTACCCGTTAAGTTCATACTTAGTAGCTAACATACCATTTCAACTGCTACAATTCTATATGAAAAACTAATCACAAAAAAAAATATATCATATTCAAACCTTTATACAATAACTTGCAAACTTACAATACCGCTATTTTACATATAGCATGAAATATAGCACATTAAACTTTGATACAAAGTAGTTGCGAAGATAATTCTAGTTAATAAATAAGGCGTTCAGCAAAGGCAATAAAGACACGTAATTCATAAGTCCAGAAACAAGTCATGCATTCTGGTTTTACTAATACCACTTCCCATCCTTGGTTTTGTGGAACATAACCGTTGTGACCGATAGTAAGACAATGTGTTGTAACATCGTCAAAAGGATGAAGGTTACGTAATGACCAACAGTCTCGTAATAACCTAAAAACCTCATTTCTTACCCCAATTACCGACTCCGTCACTTGTGGGAACGTTTTGTTTAATAGTTGTAGCCCGTTGTTCTTTTTCTCATTTTGGTGAGAAGCGAACATTACTAACCCGTAAGCATAACATGCTTCTTTATGTTGCATGTTAGTCATTTTTTCTAAATCACGAAGTCCTATATTCGGATATATTGAGTCAAAATAATTTCTTAACCCGTTGCGTAAAATAGCATTTGGGTTCTCCGCAATATATGCGTCAAAGTAAACACATCGTAACTTATGGATTTCCCAATGTGATATCCCCCATCTTTCGAACGAAAGCCTTTTATAAATCAAGGCATTCTTGGAACGTTCTTCGAATGTCTTACAAACTGATCTCGCCTTAAATAGTTGTGCCGAGGAATTCTGACCGACTCTAGACAAGATTTCATCAATCATGTCTCCGGGTAGGTCTCTTAAAATATTGGATTGTCTATCCATTTTGTGTTTTTATACTGTAAAATAGACAAGAGTTAGATTCATAAAAAAATACTTAATAATACAAGCAATTTTTACATATATCATAAAGCATAAGCACACTATATTACATATATTACACCACACGAATACAACTATCTTATTCCGACTCGCTCGTTTCTTCTTCTTCGGTTTTGGTTCATTTTGCCAAATTTCTAGGGATATATGATGTTCCCCTAATACGAGCCGTCATTTTTCACATTGAATTAGAAAAACCTGGTGGTTTAGAGGTTCCCGGGTTATTGTCACAACTTAAGAAATACGGGTGTTGACGATACATATAAAGTTCATCGGGTTTGGAATCAAACTTCTCTATTTTTATGCCCTTTCCCTTACTGTTCTCTTTTGCCTTATTAAATTGTGTTGGGGTAATTTCTATAACATCATCAGAATCCTTGTCGGGATCCGATTCATCGGAGAATTGGTAATCCTCCCAATACTTTGCTTCCTTGGTGGAAACACCATTGACCATAATTAACTTTGGTCGGTTGGTTGAGGATTTTCTTCTACTTAACCGTTTTATTATTTCCCCCCACTGGTTCTATTTTTTCTTCCGGTTCCGATTCTACTTCCAGTTCCGATTCTTCTTCCGGTTCCGAATCTTCTTCCGGTTCCTCTTCGGAAACTTGTGAATCAGTCCAAGAATCATTTCAATTTACATTTGACTCTTCATTATTGTTAGGTGAGTCAATGGGACTTGTTCTAGAGGTAGACATCTATCACATAATATCAAACACGTTAAGAGATTAATATATCACATAACATTCGCATGTTAAAAATATATAGTTTCCAACAAAATTTGTTAAGCAATCATTTTTCAAGTAAACACGGTCGAAGTCCAGACTCACTAATGCATCCTAACAAACTCGATAAGACACACTAATGTAAAATTCTGGTTCTCTATGATCAATGCTTGGATACCAACTGAAATGTCCCGTTCATATTGATTATAAACGTTCCATATTAATTGATTTCGTTGCGAGGTTTTGACCTCTATATGAGACGTTTTTCAAAGACTGCATTCATCTTTAAAACAACCATAACCTTTATTTTATCAATAAAAGTTTCAAAAGCCTTATGTAGATTATCAAATAATGATAATCTAAAATATACTGTTTACACACGACCATTACATAATGGTTTACAATAGAAATATATTACATCGACATATGTTTCTTGAATGCAGTTTTTACATCATATCATACAAACATGGACTCCAAATCTTGTCTTTATTTTAGTATGCAACAGCGGTAGCTCTTAATATTTACCTGAGAATAAACATGCTTTAAACGTCAATAAAAATATTGGTGAGTTATAAGTTTAACCTATATATATATCAAATCGTAACAATAGACCACAAGATTTCATATTTCAATATACCTCCCATACATAGAGATAAAAATCATTCATATGGTGAAGACTTGGTAACCGACATTAATAAGATGCATATGTAAGAATATCCCCATCATTCTGGGACACCCTTCGGATATGATATAAATTTTGAAGTACTAAAGCATCCGGTACTTTAGATGTGGTTTGTTAGGCCCAATAGATCTATCTTTAGGATTCGCGTCAATTAGGGTGTCTGTTCCCTAATTCTTAGATTACCAGACTTAATAAAAAGGGGCATATTCGATTTCAATAACTCAACCATAGAATGTAGTTTCACGTACTTGTGTCTATTTTGTAAATCATTTATAAAACCTGCATGTATTCTCATCCCAAAAATATTAGATTTTAAAAGTGGGACTATAACTCACTTTCACAGATTTTTACTTCGTCGGGAAGTAAGACTTGGCCACTGGTCAATTCACGAACCTATAACAAATATGTACATATATATCAAAGTATATTCAAAATATATTTACAACACTTTTAATACATTTTGATATTTTAAGTTTATTAAGTCAGCTGTCCTCGTTAGTAACCTACAACTAGTTGTCCACAGTTAGATGTACAGAAATAAATCGATATATATTATCTTGATTCAATCCACGACCCAGTGTATACACGTCTCAGGCTAGATCACAACTCAAAGTATATATATTTTTGGAATCAACCTCAACCCCATATAGCTAACTCCAACATTACTGCATATAGAGTGTCTATGGTTGTTCCAAATAATATATATACATCGGTCGATATGATATGTCAAAACATTTGCATACGTGTCTATGGTATCCCAAGATTACATAATATATTAGAATACATGTATAATACAATATAAGTTAGCTAGGATATGATTTGTATAGAATTGTTAATATTTCCCGTAGCTACAAAAATTAAAAAATATCCAATCTTGTTTTACCCATAACTTCTTCATTTTAAATCCGTTTTGAGTGAATCAAATTGCTATGGTTTCATATTGAACTCTATTTTATGAATCTAAACAGAAAAAGTATAGGTTTATAGTCGGAAATATAAGTTACAAGTCATTTTTGTAATAGGTAGTCATTTCAGTCGAAAGAACGACGTCTTGATGACCATTTTGAAAAACATACTTTCACTTTGAGTTTAACCATGATTTTTGGATATAGTTTCATGTTCATAAGAAAAATAATTTTCCCAGAAGAACAACTTTAAAATCAAAGTTTATCATAGTTTTTAATTATCAAACCCAAAACAGCCCGCGGTGTTACTACGACGGCGTATGTCCAGTTTTACGGTGTTTTTCGTGTTTTCAGGTTTTAAATCATTAAGTTAGCATATCATATAGATATAGAACATGTGTTTAGTTGATTTTAAAAGTCAAGTTAGAAGGATTAACTTTTGTTTGCGAACAAGTTTAGAATTAACTAAACTATGTTCTAGTGATTACAAGTTTAAACCTTCGAATAAGATAGCTTTATATGTATGAATCGAATGATGTTATGAACATCGTTACTACCTCAAGTTTTCTGGATAAAGCTACTGGAAATGAGAAAAATGGATCTAGCTTCAAAGGATCCTTGGATGGCTTGAAAGTTCTTGAAGCAGAATCATGACACGAAAACAAGTTCAAGTAAGATTTTCACTCGAAATAAGATTGTTATAGTTATAGAAATTGAATCAAAGTTTGTATATGAGTATTACCTTGTATTAGAAAGATATCTTACTGTAAATAATAAAGATTTCTTGAGGTTGGATGATCACTCTACAAGATTGGAAGTAAGCTAGCAAACTTGGAAGTATTCTTGATTTTATGAAACTAGAACTTGTAGAATTTATGAAGAACACTTAGAACTTGAAGATAGAACTTGAGAGAGATTAATTAGATGAAGAAAATTGAAGAATGAAAGTGTTTGTAGGTATTTTTGGTCGTTAGTGTATGGATTAGATATAAAGGATATGTAATTTTGTTTTCATGTAAATAAGTCATGAATGATTACTCATATTTTTGTAATTTTATGAGATATTTCATGCTAGTTGCCAAATGATGGTTCCTACATGTGTTAGGTGACTCACATGGGCTGCTAAGAGCTGATCATTAGAGTGTATATACCAATAGTACATACATCTAAAAGCTGTGTATTGTACGAGTACGAATACGGGTGCATACGAGTAGAATTGTTGATGAAACTGAACGAGGATGTAATTGTAAGCATTTTTGTTAAGTAGAAGTATTTTGATAAGTGTCTTGAAGTCTTTCAAAAGTGTATGAATACATATTAAAATACTACATGTATATACATTTTAACTGAGTCGTTAAGTCATCGTTAGTCGTTACATATAAGTGTTGTTTTGAAACCTTTAGGTTAACGATCTTGTTAAATGTTGTTAACCCATTGTTTATTAAATCAAATGAGATGTTAAATTATTACATTATCATGATATCATGATGTATTAATATATCTTAATATGATATATATACATTAAATGTCGTTACAACGATAATCGTTACATATATGTCTCGTTTCTAAATCATTAAGTTAGTAGTCTTGTTTTTACATATGTAGTTCATTGTTAATATACTTAATGATATGTTTACTTATCATAATATCATGTTAACTATATATATATATATATATATATATATATATATATATATATATATATATATATATATATATATATATATATATATATATATATATATATATATATATATCCATATATATGTCATCATATAGTTTTTACAAGTTTTAACGTTCGTGAATCGCCGATCAACTTGGGTGGTCAATTGTCTATATGAAACCTATTTCAATTAATCAAGTCTTAACAAGTTTGATTGCTTAACATGTTGGAAACATTTAATCATATAAATATCAATTTCATTTAATATATAAAAACATGGAAAAGTTCGGGTCACTACATTAATGTTGTTAGTAAGTGTTTAGTTACAATGTATGTTTAATTACCTTCGAAACAGCATATCATATGTGTAAATTGGATTCTCGAATCATAAAATACATTTTACGAACTTGAAACCTTAATAACGAACCTTTAATGATCACTTGACGAGAATTCGGTTATTGTAAATGATATTCTTGTGTGATGAAAACTGTTTAGTTGTATTCCTCGTTAAATTACCTTTCCAACGATGTATGGTATGCATTTTAAGTGTTTACGGTTTATTTGTTGTGTTAAAATGAGTTTTGGCTCGAGACTTGAACACTTGCACCAGCCCAGGTACCAGCTCACGTTGAGTGTCGCGGCGCGACATTAGGCGTGTTTGGATTCTGATCAAACTTACACTTTTACGAAAAATGTTTGCTATGCTACGCACCTTCGATTCACATGTAACTTATTCTAACATGCTTATATATGATTAAAAATCTCAGAAAAATAGTTCGATACCCGACCCGAACGTGTCGACTTTTTCGTTGACTTTGACTTGACCAAAGTTGACTTTTTAGTTGAACTTAATCAAATGTTTACGCAATCGTTCTAACATGCTTTTATACTTATATCTTGCATGAAACTTGACAATTTGATACACATGTTTTATGTAATCGAGTCGTAACGAGCCATAGGACTAATTGAACACATTTCGCCCGACCTTGTGTCGTAACCAGTTAATTGATACAACTTACTTATTTAGGTCAAGGCTAAGCAACTTTCATGCACAAGTTTACTTTGTAAAGTACCTTTATACTCGTGCACTCGAGGTGAGATCATAGTCCCATCTTTTCAACAACTTTTATACTTTTAAATCATGGGATGAGAAACATATACGTATCATACTTTTATGCTTTGAACACAAGTACGAAAACAAACATTCCACGTGTGAGTTAGAACAAAAAGCCTCAATTCAGTTATCATTAGTTACACTTGCAGGGTGTAAACGTGAACTTATATTATGTGATCACATGGGCTTGACGAGCCTCATTCGGACGGTTCGCTACCATTAGCGGATGAAATATATTTTCGAGTATAGTGTATGTTCTAACACTACATAACAGGGTACAAAACAGTTAAGTCTTAATAATTGGGTGCTCGCGATACAAATAACAACTTTTGGAATGCAAACGATTTGGATAATCAACGATACAAAATCTTGTGGTTCAAAAACAACGTTTACAAACACCTATGATTTCACCAACGTTTTTCGTTGACAGTTTTCTATATGTTTCTCAAGTTCATACTTGGCTACTTGATACATGCTTCCGCACACTTTGATTACTTGCTTGGAGTCAAGCATACATGCATACGCTAGTGATAGCACCTTTGGATTGAAACTTAAAGCATACATACTTACGCTATTTATAACAACCGTGATTTTTAACTAATTATGTCGCGAGTTATTTCATTCATACTTTATACTTTTGTAAACTTAAACTGGTTTTCGAACCGTTTGGTAAACTAAACTTTGTTAGTCTTGCACGTTTCAAATGAATGCGACATAATTTTGCTCAAACGCGTCTCATTTAGGGACTATGACCACGTAACGGGACCTAAGTTAATGGTGCCGTCAATGAAGATTTTTTCTGGTCGTTACAGATGGTATCAGAGCGTTGGTTGTAGGGATCTAGGATATGCATTAGTGTGTCTGACAGAGTCGTTACGACGCATTAGTGAATCTAGACTACAACCAGATAGTTAGCCATTGCATTCTGACATACATTTGCTATAGATAGCACTTACTTAACTACTTGTGCATTATACTTGAATCATTCTTAGGTAAACTTCTTAATGGTACCAAACTTTCATCATACGAATCCGTATTCTATCACTTTCTGGTAACACACGTAAATTCAAGATTCATACGTGTAAGGATGGCGACGACTTCATTAGTTACGCTAGTTCGGGAACTCTGTCTCCCACGTTGTTATTCGCCAACCGTCTCAACTTACTATCGGTGTCACACCGGTGTTTCTTACTATCTACCACTTCTTGTTGCTACCATCACTACTCTAGGTGAGTATCGTCATCAATGCTTATCACTACGGTTGCGTACTATTCGTTATCATGATTCGTTAGACTTCTCGTACCAAAATACATTATTGTTTGACTTGAACCGCATTGACGTGAACAATAATTTATACACTTCCCTCGGGGAACGCTTCTTTAGAGTTGCACTAATTCTTTAAATTTAATACGAGTCACGTTAGAAATGTCGTTACATTTTGTTCATTTTAAAACTTCACGATTACACGAACTTGAATCTATGGAGTGATGTGGGAATGGAGGTATGAGTTAGCGTAATATAACGACACTCGATCAACGTGGTTATATTACAGTAAGTCATACCAAAGTTCTAATGACACGTGATGGTGGTTGGACTCGATCAACCTAATCATCACCATGTGCCATGTACATGACTTCATTTTTCTTGTTTAAACATCCAAAAACTCCGAGAATATTGATAACAACCATACCAGGGACACACCTTCGATTATTGTCAAACCATATTTATGCTTCCGAATGAACGACAAATTCTTTCGACTTCAAATATATGTTACACGTGTATACTATCTCGTTCTCGCACAGTTTTATCGACGAACTACAATATGCTTGTTATGCTCACATCGAGGCGGAAACTTCTCTCGTATCACACGCGTACTTCCGTTTAAGGAAATCTTTTATTTAAATTCTCAACTAACATTCGCCACGAAGGTGAATAGTCCTAACAAACATTTTTGGAAACCGATAAATCTTCCGCGGCGCGAATTTCTTGAGAAACTTGTTCTAACTAATGTTTTCAAGTCCTAACAAACCTGTTCAATATACCTTAAAGAAATGTACCTCATTTCAGATCGAGATCCTCGTTTCACTTTTAGATTTCGGAGTGCCTTACAAAAAGCCTCAGGACCACGTTTAGACATGGGTACTGCGTATCACCCACAAACTGACGAACAAAGCAAATGTACGATTCGAACCTTGGAAACTATAATATGAGTTTGTATTATCAACTTCAAATTTACTTGAGAAAAGTACTTATCTTTAGCCGAATTCTATTACTACAATAATTTTTCTTTCGTGTATTAAAGCCGCACATTTTCGAAACTTTATATGACCGCAATTATCGTTCTACAATTTGTTGGGCTGACGTAGGCAACAATCAAACCACCGGAATCGAACTCATTCATGAAATAACTGTTAAGATCGTTCAAATCCAAGAGAGGCCCAAGACGACCCGTAGTTGCCAAAAGAGCTACGCCGATGTTAGACGTAAACATTTCAAATTCCAAGTGGGTAACCGCGTAATGTTAAAAGTCGCACCTTAGAAAGGTGTAATCCGTTTCGGGAAACGTAGAAAGCTAAATCCTTGATATTTTGATCCTTTGAAAATCTTGGGGCGTTTTGGACCCGTTACTTACCGTTTCGAATTCCCAATTCAAACAAATTCCGTTCACCCTACATTCTGTGTATCGAACTTAAAGACGTGTCTTGCAAAACAAGAACTTGTTATCCTTTTCGATGAACTTACTATCGATGATAAACTTCACTTTCTAGGAGAACCGGTTGAAATTACAGATCGTGAAACCAAACTTTAAAACAACGTAAAATCCCAACTGTCAAAGTTCGTTGAAATGCCCAAGGGAGTACCCTCACTCATTTATAGAATTTGCAACGCAAGGTTTCGAAGAAGAAACAACAACTACTACTTCCAATTAAATTTCGGGATGAAATTTCTTTTAAGGTGTAGGTAATGTAACATCCCGCATTTTTTTCGTTAAATTATTTTAACTCCCGTCTTTTTTTAGATAATATCTTTCGTTATCTAAATTCGTATCTTTCGTTAACTAACGTTCTTAACATTTCTGTTATTTAACTATAACATCTCTCGCTTACTCTAGCGTTTTAAAATATTCGTTCGGTTAATTCCCGCACCCGACTACAAACTTGAGGGACTAATCTTGCCACTTGGGAAAATTTGATTAACTAGTAACCCACCACCACCACTCATTTCATTCCATCCTCTCATCTCTCTTTCTTACTTCTATTATTTTTCTCTCAAACTTCAAATCCTTGATTCATCATCTAAATCCAAACCGAGAAGCAAACATCAAAACAAATTACATATTCGTGATCCTCTCTTCATCCTCTACATTTTGGTACCAATTTCATCTCGTTTGGGTAACATTTCTAAAACTCTAGATTTCTCTAATTCATTTTATAGACTTGAAATGGTGTTAGTTAGTGTCTATGGCTCAAGTCTAACATGAATATATGTTTAGTTTGCTCGATTTGTTGTTTTGAGTAACTAGTTTGAATATGAAAAATGGGTGTGCTTAATCTTGAGTTTTGGATGATTAAATGTTGTTTAAATGTTAAAGTTCATGTATTAAATGTGTTACTAGCATCATTAGCTTCATTTTGATGTGTAGGTTGATTTAGAAAAGTTTCATTTACAAAATTATTGATTTCATGATTCTTGGTTAGGGTTTGATAGACTTTAAAATGAACTTTTGATGCATTGAATGCTTGTTAATGTTGTTAGTAAGTGTTTAGTTGCAATGTATGTTTAATTACCTTTGAAACGGCATATCGTATGTGTAAATTGGATTCCCGAATCATAAAATACGTTTTACGAACTTGAAACCTTAATAACGAACCTTTAATGATCACTTGACGAGAATTCGGTTATTGTAAATGATATTCTTGTGTGATGAAAAGTGTTTAGTTGTATTCCTCGTTAAATTACCTGTAACATCCCGCATTTTTCCGTTAAATTTATTTTTAACACCGTCTTTTTTTAGATAATATCTTTCGTTATCTAAATTTGTATCTTTCGTTAACTAACATTCTTAATATTTCCATTATTTAATTATAACATCACTCGTTTACGCTTGCATTTTTAAAATAATTCGTTTGGTCAATTCACGCACTCGCTTACAAACTCGAGGGACCGAAGTTGCGAAGGGGCCAAACTAGTTGACTAGGTCAACTAGTCAACCCTATCTCATCCACTCATTCATATTTCCACCTCCTTTTTCCTCTCTAGCTCAAGAACACACTCTTTTTAACATCTTCAAAGAATCATTATCTAAATCAATTCAAGCAAGCAAACATCAAAACAAATTACATATTCGTGATCCTCTCACCATCCTCTACATTTTGGTACCAATTTCATCTCGTTTGGGTAACATTTCTAAAACTCTAGATTTCTCAAATTCGTGTTTTTGACTTGAAATGGTGTTAGTTAGTGTCTATGGCTCGTGTCTAACACGAATATATGATTTAGTTGCTCGATCTTGTTGTTTTGCATAAACTAGCATGAACTTGAAATAGGTTTATTTAATTTTGAATTTTGGATGATTAAATGTTATTTAAATGTTAAAGTTCATGTATTAAATGTGTTACTAGCATCATTAGCTTCAATTTGATGTGTTGGTTGATTTAGAAAAGCTTCATTTGCAAAAGGGTTGAATTCATGATTTTTGTTAGGGTTTGATGAATTTTAAAATGAATTTTTGACACATTAAATGCTATGAAATGTTGTTAGTAAGTGTTTAGTTGTATTGTATGTTTCATTACCTTCAAAACGGCATATCGTATGTGTAAATTGGATTCCCGAGTCAAGAAATGCGTTTTATGAACTTGAAACTTTGATTTTGAACGTTTAATGATCATTTATTGAGGTTTTCATTATTGTTAAGGATGGAATTGATTTAAGAAATGTGTTTAGTTGTATTCCTCTTTAAATTACCTTTCCAACGATATAAGATACGTGTTTTGAATGTTTACGGTTCATAAGTTATGGTTGTTTGAAGTTGAAATCGTCTAAGTGTTAAACTGCCCCAGATTTGCTGCACCAGACACAGATGCGGCGCATCTGCCTTGGATGCAGCGCATCTGAGGCAGACTACCCAAAAAAGTCATTTTTCATTTAATTTTAGCCATGCTATGCACCCCCGATTGATATGAAACTTGGCCAATGAAATGTCCCGTTCTTATTGATTAAAAACGTTCCATATTAATTGATTTCGTTGCGAGGTTTTGACCTCTATATGAGACGTTTTTCAAAGACTGCATTCATTTTTAAAACAAACCATAACCTTTATTTCATCAATAAAGGTTTAAAAAGCTTTATGTAGATTATCAAATAATGATAATCTAAAATATCCTGTTTACACACGACCATTACATAATGGTTTACAATACAAATATGTTACAACAAAATAAGTTTCTTGAATGCAGTTTTTACACAATAGCATACAAGCATGGACTCCAAATCTCGTCCTTATTTAAGTATGCGACAGCGGAAGCTCTTAATAATCACCTGAGAATAAACATGCTTAAAACGTCAACAAAAATGTTGGTGAGTTATAGGTTTAACCTATATATATATCAAATCATAATAATAGACCACAAGATTTCATATTTCAATACACATCCCATACATAGAGATAAAAATCATTCATATGGTGAACACCTGGTAACCGACATTAACAAGATGCATATATAAGAATATCCCCATCATTCCGGGACACCCTTCGGATATGATATAAATTTCGAAGTACTAAAGCATCCGGTACTTTGGATGGGGTTTGTTAGGCCCAATAGATCTATCTTTAGGATTTGCGTCAATTAGGGTGTCTGTTCCCTAATTCTTAGATTACCAGACTTAATAAAAAGGGGCATATTCGATTTCGATAATTCAACCATAGAATGTAGTTTCACGTACTTGTGTCTATTTTGTAAATCATTTATAAAACCTGCATGTATTCTCATCCCAAAAATATTAGATTTTAAAAGTGGGACTATAACTCACTTTCACAGATTTTTACTTCGTCGGGAAGTAAGACTTGGCCACTGGTTGATTCATGAACCTATAACAATATATACATATATATATCAAAGTATGTTCAAAATATATTTACAACACTTTTAATATATTTTGATGTTTTAAGTTTATTAAGTCAGCTGTCATCGTTAGTAACCTACAACTAGTTGTCCACAGTTAGATGTACAGAAATAAATTGATAAATATTATCTTGAATCAATCCATGACCCAGTGTATACGTATCTCAGTATTGATCACAACTCAAACTATATATATTTTGGAATCAACCTCAACCATGTATAGCTAACTCTAACATTCACATATAGAGTGTCTATGGTTGTTCCGAAATATATATAGATGTGTCGACATGATAGGTCGAAACATTGTATACGTGTCTATGGTATCTCAAGATTACATAATATACAATACAAGTTGATTAAGTTATGGTTGGAATAGATTTGTTACCAATTTTCACGTAGCTAAAATGAGAAAAATTATCCAATCTTGTTTTACCCATAACTTCTTCATTTTAAATCCGTTTTGAGTGAATCAAATTGCTATGGTTTTATATTGAACTCTATTTTATGAATCTAAACAGAAAAAGTATAGGTTTATAGTCGGAAAAATAAGTTACAAGTCATTTTTGTAAAGGTAGTCATTTCAGTCGAAAGAACGACGTCTAGATGACCATTTTAGAAAACATACTTCCACTTTGAGTTTAACCATAATTTTTGGATATAGTTTCATGTTCATAATAAAAATCATTTTCTCAGAATAACAACTTTTAAATCAAAGTTTATCATAGTTTTTAATTAACTAACCCAAAACAGCCCGCGGTGTTACTACGACGGCGTAAATCCGGTTTTACGGTGTTTTTCGTGTTTCCAGGTTTTAAATCATTAAGTTAGCATATCATATAGATATAGAACATGTGTTGAGTTGATTTTAAAAGTCAAGTTAGAAGGATTAACTTTTGTTTGCGAACAAGTTTAGAATTAACTAAACTATGTTCTAGTGATTACAAGTTTAAACCTTCGAATAAGATAGCTTTATATATATGAATCGAATGATGTTATGAACATCATTACTACCTTAAGTTCCTTGGATAAACCTACTGGAAAATAGAAAAATGGATCTAGCTTCAACGGATCCTTGGATGGCTCGAAGTTCTTGAAGCAGAATCATGACACGAAAACAAGTTCAAGTAAGATCATCACTTGAAATAAGATTGTTATAGTTATAGAAATTGAACCAAAGTTTGAATATGATTATTACCTTGTATTAGAATGATAACCTACTGTAAGAAACAAAGATTTCTTGAGGTTGGATGATCACCTTACAAGATTGGAAGTGAGCTAGCAAACTTGAAAGTATTCTTGCTTTTATGTAACTAGAACTTGTAGAATATATGAAGAACACTTAGAACTTGAAGATAGAACTTGAGAGAGATCAATTAGATGAAGAAAATTGAAGAATGAAAGTGTTTGTAGGTGTTTTTGGTCGTTGGTGTATGGATTAGATATAAAGGATATGTAATTTTGTTTTCATGTAAATAAGTCATGAATGATTACTCATATTTTTGTAATTTTATGAGATATTTCATGCTAGTTGCCAAATGATGGTTCCAACATGTGTTAGGTGACTCACATGGGCTGCTAAGAGCTGATCATTGAAGTGTATATACCAATAGTACATACATCTAAAAGCTGTGTATTGTACGAGTACGAATACGGGTGCATACGAGTAGAATTGTTGATGAAACTGAACGAGGATGTAATTGTAAGTATTTTTGTTAAGTAGAAGTAGTTTGATAAGTATCTTGAAGTCTTTCAAAAGTGTATGAATACATATTAAAATACTACATGTATATACATTTTAACTGAGTCGTTAAGTCATCGTTAGTCGTTACATGTAAATGTTGTTTTGAAACCTTTAGGTTAACGATCTTGTTGAATGTTGTTAACCCATTGTTTATTATAACAAATGAGATGTTAAATTGTTATATTATCATGATATTATGATATATAATATATCTTAGTATGATGTATATACAGTTAAATGTCGTTACAACGATAATCGTTACATATATGTCTCGTTTGGAAATCATTAAGTTAGTAGTCTTATTTTTACATATTTATTTCATTGTTAATACACTTAATAATATATTTACTTATCATTTAACATAATTAACCAAGTGTATCAATATCTTAATATGATTCATATGTACCTAGTAAGACGTTGTTATAACGATAATCGTTATATATATCATTTTCGAGTTTCTTAAATTAATAGTCTCATTTTTATGTATATAACTCATTGTTAAAATACCTAATGAGATACATACTTATAATAAAAACATGTTAACTATATATATAACCATATATATGTCATCGTATAGTTTTTACAAGTTTTAACGTTCGTGAATCACCGGTCAACTTGGGTGGTCAATTGTCTATATGAAACATATTTCAATTAATCAAGTCTTAACAAGTTTGATTGCTTAACATGTTGGAAATATTTAATCATGTAAATATCAATCTCAATTAATATATATAAACATGGAAAAGTTCGGGTCACTACAGTACCTACCCGTTAAATAAATTTCGTCCCGAAATTTTAAGCTGTTGACGAATCTTCTGGAAATAGATGCGGGTATTTCTTCTTCATCTGATCTTCACGCTCCCAGGTGAACTCGGGTCCTCTACGAGCATTCCATCGAACCTTAACAATTGGTATCTTGTTTTGCTTAAGTCTTTTAACCTCACGATCCATTATTTCGACGGGTTCTTCGATGAATTGAAGTTTTTCGTTGATTTGGATTTCATCTAATGGAATAATGAGATATTCTTTAGCAAAACATTTCTTCAAATTTGAGACATGGAAAGTGTTATGTACAGCCGCGAGTTGTTGAGGTAACTCAAGTCGGTAAGCTACTGGTCCGACACGATCAATAATCTTGAATGGTCCAATATACCTTGGATTTAATTTCCCTCGTTTACCAAATCGAACAACGCCTTTCCAAGGTGCAACTCTAAGCATGACCATCTCTCCAATTTCAAATTCTATATCTTTTCTTTTAATGTCAGCGTAGCTCTTTTGTCGACTTTGGGCGGTTTTCAACCGTTGTTGAATTTGGATGATCTTCTCGGTAGTTTCTTGTATAATCTCCGGACCCGTAATCTGTCTATCCCCCACTTCACTCCAACAAATCGGAGACCTGCACTTTCTACCATAAAGTGCTTCAAACGGCGCCATCTCAATGCTTGAATGGTAGCTGTTGTTGTAGGAAAATTCTGCTAACGGTAGATGTCGATCCCAACTGTTTCCGAAATCAATAACACATGCTCGTAGCATGTCTTCAAGCGTTTGTATCGTCCTTTCGCTCTGCCCATCAGTTTGTGGATGATAGGCAGTACTCATGTCTAGACGAGTTCCTAATGCTTGCTGTAATGTCTGCCAGAATCTTGAAATAAATCTACCATCCCTATCAGAGATAATAGAAATTGGTATTCCATGTCTGGAGACGACTTCCTTCAAATACAGTCGTGCTAACTTCTCCATCTTGTCATCTTCTCTTATTGGCAGGAAGTGTGCTGATTTGGTGAGACGATCAACTATTACCCAAATAGTATCAAAACCACTTGCAGTCCTTGGCAATTTAGTGATGAAATCCATGGTAATGTTTTCCCATTTCCATTCCGGGATTTCGGGTTGTTGAAGTAGACCTGATGGTTTCTGATGCTCAGCTTTGACCTTAGAACACGTCAAACATTCTCTTACGTATTTAGCAACATCGGCTTTCATACCCGGCCACCAAAAATGTTTCTTGAGATCCTTGTACATCTTCCCCGTTCCAGGATGTATTGAGTATCTGGTTTTATGAGCTTCTCTAAGTACCATTTCTCTCATATCTCCAAATTTTGGTACCCAAATCCTTTCAGCCCTATACCGGGTTCTGTCTTCCCGAATATTAAGATGCTTTTCCGATCCTTTGGGTATTTCATCTTTTAAATTTCCTTTTTTTAAAACTCCTTGTTGCGCCTCCTTTATTTGAGTAGTAAGGTTATTATGAATCATTATATTCATAGATTTTACTCGAATGGGTTCTCTGTCCTTCCTGCTCAAGGCATTAGCTACCACATTTGCCTTCCCCGGGTGGTAACGAATCCCAAAGTCGTAATCATTCAATAATTCAATCCACCTACGCTGCCTCATATTCAGTTGTTTCTGATTAAATATGTGTTGAAGACTTTTGTGGTCGGTATATATAATACTTTTGACCCCATATAAGTAGTGCCTCCAAGTCTTTAATGTAAAAACAACCACGCCTAATTCCAAATCATGCGTCGTATAATTTTATTCGTGAATCTTCAATTGTCTAGACGCATAAGCAATCACCTTCGTTCATTGCATTAATACACAACCGAGACCTTGCTTTGATGCGTCACAATAAATCACAAAATCGTCATTCCCTTCAGGCAATGACAATATAGGTGCCGTAGTTAGCTTTTTCTTCAATAACTGAAACGCTTTCTCTTGTTCATCATTCCATTCAAATTTCTTCCCTTTATGCGTTAATGCAGTCAAGGGTTTTGCTATTCTGGAAAAGTCTTGGATGAACCTTCTGTAGTAACCAGCTAGTCCTAAAAACTGGCGTATGTGTTTCGGAGTTTTCGGGGTTTCCCACTTTTCAACAGTTTCTATCTTTGCTGGATCCACCTTAATACCTTCTTTGTTCACTATGTGACCGAGGGATTGAACTTCTTCCAACCAAAATGCACACTTTGAAAACTTAGCGTACAATTCTTCCTTCCTCAATACTTCTAACACCTTTCTCAAATGTTCACCGTGTTCTTGGTCATTCTTCGAGTAAATAAGTATGTCATCAATGAAAACAATGACAAACTTGTCAAGGTATGGTCCACACACTCGGTTCATAAGGTCCATGAACACAGCTGGTGCATTAGTTAAACCAAACGGCATGACCATAAACTCGTAATGACCGTAACGTGTTCTGAAAGCAGTCTTTGGAATATCATCTTCTTTCACCCGCATTTGATGATACCCGGAACGTAAGTCAATCTTTGAATAAACAGACGAGCCTTGTAGTTGATCAAATAAGTCGTCGATTCTCGGTAGTGGGTAGCGGTTCTTGATGGTAAGTTTGTTCAACAATCGGTAGTCGATACACAACCTGAATGTACCATCTTTCTTCTTGACAAACAAAACAGGAGCTCCCCACGGTGATGTGCTTGGTCGAATGAAACCACGCTCTAAAAGTTCTTGTAATTGGCTTTGCAGTTCTTTCATCTCGCTGGGTGCGAGTCTGTAAGGAGCACGAGCTATTGGTGCAGCTCCTGGTACAAGATCTATTTGAAATTCAACGGATCGATGTGGGGGTAATCCCGGTAATTCTTTCGGAAATACATCGGGAAATTCTTTTGCGACGGGAACATCATTGATGCTCTTTTCTTCAGTTTGTACTTTCTCGATGTGTGCTAGAACAGCATAGCAACCTTTTCTTATTAGTTTTTGTCCCTTCAAATTACTAATAAGATGTAGCTTCGTGTTGCCCTTTTCTCCGTACACCATTAAGGGTTTTCCTTTTTCTCGTATAATGCGAATTGCATTTTTGTAACAAACAATCTCTGTTTTCACTTCTTTCAACCAATCCATACCGATTATCACATCAAAACTCCCTAACTCTACTGGTATCAAGTCAATCTTAAATGTTTCGCTAACCAGTTTAATTTCTCGATTCCGACATATATTATCTGCTGAAATTAATTTACCATTTGCTAATTCGAGTAAAAATTTACTATCCAAAGGCGTCTATGGAAAACTTAATTTAGCACAAAAATCTCTACTCATATAGCTTCTATCCGCACCCGAATCAAATAAAACGTAAGCAGATTTATTGTCAATAAGAAACGTACCCGTAACAAGCTCCGGGTCTTCCTGTGCCTCTGTCGCATTAATATTGAAAACTCTTCCGCGGCCTTGTCCATTCGTGTTCTCCTGGTTCGGGCAATTTCTAATAATGTCGCCCGGTTTTCCACATTTAAAACAAACTACATTGGCATAACTTGCTCCGACACTACTTGCTCTGCCATTACTCGTTCCGACACCATTTGTTCCTTTCGTTCTATTAACCCCTGGTCCGTAGACCTCACACTTCGCCGCGCTATGACCATTTCTTTTACACTTGTTGCAAAATTTGGTGCAGAACCCCGAGTGATACTTTTCACACCTTTGGCATAGCTGCTTCTGATTGTTGTTGTTGTTGCGGTTATTATTATTGTTGGGATGATTGTTGTAGTTGCTGTTGTTGTTGTTGTTGTTGTTGTTGTTGTTGGGCCGTTTGTTGTAGTTGCGATTGATGTTGCGATTGTTGGGATAATTGTTGCGATTATTGTTGTAATTGTTGTTGTTGTATTGGTGATTCTTATCACCGTTTTCCTCCCACTTTCTTTTGACTTGCTTCACATTGGCCTCTTCAGCAGTCTGTTCTTTAATTCTTTCTTCAATCTGGTTCACTAGTTTGTGAGCCATTCTACATGCCTGTTGTATGGAGGCGGGCTCGTGTGAACTTATATCTTCTTGGATTCTTTCCGGTAATCCTTTCACAAACGAGTCGATATTCTCTTCCTCATCTTCGAATGCTCCCGGACACAATAGGCACAATTCTGTGAATCGTCTTTCGTACGTGGTAATATCAAATCCTTGGGTTCGTAACCCTCTAAGTTCTGTCTTGAGCTTATTGACCTCGGTTCTGGGACGGTACTTCTCGTTCATCAAGTGCTTGAATGCTGACCATGGTAGTGCGTACGCATCGTCTTGTCCCACTTGCTCTAGATAGGTATTCCACCATGTTAATGCAGAACCTGTGAAGGTATGCGTAGCGTACTTCACTTTGTCCTCTTCAGTACACTTACTTATGGCAAACACCGATTCGACCTTCTCGGTCCACCGTTTCAATCCGATCGGTCCTTCGGTTCCATCAAATTCCAAAGGTTTGCAGGCAGTGAATTCTTTGTAGGTGCATCCTACACGATTTCCTGTACTGCTAGATCCAAGGTTATTGTTGGTATGTAGCGTAGCCTGTACTGCGGCTATGTTTGAAGCTAGAAAAGTACGGAATTCCTCTTCTTTCATATTCACGGTGTGTCGAGTAGTCGGTGCCATTTCCTTCAAAATAGTCAAATGGAACAAGTTAATCATACAGAATATTAAGAGTAGTTAATAGTATTTCGTAGCATAATATGAACTCATTTATAAAAACTTTTTCTTCATATTAGCATTTTATAAGTTTAAATTCGGGTTGTACCTACCCGTTAAGTTCATACTTAGTAGCTAATATACAATTCAACTACTACAATTCTATATGAAAAACTGATTATAATAATATTTCGCGTTCAAACTTTTATACAATATTTTACAAACTTACAATACCGCTTATTTTACATAAAGCATGAAATATAGCACACAATAACTTTGATACAAGATAGTTGTGAAGATAATTCTAGCTAGTACACAAGTCGTTCAGCAAAGGCAATAAAGACACGTAATTCATACGTCCAGAAACAAGTCATGCATTCTGGTTTTACTAGGACTACTTCCCATCCTTGGTCTTGTGGAACATAACCGTTATGGCCGTTGATAAGACAGCGTGTTGTAACATCGTCAAAGGGACGAGGGTTACGTAATGTCCAACAGTCCCGTAACAATCTAAAAACCTCATTTCTTACCCCAATTACCGACTCCGTCACTTGTGGGAACGTTTTGTTTAATAGTTGTAGCCCGATGTTCTTGTTCTCACTTTGGTGAGAAGCGAACATTACTAATCCGTAAGCATAACATGCTTCTTTATGTTGCATGTTAGCCGCTTTTTCTAAATCACGAAGTCCAATATTCGGATATATTGAGTCAAAATAATTTCTTAACCCATTGTGTAAAATAGCATTTGGGTTCCCCGCAATATATGCGTCAAAGTAAACACATCGTAACTTATGGATTTCCCAATGTGATATCCCCCATCTTTTGAACGAAAGCCTTTTATAAACCAAGGCATTCTTGGAACGTTCTTCGAATGTCTTACAAACTGATCTCGCCTTAAATAGTTGTGCCGAAGAATTCTGACTGACTCTAGACAAGATTTCATCAATCATGTCTCCGGGTAGGTCTCTAAAAATATTGGGTTGTCTATCCATTTTGTGTTTTTATACTGTAAAAAAGACAAGAGTTAGATTCATAAAAAAAAATACTTATTAATACAAGCAATTTTTACATATATCATAAAGCATAAGCACACTATATTACATATATTACACCACACGAATACAACTATCTTATTCTAACTCGCTTGTTTCTTCTTCTTCGATTTTGGTTCGTTTTGCCAAGTTTCTAGGGATATATGATGTTCCCCTAATACGAGCCGTCGTTTTCCACATTGGTTTAGAAAAACCTGGTGGTTTAGAGGTTCCCGGGTCATTGTTACAACTTAAGGACTTCGGGGTTTGATGATACATATAAAGTTCATCGGGGTTGGAATTAGATTTCTCTATTTTTATGCCCTTTCCCTTATTATTTTCTTTTGCCTTTTTAAATTCAGTTGGGGTAATTTCTATAACATCATCGGAATTCTCGTCGGAATCCGATTCATCGGAGAATTGGTAATCCTCCCAATATTTTGCTTCCTTGGCGGAAACACCATTGACCATAATTAACCTTGGTCGGTTGGTTGAGGATTTTCTTTTACTTAACCGTTTTATTATTTCCCCCACCAGTTCTATTTCTTCATCCGGTTCCGATTCTTCTTCCGGTTCCGACTCTTCTTCCGGTTCCTCTTTGGGAACTTGTTAATCAGTCCACGAATCATTCCAATTTACATTTGACTCTTCATTATTATTAGGTGAGTCAATGGGACTTGTTCTAGAGGTAGACATCTATCACATAATATCAAACGCGTTAAGAGATTAATATATCACATAATATTCACATGTTAAAAATATATAGTTTCCAACAAAATTTGTTAAGCAATCATTTTTCAAGTAAACATGGTCGAAGTCCAGACTCACTAATGCATCCTAACCAACTCGACAAGACACACTAATGCAAAATTCTGGTTCTCTAAGACCAACGCTCTGATACCAACTGAAATGTCCCGTTCTTATTGATTAAAAACGTTCCATATTAATTGATTTCGTTGCGAGGTTTTGACCTCTATATGAGACATTTTTCAAAGACTGCATTCATTTTTAAATCAAACCATAACCTTTATTTCATCAATAAAGGTTTAAAAAGCTTTATGTAGATTATCAAATAATGATAATCTAAAATATCCTGTTTACACACGACCATTACATAATGGTTTATAATACAAATATGTTACAACAAAATAAGTTTCTTGAATGCAGTTTTTACACAATATCATACAAGCATGGACTCCAAATCTCGTCCTTATTTAAGTATGCGACAGCAGAAGTTCTTAATAATCACCTGAGAATAAACATGCTTAAAACGTCAACAAAAATGTTGGTGAATTATAGGTTTAACCTATATATATATCAAATCATAATAATAGACCACAAGATTTCATATTTCAATACACATCCCATACATAGAGATAAAAATCATTCATATGGTAAACACCTGGTAACCGACATTAACAAGATGCATATATAAGAATATCCCCATCATTCCGGGACACCCTTCGGATATGATATAAATTTCGAAGTACTAAAGCATCCGGTACTTTGGATGGGGTTTGTTAGGCCCAATAGATCTATCTTTAGGATTCGCGTCAATTAGGGTGTCTGTTCCCTAATTCTTAGATTACCAGACTTAATAAAAAGGGGCATATTCGATTTCGATAATTCAACCATAGAATGTAGTTTCACGTACTTGTGTCTATTTTGTAAATCATTTATAAAACCTGCATGTATTCTCATCCCAAAAATATTAGATTTTAAAAGTGGGACTATAACTCACTTTCACAGATTTTTACTTCGTCGGGAAGTAAGACTTGGCCACTGGTTGATTCACGAACCTATAACAATATATACATATATATATCAAAGTATGTTCAAAATATATTTACAACACTTTTAATATATTTTGATGTTTTAAGTTTATTAAGTCAGCTGTCCTCGTTAGTAACCTACAACTAGTTGTCCACAGTTAGATGTACAGAAATAAATTGATAAATATTATCTTGAATCAATCCACGACCCAGTGTATACGTATCTCAGTATTGATCACAACTCAAACTATATATATTTTGGAATCAACCTCAACCCTGTATAGCTAACTCCAACATTCACATATAGAGTGTCTATGGTTGTTCCGAAATATATATAGATGTGTCGACATGATAGGTCAAAACATTGTATACGTGTCTATGGTATCTCAAGATTACATAATATACAATACAAGTTGATTAAGTTATGGTTGGAATAGATTTGTTACCAATTTTCACGTAGCTAAAATGAGAAAAATTATCCAATCTTGTTTTACCCATAACTTCTTCATTTTAAATCCGTTTTGAGTGAATCAAATTGCTATGGTTTCATATTGAACTCTATTTTATGAATCTAAACAGAAAAAGTATAGGTTTATAGTCGGAAAAATAAGTTACAAGTCGTTTTTGTAAAGGTAGTCATTTCAGTTGAAAGAACGACGTCTAGATGACCATTTTAGAAAACATACTTCCACTTTGAGTTTAACCATAATTTTTGGATATAGTTTCATGTTCATAATAAAAATCATTTTCTCAGAATAACAACTTTTAAATCAAAGTTTATCATAGTTTTTAATTAACTAACCCAAAACAGCCCGCGGTGTTACTACGACGGCGTAAATCCGGTTTTACGGTGTTTTTCGTGTTTCCAGGTTTTAAATCATTAAGTTAGCATATCATATAGATATAGAACATGTGTGTAGTTGATTTTAAAAGTCAAGTTAGAAGGATTAACTTTTGTTTGCGAACAAGTTTAGAATTAACTAAACTATGTTCTAGTGATTACAAGTTTAAACCTTCGAATAAGATAGCTTTATATATATGAATCGAATGATGTTATGAACATCATTACTACCTTAAGTTCCTTGGATAAACCTACTGGAAAAGAGAAAAATGGATCTAGCTTCAACGGATCCTTGGATGGCTCGAAGTTCTTGAAGCAGAATCATGACACGAAAACAAGTTCAAGTAAGATCATCACTTGAAATAAGATTGTTATAGTTATAGAAATTGAACCAAAGTTTGAATATGATTATTACCTTGTATTAGAATGATAACCTACTATAAGAAACAAAGATTTCTTGAGGTTGGATGATCACCTTACAAGATTGGAAGTGAGCTAGCAAACTTGAATGTATTCTTACTTTTATGTAACTAGAACTTGTAGAATATATGAAGAACACTTAGAACTTGAAGATAGAACTTGAGAGAGATCAATTAGATGAAGAAAATTGAAGAATGAAAGTGTTTGTAGGTGTTTTTGGTCGTTGGTGTATGGATTAGATATAAAGGATATGTAATTTTGTTTTAATGTAAATAAGTCATGAATGATTACTCATATTTTTGTAATTTTATGAGATATTTCATGCTAGTTGCCAAATGATGGTTCCCACATGTGTTAGGTGACTCACATGGGCTGCTAAGAGCTGATCATTGAAGTGTATATACCAATAGTACATACATCTAAAAGCTGTGTATTGTACGAGTACGAATACGGGTGCATACGAGTAGAATTGTTGATGAAACTGAACGAGGATGTAATTGTAAGCATTTTTGTTAAGTAGAAGTAGTTTGATAAGTGTCTTGAAGTCTTTCAAAAGTGTATGAATACATATTAAAACACTACATGTATATACATTTTAACTGAGTCGTTAAGTCATCGTTAGTCGTTACATGTAAATGTTGTTTTGAAACCTTTAGGTTAACGATCTTGTTGAATGTTGTTAACCCATTGTTTATTATAACAAATGAGATGTTAAATTGTTATATTATCATGATATTATGATATATAATATATCTTAGTATGATGTATATACAGTTAAATGTCGTTACAACGATAATCGTTACATATATGTCTCGTTTCGAAATCATTAAGTTAGTAGTCTTATTTTTACATATTTAATTCATTGTTAATACACTTAATAATATATTTACTTATCATTTAACATAATTAACCAAGTGTATCAATATCTTAATATGATTCATATGTACCTAGTAAGACGTTGTTATAACGATAATCGTTATGTTATATATATCGTTTTCGAGTTTCTTAAATTAATAGTCTCATTTTTATGTATATAACTCATTGTTAAAATACCTAATGAGATACATACTTATAATAAAAACATGTTAACTATATATATAACCATATATATGTCATCGTATAGTTTTTACAAGTTTTAACGTTCGTGAATCACCGGTCAACTTGGGTGGTCAATTGTCTATATGAAACATATTTCAATTAATCAAGTCTTAACAAGTTTGATTGCTTAACATGTTGGAAACATTTAATCATGTAAATATCAATCTCAATTAATATATATAAACATGGAAAAGTTCGGGTCACTACAGCCAACATGCTTATACATGACTTCTAAGCCCAGAAAAATAGTTCGGGACCCGACCCGACCCCATTGACTTTTTCGTTGACTTTGACCAAGTTTGACTTTTAGTCAAACTTAACAAAACACTTATGCAATTGTTATAATCTTATTTTATACTTGATTCTTGCATGAAACTTGACAACGTGATTCACATGCTATATATTCGAGTCGTAACGAGCCATATGACTAATTGAACACATTTCGCCCGACCTTGTGTTGTAACCGGTTAATTGATACAACTTACTTTTTTAGGTCAAGGTAAGCAACTTTCATGCACACGTTTACTTTATGAAGTACATTTATACTCGTGCACCCGAGGTGAGATCTTAGTCCCACCTTTTCAACAACTTTTATTCTTTTAAATCGTGGCCTGAGAAACATATACCTTGTTACATCTTGTACTACTTACTTTTACGTTTTGAACACAAGTTTGATGAAACAAACATTCCACAGCGAGTTTGAACAAAAATCCTCAATTCGATTATCATTAGTTACACTTGCCGGATGTAAGCGAGAACTTATGTTGTATAGCCATACGAGTTTGACAAACCCTCATTTCGGACGGTTCACTACCGTCTACGGATGAAATATATTTTCGAGAAACAGTGTATGTTCTAACACTATTGTGATGAGGTTCTATGGATAGAAAGTTAACCTTGATAATTGGGTGCTCGCGAACTTATTTTGGAATGCAAACTTTTGGATGATCAATTTTATGGAAATACTAAATCTTGTGGTTCAAAAATAACATTTATTACTACATCTATGATTTCAGCATCGTTTTTCGTTGACAGTTTTCTATATGTTTCTCAAGTTCATGAATGGCTATTTGATACATGCTTCCACGTACACTCATACTTGCTTGGGGTCAAGCATACATGCATACACTTTGATTACTAGCTTGGAGTCAAGCATACATGCATACGCTAGTGATATCACCTTTAGATTCAAACAAATGTTTACATACTTACGCTAATTATAGAAAGCGTGATTTTAAACTAATTATGTCGTAAGTTATTTCATTTATACTTTATAACTTTTGTAAACTTAAACTTGTTGTCGAACCGTTTGGTAAACTAAACTTTGTAAGTCTTGTACATTTCAAATGAATGCGACAAAATTTTGGTCCAACGAGTCTCATTTAGGGACTATGACCATCCAACGGGACCTAAGTTAACGACGCCGTCAATGACGATTTTGTCGGGTCGCTACATATGGTATCAGAGCGTTGGTTGTAGGGAACTAGGATATGCATTATTGTGTCTGACAGAGTCTTAGGACGCATTAGTGAATCTAGACTACAACCGGATAGTTAGCCATTGCATTCTAACATACATTTGCTATAGATAGCACTTACTTGACTACTTGTGCACTATACTTGAATCAGTCTTAGGCAAACTTCTTAATGGTACCAAGTTTTCATCATGGGAACTCGTATTCTACAACTTTCTGGTAACACACGTAAATTCAAGATTCACACGCGTAAGGATGACGACGACTTCATTAGTCACACTTGTTCGGGAACTCTGTCTCCCAGATTGTTATTCGCCACTATTTCAACTTACTATCAGTGCTACACCAGTGTTCCTTACTATCTACCACTTCTTGTTACTACCATCACTACTCTAGGTGAGTATCGTCGTCATTACTTATCACTACGGTTGCGTACTACTCGTTATCATAATTCGTTACTCTTTTCGTACCTAAAAGACATTATTGTTTGACTTGAACCGCATTGACGTGAACAATCATTTATACACTTCCATCGGGGAAACGTTTATTCAGAGTTGCACAAATTCTTTCGATTAATACGAGTCACGTTAGAGATGCCGTTACACTCTATTCATTTTAGATCTTCACGATTGCACGAACTTGATTCTATGGAGTAATGTGGAAATGGAGGTATGAGTTAGCATAATATAACGACACTCGATCAACGTGATTATATTATGGTAAGTCATACCAAAGTTCTAATGACACGTGATGGTGATTGGACTCGATCAACCTAATCACCACCATGTGCCATGTACATGACTTCATTTTTCTTGTTTGAACATCCAAAAACTCCGAGAATACTGATAACAACCATACCCGGGACAAATCGTCGATTATTATCGAACCATATTTATGCTTCCGAATGAATGACAAATTCTTTCAACTTCAAACATATGTTACACATGTACACTATCTCGTTTTCTAGTTTTATCGACGAACTACAATATACTTGTTATTCTCACATCGAGGCAGAAACTTCTCTCGCATTACACTTTTACTTCCGTATAAGAAAATCTTTTATCTAAATTCTTAACGGAGAGAGAGACTCTTCACGTTATACTAGTATTCACCACGAGGGTGAATGGTCCTAACAAACGTTTTCAGAAACCGATAAGAAACTTGCTCTAACAAACGTTTTCGGAAACCGATAAATCTTCCGCGGCGCGAAATTCTTGAGAAACAAAAACTTGTTTAAAAATATCTTAAGGAGATATACTTCGTTTCGGATCGAGATCCTCGTTTCACTTCTAGATTTTGGAGTGCCTTACAAAAAGCCTCGGGACTACGTTTAGACATTAGTACAACACATCAACCACAACCCGAAGGACTAAACAAACACACGATTCAAACTTTGGAAACCATAATACGAGTTTGTGTTATCGACTTTAAACTTACTTGAGAAAAGTATTTTCATTTAGCCAAATTCTCTAACTACAATGCTTTTCATCCGAGTTTTAACGTCACACCTTTTGAAACCTTATATGACCGAAAACGTCATTCTCCTTTTGTAGAACCAAGTAAACGATGATCAATTCACCGGGCCCGAGATTTTACATGAACGACCGAGAAAATCTATCCATATTCAAGAAAGACCCAACACGACTCGTAGTAGCCAAAAGAACTATGCTGATGTTAGACGTAAACCTTTAGAATTCCAAGTGGGTAACCGTGTAACGTTAAAAGTCGCACCTTGAAAAAGTGTAATCCATTTTGAGAAACGTAGAAAGCTAAATCCGCGATATTTTAACCCTTTTGAAATCTTGGGGCGTATTGGACCCATTGCTTACCGTTTCGATCTTCCGACTCAATTGAGCTCCGTTCATCCTAGATTCCATGTATCAAACTTAAAGAAGTGTCTTGCGAAATAAGAACTTGTTATTCCTTTCGATGAGCTTACTATCGTTGACAAACTTTACTTCCTAGGAGAACCGGTTGAAACTATGCATCGTGAAACCAAACTTTAAAGCAACATAAAATCACGACCGTCAAAGTTCGTTAGAATGCCCAAGGAAGTACCTTCACTTATTCGTAGAATTGGCAACACAAGATCTCGAGGAAGAATCACCAACTACTACTTCCAACTAAATTTCGGGACGAAATTTCTTTTAAGGTGTAGGTAATGTAACATCCCGCGTTTTTCCGTTAAATTTATTTTTAACACCGTCTTTTTTTTAGATAATATCTTTCGTTATCTAAATTTGTATCTTTTGTTAACTAACATTCTTAATATTTCCGTTATTTAATTATAACATCACTCGTTTACGCTAGCGTTTTTAAAATAATTCGTTTGGTCAATTCACGCACCCGCTTACAAACTCGAGGGACCGAAGTTGCCAAGGGGCCAAACTAGTTGACTAGGTCAACTAGTCAACCCTATCTAATCCACTCAATCATACTTCCACCTCCTTTTCCTCTCTAGCTCAAGAACACACTCTTTTTAACATCTTCAAAGAATCATCATCTAAATCAATTCAAGCAAGCAAACATAAAAACAAATTACATATTCGTGATCCTCTCATCATCCTCTACATTTTGGTACTAATTTCATCTCGTTTGGGTAACATTTTTAAAACTCTAGATTTCTCAAATTTGTGTTTTTGACTTGAAATGGTGTTACTTAGTGTCTATGGCTCGTGTCTAGCATGAATATATGATTTAGTTGCTCGATCTTGTTGTTTTGCATAAACTAGCATGAACTTGAAATGGGTTTGTTTAATCTTGAATTTTGGATGATTAAATGTTGTTTAAATATTAAAGTTCATGTATTAAATGTGTTACTATCATCATTAGCTTCAATTTGATGTGTTGGTTGATTTAGAAAAGCTTCATTTGCAAAAGGGTTGAATTCATGATTTTGGTTAGGGTTTGATGAACTTTAAAACGAAATTTTGACGCATTGAATGCTATGAAATGTTGTTAGTAAGTGTTTAGTTGTATTGTATGTTTCATTACCTTCAAAATGGCGTATCGTATGTGTAAATTGGATTCCCGAGTCAAGAAATGCGTTTTATGAATTTGAAACTTTGATTTTGAACGTTTAATGATCATTTCTTGAGTTTTTCATTATTGTTAATGATGGAATTGATTGATGAAATGTATTTAGTTGTATTCCTCTTTAAATTACCTTTCCAACGATATAAGATACGTGTTTTAAATGTTTACGGTTCATAAGTTATGGTTGTTTGAAGTTGAAATCGTCTAAGTGTTAAACTGCCCCAGATTTGCTGCACCAGACACAGATGCGGCGCATCTGCCTTGGATGCGGCACATCTGAGGCAGACTGCCCAAAAAGTCATTTTTTGTTTAATTCTAGCCATGCTATGCACCCCCGATTGATATGAAACTTGGCCAACATGCTTATACATTACTTCTAAGCCCAGAAAAATAGTTCGGGACCCGACCCGACCCCGTTGACTTTTTCGTTGACTTTGACCAAGTTTAACTTTTAGTCAAACTTAACAAAACACTTATGCAATCGTTCTAATCTTATTTTATACTTGATTCTTGCATGAAACTTGACAACTGATTCACATGCTATATATTCGAGTCGTAACGAGCCATATGACTAATTGAACACATTTCACCAGACCTTGTATCGTAACCGGTTAATTGATATAACTTACTTGTTTAGGTCAAGGCTAAGCCATGCACACATTTACTTTATGAAGTACATTTATACTCGTGCACCCGAGGTGAGATCATAGTCCCACCTTTTCAACAACTTTTATTCTTTTAAATCGTGGGTTGAGAAACATATACCTTGTTACATCTTGTACTACTTACTTTTATGTTTTGAACACAAGTTTGATGAAACAAACATTCCACAGCGAGTTTGAACAAAAATCCTCTATTCGATTATCATTTGTTACACTTGCCGGGTGTAAGCGAGAACTTATGTTGTGTGGCCATACGGGTTTAACAAACCCTATTTTTGGACGGTTCGCTACCATCTACGGATGAAATATATTTTCGAGAAACAGTGTATGTTCTAACACTATTGTGATGAGGTTCTATGGATGGAAAGTTAAGCCTTGATAATTGGGTGCTCGCGAACTTATTTTGGAATGCAAACTTTTGGATGATCAATTTTATGGAAATACTAAATCTTGTGGTTCAAAAATAACGTTTATTACTACACCTATGATTTCACCAACGTTTTTCGTTGACAGTTTTCTATATGTTTCTCATGTTCATGAATGGCTATTTGATACATGCTTCCGCGTACACTCATACTTGCTTGGGGTCAAGCATACATGCATACACTTTGATTACTTGCTTGGAGTCAAGCATACATGCATACGCTAGTGATAGCACCTTTGGATTCAAACAAATGTTTACATACTTACGCTAATTATAGAAACCGTAATTTTAAACTAATTATGTCGTAAGTTATTTCATTTATACTTTATAACTTTTGTAAACTTAAACTTGTTGTCGAACCGTTTGGTAAACTAAACTTTATAAGTCTTGTACGTTTCAAATGAATGCGACATAATTTTGGTCAAACGAGTCTCATTTAGGGACTATGACCACACAACGGGACCTAAGTTAACGACACCGTCAATGACGATTTTGTCGGGTCGCTACATTACCTTTCCAACGATGTATGGTATGCGTTTTAAGTGTTTACGGTTCATTTGTTGTGTTAAAATGAGTTTTGGATCGAAACTTGAACACTTGCACCAGCCCAGGTACCAGCTCACGTTGAGTGTCGCGGCGCGGCCCTCCTTTGTGATGCCCCGTACAAAACCATCGTGTACAAATCATCAACAATAGGATCATTACAAGGTTAAGTACTATATGCGTTTTCAAAAAGAGTTTGCATTCATTAATAAAGTGATGTCTAAACTGAAGGTATTTCGTATGCCCGAGAGACATATTAAATTAACGTGGCCACTATGTTATGATCCAAGTCGGGTCATACCCTATAACAAGCTTACCGACACCTTATATGTGTTTATCTTATCGATTGGTTCGTTAAATAAATACGCGACACTTGGATTTCAGAAAATCGGTTTTCTGAAATATTATTACTTGAGATAAATTATTTGGATAATTTATATATATAATTATTTATGGGTTTAAATAATTAAAATGTGTTATATTTTATAAAAAAATTTATAAAATTATGCAAGTAACAAGTACATGGGATTGTTTATAACAAATAATGTTATATGATAAGAAAAACATTTTTTTTTGAAACACCCATGAGGGTGATGGTTTGGAGAGCCCAAGACTCACCCATGGCTTATTTTATTGTTACTTTCAAAGACACATTTCCAAGGAGCATGCTTGTGGTTTTACCAAGTTATTCCTTGACTCAAATAAAAGGTATACACATGCATATACATGAAAAAACTTCAAGAAAACTGCACCAGTTTTTTTTGCTGCTGCTGTTTTGGCCGTAGGCCTTTGTGGACTCAAAGGTGGGTTCCAAACTTGTTGTGTAAGCTCAAATCAAGTGTCTAATTAAATCCTAACTAAAGTACTAGGTGTTGGTGTCAAGCTTGGGGTATAATCCCTTGAGGTTTCACCATTAGAAGCTAGCATTCATCATCATCTTTCATTGTTGCTGCTGGCCGAAATTTCCAGCAGATAGAAGTGGGTTTCAAACTACTTTAATAAGATGATTAAGGTTCTAGAGTCTAGTCACAATCAAGGGTGGTGTTGGAGCATCAAAGGCTTGGAGTTTAACACACTTGAAGCTTCAACTTGGAGGCTATTTTGCCTTCATCTTCATCAACTTTCTGCACTTTTGAGCAGCCCTCAAACTTGGTTTTGAGGAGGTATAAATCACTTCCTTTCTTGTTAATTTGTAAGCATGATTTCACAACTTGATCCTATTGGGATTTAACTTTAAAATTGGTTTAAAGATTAACAAGTTTAATTGGTAATTACACGCTTCCGTTTATTATGATTCTTAAAATGTTTTAAGCCTTTTGTAACTTGTTAAATCCCAACAATGGTATCAAGAGCCGAAGTTGTTGAAATATGCTTCGAAATGTTGTTTTAAACCCACTATATTTGCAATCTATGAACATGCATGAATGTAGATTGCAAAAATCAACGGGTTTGGGTGGGTCTATGTGTTAGGCCGAATTGTTTGGGTTCTAAAAGTGGGTTTTGGGCCTTTTCATTTGGTCTTATTTGGTTGCATGTTCATGTTCACAATCATAGCCTTGACCTTGTGTTGAATGCATGTTACGGTTGAATGTTTGATTGATTTGTAATATTCATTTGGTATGTAATATTAATTCATTCAATTGGTTTGTAATATTTATTCATTTGGCTATGTAATTTATTTTATATTTGGTATGTAAAATAGATTAGGTTGTATTTTCATTTTCTAGAAAAATGTATTAGGATATATTTTTTGTAAAAATGAAGATACAAGATGAAGACTTGGAAGATGCATTTGGATGCAAGATTAAGTGGGAGATTTTAAAATCTCCTACTTAGTGTTATAACCCTTAACCGGTGACATTTGTTTTCGGCTAAACAAATGTCTACCAAATCGGCTTGATTGTGAACACATTTGTTTGCATGCGTGGTTGTTTTATTTCTTGTATGATTGTGGATTGTGTATGGTACTACAACAAGTTATCACACAAGTTAACAACAAGCATAACTACAATTTAATTGGTTAAATTATTAACGACATGCAAAACGTCAATTTAAATGGTTAAATTAAAAACGGCTAAAAGGACATTAATAAACGATTATTAAGAACATGATAAGGATCATAAATATAAAATGGTTTATATCAAGTAATTGGCTAAAATTACTAGACTTGAAAATGGATTTCAAATAAACCATACACTAAATGCATGTTGGTGTATGGCATATATGTTTTCTTAAACTAGAATTTATGAAAACTTAAAATCCCTTAATGAACAAGGAAAACAAGTTTAACGCCATCCTTTTGTGGGACACTTGAATATAGTAGGGAACTCATAATGGGATAAAGGTCACCTAACCATTATGAACAAACTAATATGCTTAAGGTAAAATTTGCATGCTTGTGGGATAAAGGTCACCTAACCACTTGCATGTTAAATTTACATGTTTACACAAGAAGGACGACTTGATTTGGGAGTCATGAACTTAGGGTCACCGAAGCATGAGGAACAAATAGGCGTTGATGGGATAAATATGCCATGCAAAAGGATTGCATGATCCCATAACCTAGAAGTTGCAAAAGGATTGCAATTGTCATATAAATGACTACCTAGCTAAATCAAATGACGAGATAAAAGTAACCTAACCGAAATTTGATTTACCGTTGTATTCTAAGATTTAATAAAACAATTAAAATATAAAAGGGTATTGTTTATTAAATTTAAAATCGATACTTAAAGGAACTTTGTTAAATTTTGTAGATGGCCGCCAACAACAACAACATGCAAAATGCACCACTTAACCTAAACAACCTATCGTTAAGGTCTCTCCTCGAGAAAGACAAACTCAACCATACGAACTTTATGGATTGGTTCCGCAATCTTAGGATTGTCCTCAAACTTGAGGATAAGGCGTATGTGTTGGAAGACCCCATTCCCGATCAACCCGACGAGGATGATACGGAAGGCATGGCTTATTGGGATAAGTATTGCGCCGATTAGGTGCAAGTCGCTTGCCTAATGCTTGGGACTATGATACCCGAACTCCAAAAGGATTTCGAGCATCATACTGCATACGACATGATCATGCAATTGAAGGAGATGTTCCTTCAACAAGCACGTGTCGAGCGCTTCGAGACCGTTCGAGAGCTTCATGCATGTCGTATAGACGACTCCCAATCCGTTTCATCTTATGTCCTTAAGATGAAAAGCCTAATTGATCGAGCAAACCGTCTTAATCTCAACATGTCTAATAAGCAAGCCACGGATCTTATCCTAAACTCCTTGTCAAAGAGGTTTGACCAATTTGTAATTAATTACAATATGAATGGGATGGATAAGACCATTGGCGAACTTCATGGCATGCTTAGGACGGCGAAAACTAGCATGGGTAAGAGGGCTTCACCCGTGCTAATGATCAATGATGGTGGGTCCAAAGGTAACAACAACTCTAAGCTAAAGGCGGCTAAGAGGAAAGGACCCGCCCATTAAGGCAAGGGAAAGGGGAGGATGATTACCCCAACCAAAAACAAGAACAAGAAGCAAAAGGTTGCCGGACAAGCAAACCCCAAGGAAGACCCGTGCTTCGGTTGCGATGAAATGGGTCACTGGAAACGCAACTGCCCGGTCTACCTTAAGGAGTTGAAGGAAAAGAGGGATGCAGGGCAAACCTCAGGTAATATATATATGGTATATATAGAGCTTAGTATTACTTCTTCTAATACATGGGTATTAGACAGTGGATGTGGAACTCACATTTGCAATTCTTTGCAGGGATTCAAAAGAAGTAGCAAGCAAACGGGAATATCAAGTCTCTTTATGGGTAATGGAGCCAAAGTGCAAGTGAAGGCTCAAGGAGACTTTGTATTAAAGCTTCCAAGTGGTTTGGAACTTATTTTGAACAATGTTTTGTATGCACCGGATTTATGTCGAAACAGTATTTCAGTTTCCCGTTTGAAACAATGTGGTGTTTATCTTAATTTTGTTAATGATGATATCCACGTTTATTTAGATAATGTATTCTATTTTAAGGCTTCGCCTTCAAATGGAATTTATGAATTGGTTCATGATGACACATCATCTAGTAGCTCAATATACCATACTAGCACCAAGAAACTCAAAAGGGATTTAAGTGATTCCTACTTATGGCATTGTCGCCTTGGTTACATAAACAAGTATCGAATGCATGCACTTCAAAAGAATGGCCTTTTGAAATCAAATGAACTAGACTCGTTTAATGTATATGAATCTTGTTTACAAGGCAAAATGACTAAAGCACCTTTCAAAGGGACCTACGAAAGGGCTAAGGACTTATTGGGATTAATACATTCAGATGTATATAGACCCTTTAAGCCCATAACTCGGAATGGTGAAAGATATTTCGTTACTTTCATTGATAACTTCAGTCGTTTCGGATATGTCTACTTGTTAAGACATAAGGACAAAACTTTCGAAGCATTCAAAGAATATCAAAACGAAGTACAAAATCAACTCAATAAGACAATCAAGGTACTTCGTACCGATAGAGGAGGTGAATACCTAAGTGATGCTTTCCAAGATCATCTTAGGAGTTGTGGGATTATCTCGCAACTTACTCCTCCTGGAACACCTGAACTTAATGGAGTTTCTGAAAGGAGGAACCGAACCCTTATGGATATGGTTCGATCTATGATGGCTAGAAGCTCGTTACCTCTATCATTTTGGGGTTATTGTCTATGCTCCACGGCCCATATTTTAAATATGGCCCCAACCAAGAAAGTGGAACGAACACCTCATGAGATGTGGTTTGGAAAACCTCCATCTCTATCATACTTAAAGGTATAGGGGTGTGAAGCTTACCCTAAGCGTTACGTCCCCAATAAGTTGAATGCTCGATCCACGAAGTGTATCTTCATAGGATATCCCAAGGATGATATGGGATACTATTTCTACGATCCAACCGAGCAAAATGTATTTGTTGCTCGAAAGGCTGAATTCCTTGAAACTAAGTTCCTAACGGAAGGAAATAGTGAAAGGAAGATAGATCTTGAAGAGGTTCAAGATCAAGTAGATGATACACAATTGGTTAACACTAGCACTCAACATGAAAATGTTGAGAATGATCAAATGGATGATCAAAATACACAAGACATTCGCAGATCTGGTAGGATTAGTAATCCTCCTGAGAGATATGGGTTTCTTATGGATGGTTGCTATGTGGTTGATTTGGATGAACCAACAAACTACCAAGATGCTTTATTAAGGATTGATAAAGATAAATGGCAGGAAGCCATGAACGCTGAGATGCAATCCATGTATGACAACCAAGTTTGGGAACTAGTTGTATAACCTGCTAACTCCAAGTTAGTTGATTGTAAATGGATTTTCAAGATGAAAACCTATATGCATGGAAACTTAAATACATATAAAGCTAGACTTGTAGCAAAAGGTTTTACTCAAACTCAAGGGGTTGACTATGATGAAACTTTTTCGCCTGTGGCAATGCTAAAGTCTATTAGGATATTATTTGCCATTGCTGCTCATTATGATTATGAAATATGGTAAATGGATGTCAAAACCGCTTTCATAAATGGATATCTTGAGGAAGATGTCTATATAGTTCAACCTGAAGGTTTTGTTAATCCAAAACATCCTAACAAAGTATGTAAGTTAAAGAAGTCAATCTACGGATTGAAACAAGCATCTAGAATGTGGAATCATCGTTTTAATGAGGAAGCCAAGAAATTTGGCTTCATTAAAAATGGTGATGAAGCTTGTGTATACAAGAAAGCTAGTGGGAGCACTATCATGTTCCTTGTATTATATGTGGATGATATATTATTATTTGGGAATGATATCCCGACAATGCAAGGAGTTAAAACTTGGCTAAAAGGCTGCTTCTCCATTAAGGATCTTGAAGAAGCACAATACATTTTGGGGATTAGGATCTACAGGGATAGATCCAAGAAATTGATAGGTTTGAATCAAAGTGCATACATTGAAAAGATCTTGAAAAGGTTCAAGATGGAGAACTCTAAGAAAGGTTTGGTACCTATTCAAAGAGGAACGCTCCTTAGTTCATCTCAGTGTCCCACCACGAAAGATGAACATGAGAGAATGAAGAAAGTCCCATATGCGTCTGCCATTGGGTCAATCATGTATGTAATGATATGCACTACACCGGATGTGTCATGCGCTCTTAGCCTGATAAGTAGATACCAGAATAACCCAGGAAACAATCATTGGATTGCTGTTAAAAGTATATTGAAATACCTTAGGAGGACTAAGGATATGTTTCTTATATACGGGTCTGGTGAGGAGGAACTTGCAGTAAAGGGTTACGTGGATGCGAGTTTCCAAACTGATCGAGATGATTCTCGATCACAATCCGGTTATGTCTTCATGTTAAATGGAGGTGCGGTCTCTTGGAAGAGTTCAAAACAGGATGTTGTTGCATTATCCACTACAGAGTCGGAATACATTGCCGCCTCATTGGAAGCTCAGGAAGCTGCATGGATGAAGAAATTCATCGACGACTTAGGAGTAGTCCCTTCCATTCAGGACCCTCTTGAGATCTTTTGTGACAACGAGGGTGCAATTGCTCAAATCAAGGAACCTCGTGCTCACCAAAAGACCCGTCACATTGAGCGGAGATTCAACTACATAAGGGATGAAGTTGAAAAGGGAAAGATATGTATTCGCAAAGTTCACACAGATCTTAATATAGCGGATCCTCTCACGAAGCTCTTACATGGAGCAAAACATGCAGGACATGTTTGTGCATTAGGGCTTCGATATTCTAGTGATTGGTCATGATCTGTTTTAAGTATTGTAACGGAACAAAATTGTTCGAACTCATTAATATAATTACGGTATTAATTTATTAATCTTGAGTCATGTTCCTATTTTGCATATTTTATCCATGAATAAGTAATTATTCTAAATTCCGTAGTCGATTACATTTGTGGGAACGAGTGTGAGGTTTAGACTATTATGAACTTGGATTGGTATACATTCACAGGATGAATGTGGTGCAAGGTTGCAACCAAGGTTCATAGATATTTGTGGGATACAAATATTGGAAGACCCGCCCTCAAGACTTACTAAATGGAGCCTTTGTGGTTGATCACATGTAATCTTGAGTAAAGGCGAATATCATTGTATCCTCTGACCTGAGATACATATTGGGTTCGGATATTTACCAAGTATTGTACCTTGATTCTTTTCTTCGCTATTCTGAAATATGGTAGTTCACAAGGAAGAGCTCAGGCATAATGCAAGGTACATATTTAGGACGTATGTAGTCAAGATGGAATTTGTCCCTCTTATTCGTTGAGAGTCAGATGTCTAAGGCCTGATAAAGTTAAATCTAAAAGAGAGTGATCGCTCTGTGTCTCTTGGATTTAACATGACATCTAGGACGAAAGGATGTAATGAAAAGATTCACCTATTCATATTCGAGATGGGAACTCGAAAGGGATGATGTTATTGAATGGCAAAATTCATAACATATTGGGGGTGATAGACGGTCGTTAGGTGGTATCCATCACTTGCATTAATTTCTTATGTTTCTCGTGCAAGTGGGAGATTGAAGGTATTTCGTATGCCCGAGAGACATATTAAATTAACGTGGCCACTATGTTATGATCCAAGTCGGGTCATACCCTATAACAAGCTTACCGACACCTTATATGTGTTTATCTTATCGATTGGTTCGTTAAATAAATACGCGACACTTGGATTTCAGAAAATCGGTTTTCTGAATAATTATTACTTGAGATAAATTAGTTGGATAATTTATATATATAATTATTTATGGGTTTAAATAATTAAAATGTGTTATATTTTATAAAAGGATTTATAAAATTATGCAAGTAACAAGTACATGGGATTGTTTATAACAAATAATGTTATATGATAAGAAAAACTTTTTTTTTAAAACACCCATGAGGGTGACAGTGTAGTGACCCGAACTTTTCCATGTTTATATATATTAATTGAGATAGATATTTACATGATTAAATGTTTCCAACATGTTAAGCAATCAAACTTGTTAAGACTTGATTAATTAAAATATGTTTCATATAGACAATTGACCACCCAAGTTGACCGGTGATTCACGAACGTTAAAACTTGTAAAAACTATATGATGACATATATATGGATATATATATAGTTAACATGATACTATGATAAGTAAACATATCATTAAGTATATTAACAATGAACTACATATGTAAAAACAAGACTACTAACTTAATGATTTTTAAACGAGACATATATGTAACGATTATCGTTGTAAAGACATTTAATGTATATATATCATATTAAGAGATATTCATACATGATAATATCATGATAATATAATAATTTAAAATCTAATTTGATATTATAAACATTGGGTTAACAACATTTAACAAGATCGTTAACCTAAAGATTTCAAAACAACACTTACATGTAACGACTAACGATGACTTAACGACTCAGTTAAAATGTATATACATGTAGTGTTTTAATATGTATTTATACACTTTTGAAAGACTTCAATACACTTATCAAAATACTTCTACTTAACAAAAATGCTTACAATTACATCCTCGTTCAGTTTCATCAACAATTCTACTCGTATGCACCCGTATTCGTACTCGTACAATACACAGCTTTTAGATGTATGTACTATTGGTATATACACTCCAATGATCAGCTCTTAGTAGCCCATGTGAGTCACCTAACACATGTGGGAACCATCATTTGGCAACTAGCATGAAATATCTCATAAAATTACAAAATTATGAGTAATCATTCATGACTTATTTACATGAAAACAAAATTACATATCCTTTATATCTAATCCATACACCAACGACCAAAAACACCTACAAACACTTTCATTATTCAATTTTCTTCATCTAATTGATCTCTCTCAAGTTCTATCTTCAAGTTCTAAGTGTTCTTCATAAATTCTACAAGTTCTAGTTACATAAAATCAAGAATACTTTCAAGTTTGCTAGCTCACTTCCAATCTTGTAAGGTGATCATCCAACCTCAAGAAATCTTTGTTTCTTACAGTAGGTTATCATTCTAATACAAGGTAATAATCATATTCAAACTTTGGTTCAATTTCTATAACTATAACAATCTTATTTCAAGTGATGATCTTACTTGAACTTGTTTTCGTGTCATGATTCTGCTTCAAGAACTTCGAGCCATCCAAGGATTCATTGAAACTAGATCTATTTTTCTCTTTTCCAGTAGGTTTATCCAAGGAACTTAAGGTAGTAATGATGTTCATAACATCATTATATTCATACATATAAAGCTATCTTATTCGAAGGTTTAAACTTGTAATCACTAGAACATAGTTTAGTTAATTCTAAACTTGTTCGCAAACAAAAGTTAATCCTTCTAACTTGACTTTCTAAAATCAACTAAACACATGTTCTATATCTATATGATATGCTAACTTAATGATTTAAAACCTGGAAACACGAAAAACACCGTAAAATCGGATTTACGCCGTCGTAGTAACACCGCGGGCTGTTTTGGGTTAGTTAATTAAAAACTATGATAAACTTTGATTTAAAAGTTGTTATTCTGAGAAAATTATTTTTATTATGAACATGAAACTATATCCAAAAATTATGGTTAAACTCAAAGTGGAAGTATGTTTTCTAAAATGGTCATCTAGACGTCGTTCTTTCGACTGAAATGACTACCTTTACAAAAATGACTTGTAACTTATTTTTCTGACTATAAACCTATACTTTTTCTGTTTAGATTCATAAAATAGAGTTCAATATAAAACCATAGCAATTTGATTCACTCAAAACGGATTTAAAATGAAGAAGTTATGGGTAAAACAAGATTGGATAATTTTTCTCATTTTAGCTACGTGAAAATTGGTAACAAATCTATTCCAACCATAACTTAATCAACTTGTATTGTATATTATGTAATCTTGAGATACCATAGACACGTATACAATGTTTCGACCTATCATGTTGACACATCTATATATATTTCGGAACAACCATAGACACTCTATATGTGAATGTTGGAGTTAGCTATACAGGGTTGAGGTTGATTCCAAAATATATATAGTTTGAGTTGTGATCAATACTGAGATACGTATACACTGGGTCATGGATTGATTCAAGATAATATTTATCGATTTATTTCTGTACATCTAACTGTAGACAACTAGTTGTAGGTTACTAACGAGGACATCTGACTTAATAAACTTAAAACATCAAAATATATTAAAAGTGTTGTAAATATATTTTGAACATACTTTGATATATATGTATATATTGTTATAGGTTCGTGAATCAACCAGTGGCCAAGTCTTACTTCCCGATGAAGTAAAAATCTGTGAAAGTGAGTTATAGTCCCACTTTTAAAATCTAATATTTTTGGGATGAGAATACATGCAGGTTTTATAAATGATTTACAAAATAGACACAAGTACGTGAAACTACATTCTATGGTTGAATTATCGAAATCGAATATGCCCCTTTTTATTAAGTCTGGTAATCTAAGAATTAGGGAACAGACACCCTAATTGACGCGAATCCTAAAGATAGATCTCTTGGGCCTAACAAACCCCATCCAAAGTACCGGATGCTTTACTACTTCGAAATTTATATCATATCCGAAGGGTGTCCCGGAATGATGGGGATATTCTTATATATGCATCTTGTTAATGTCGGTTACCAGGTGTTCACCATATGAATGACTTTTATCTCTATGTATGGGATGTGTATTGAAATATGAAATCTTGTGGTCTATTATTATGATTTGATATATATAGGTTAAACCTATAACTCACCAACATTTTTGTTGACGTTTTAAGCATGTTTATTCTCAGGTGATTAGTAAGAGCTTCCGCTGTTGCATACTTAAATAAGGACGAGATTTGGAGTCCATGCTTGTATGATATTGTGTAAAAACTGCATTCAAGAAACTTATTTTGTTGTAACATATTTGTATTGTAAACCATTATGTAATGGTCGTGTGTAAACATGATATTTTAGATTATCATTATTTGATAATCTACGTAAAGCTTTTTGAACCTTTATTGATGAAATAAAGGTTATGGTTTGTTTTAAAATGAATGTAGTCTTTGAAAAACGTCTCATATAGAGGTCAAAACCTCGCAACGAAATCAATTAATATGGAACGTTTTTAATAAATAAGAACGGGACATTTCAGTTGGTATCCGAGCGTTAGTCTTAGAGAACCAGAATTTTGTATTAGTGGGTCTTATCGAGTTTGTTAGGATGCATTAGTGAGTCTGGACTTCGACCGCATTTACTTGAAAAATGATTGCTTAACAAATTTTGTTGGAAACTATATATTTTTAACATGTGAATATTATGTGATATATTAATCTCTTAACGCGTTTGATATTATGTGGTAGATGTCTACCTCTAGAACAAGTCCCATTGACTCACCTAATAAAAATGAAGAGTCAAATGTAAATTGGAATGATTCGTGGACTGATTCACAAGTTCCCGAAGAGGAACCGGAAGAAGAGTCGGAACCGGAAGAAGAATCGGAACCGGAAGAAGAATCGGAACCGGATGAAGAAATAGAACCGGTGGGGGAAATAATAAGATGGTTAAGTAAAAGAAAATCCTCAACCAACCGACCAAGGTTAATTATGGTCAATGGTGTTTCCGCCAAGGAAGCAAAATATTGGGAGGATTACCAATTTTCCGATGAATCGGATTCCGACGAGAATTCCGATGATGTTATATAAATTACCCCAACTGAATTTAAAAAGGCAAAAGAAAATAATAAGGGAAAGGGCATAAAAATAGAGAAATCTAATTCCAACCCCGATGAACTTTATATGTATCGTCAACCCCCGAAGTCCTTAAGTTGTAACAATGACCCGGGAACCTCTAAACCACCAGGTTTTTCTAAACCAATGTGGAAAACGACAACTCGTATTAGGGGAACATCATATATCCCTAGAAACTTGGCAAAATGAACCAAAACCGAAGAAGAAGAAACAAGCGAGTCGGAATAAGATAGTTGTATTCGTGTGGTGTAATATATGTAATATAGTGTGCTTATGCTTTATGATATATGTAAAAATTGCATGTATTAATAAGTATTTTTTTATGAATCTAACTCTTGTCTATTTTACAGTATAAAAATACAAAATGGATAGACAACCCAATATTTTAAGAGACCTACCCGGAGACATGATTGATGAAATCTTGTCTAGAGTCGGTCAGAATTCTTCGGCACAACTATTTAAGGCGAGATCAGTTTGTAAGACATTCGAAGAACGTTCTACGAATGCCTTGGTTTATAAAAGGCTTTCGTTCGAAAGATGGGGGATATCACATTGGGAAATCCATAAGTTACGATGTGTTTACTTTGACGCATATATTGCGGGGAACCCAAATGCTATTTTACGCAATGGGTTAAGAAATTATTTTGACTCAATATATCCGAATATTGGACTTCGTGATTTAGAAAAAGCGGCTAACATGCAACATAAAGAAGCATGTTATGCTTACGGATTAGTAATGTTCGCTTCTCACCAAAGTGAGAACAAGAACATCGGGCTACAACTATTAAACAAAACGTTCCCACAAGTGACGGAGTCGGTAATTGGGGTAAGAAATGAGGTTTTTAGATTGTTACGGGACTGTTGGACATTACGTAACCCTCGTCCCTTTGACGACGTTACAACACGCTGTCTTATCAATGGCCATAACGTTTATGTTCCACAAGACCAAGGATGGGAAGTAATCCTAGTAAAACCAGAATGCATGACTTGTTTCTGGACGTATGAATTACGTGTCTTTATTGCCTTTGCTGAACGACTTGTGTACTAGCTAGAATTATCTTCACAACCATCTTGTATCAAATTTATTGTGTGCTATATTTCATGCTATATGTAAAATAAGCGGTATTGTAAGTTTGTAAAATATTGTGTAAAAGTTTGAACGCGAAATATTATTATAATCAGTTTTTCATATAGAATTGTAGTAGTTGAATTGTATATTAGCTACTAAGTATGAACTTAACGGGTAGGTACTACCCGAATTTAAACTTATAAAACGCTAATATGAAGAAAAAGCTTTTATAAATGAGTTCATATTATGCTACGAAATACTATTAACTACTCTTAATATTCTGTATGATTAACTTGTTTAATTTGATTATTTTGAAGGAAATGGCACCGACTACTCGACACACCGTGAATATGAATGAAGTGGAATTCTGTACTTTTCTAGCTTCAAACATAGCCGCAGTACAGGCTGCGCTACATACCAACAATAATCTTGGATCTAGCAGTACAGGAAATCGTGTAGGATGCACCTACAAAGAATTCACTGCCTGCAAACCTTTGGAATTTGATGGAACCGAAGGACCGATCGGATTGAAACGGTGGACCGAGAAGGTCGAATCGGTGTTTGCCATAAGTAAGTGTACCGAAGAGGACAAAGTGAAGTACACTACACATACCTTCACAGGTTCTGCGTTAACATGGTGGAATACCTATCTAGAGCAAGTGGGACAAGACGACGCGTACGCACTACTGTGGTCAGCATTCAAGCACTTGATGAACGAGAAGTACCGTCCCAGAACCGAGGTCAATAAGCTCAAGACAGAACTTAGAGGGTTACGAACCCAAGGATTTGATATTACCACATACGAAAGACGATTCACAGAATTGTGCCTATTGTGTCCGGGAGCATTCGAAGATGAGGAAGAGAAGATCGACGCATTTGTGAAAGGATTACCGGAAAGAATCCAAGAAGATATAAGTTCACACGAGCCCGCCTCCATACAACAGGCATGTAGAATGGCTCACAAACTAGTGAACCAGATTAAAGAAAGAATTAAAGAACAGACTGCTGAAGAGGCCAATGTGAAGCAAGTCAAAAGAAAGTGGGAGGAAAACGGTGATAAGAATCACCAATACAACAACAACAGCAATTACAATAATAATCGCAACAATTATCCCAACAATCGCATCATCAATCGCAACTACAACAAACGGCCCAACAACAACAACAACAACAGCAACTACAACAATCATCCCAACAACAATAATAACCGCAACAACAACAACAATCAGAAGCAGCTATGCCAAAGGTGTGAAAAGTATCACTCGGGGTTCTGCACCAAATTTTGCAACAAGTGTAAAAGAAATGGTCATAGCGCGGTGAAGTGTGAGGTCTACGGACCATGGGTTAATAGAACGAAAGGAACAAATGGTGTCGGAACGAGTAATGGTGGAGCAAGTAGTGTCGGAGCAAGTTATGCCAATGTAGTTTGTTATAAATGTGGAAAACCGGGCCACATTATTAGAAATTGCCCGAACCAGGAGAACACGAATGGACAAGGCCGTGGAAGAGTTTTCAATATTAATGCGGCAGAGGCACAGGAAGACTCGGAGCTTGTTACGGGTACGTTTCTTATTGACAATAAATCTGCTTACGTTTTATTTGATTCGGGTGTGGATAGAAGCTATTTGAGTAGAGATTTTTGTGCTAAATTAAGTTGTCCATTGACACCTTTGGATAGTAAATTTTTACTCGAATTAGCAAATGGTAAATTAATTTTAGCAGATAATATATGTCGGAATCGAGAAATTAAACTGGTTAGCGAAACATTTAAGATTGATTTGATACCAGTAGAGTTAGGGAGTTTTGATGTGATAATCGGTATGGACTGGTTGAAAGAAGTGAAAGCAGAGATCGTTTGTTACAAAAATGCAATTCGCATTATACGAGAAAAAGGAAAACCCTTAATGGTGTACGGAGAAAAGGGCAACACGAAGCTACATCTTATTAGTAATTTGAAGGCACAAAAACTAATAAGAAAAGGTTGCTATGCTGTTCTAGCACACGTCGAGAAAGTACAAACTGAAGAAAAGAGCATCAATGATGTTCCCATTGCAAAAGAATTTCCCGATGTATTTCCGAAAGAATTACCGGGATTACCCCCACATCGATCCGTTGAATTTCAAATAGATCTTGTACCAGGAGCTGCACCAATAGCTCGTGCTCCTTACAGACTCGCACCCAGCTAGATGAAAGAACTGCAAAGCCAATTACAAGAACTTTTAGAGTGTGGTTTCATTCGACCAAGCACATCACCGTGGGGAGCTCCTGTTTTGTTTGTCAAGAAGAAAGATGGTACATTCAGGTTGTGTATCGACTACCGAGAGTTGAACAAACTTACCATCAAGAACCGCTACCCACTACCGAGAATCGACGACTTATTTAATCAACTACAAGGCTCGTCTGTTTATTCAAAGATTGACTTACGTTCTGGGTATCATCAAATGCGGGTGAAAGAAGATGATATTCCAAAGACTGCTTTCAGAACACGTTACGGTCATTACGAGTTTATGGTCATGCCGTTTGGTTTAACTAATGCACCAGCTGTGTTCATGGACCTTATGAACTGAGTGTATGGACCATACCTTGACAAGTTTGTCATTGTTTTCATTGATGACATACTTATTTACTCAAAGAATGACCAAGAACACGGTGAACATTTGAGAAAGGTGTTAGAAGTATTGAGGAAGGAAGAATTGTACACTAAGTTTTCAAAGTGTGCATTTTGGTTGGAAGAAGTTCAATTCCTCGGTCACATAGTGAACAAAGAAGGTATTAAGGTGGATCCGGTAAAGATAGAAACTGTTGAAAAGTGGGAAACCCCGAAAACTCAGAAACACATACACCAGTTTTTAGGACTAGCTGGTTACTACAGAAGGTTCATCCAAGACTTTTCCAAAATAGCAAAACCCTTGACTGCATTAACGCATAAAGGGAAGAAATTTGAATGGAATGATGAACAAGAGAAAGCGTTTCAGTTATTGAAGAAAAAGCTAACTACGGCACCTATATTGTCATTGCCTGAAGGGAATGATGATTTTGTGATTTATTGTGACGCATCAAAGCAAGGTCTCGGTTGTGTATTAATGCAACGAACGAAGGTGATTGCTTATGCGTCTAGACAATTGAAGATTCACGAACAAAATTATACGACGCATGATTTGGAATTAGGAGCGGTTATTTTTGCATTAAAGACTTGGAGGCACTACTTATATGGGGTCAAAAGTATTATATATACCGACCACAAAATTCTTCAACACATATTTAATCAGAAACAACTGAATATGAGGCAGCGTAGGTGGATTGAATTATTGAATGATTACGACTTTGAGATTCGTTACCACCCGGGGAAGGAAAATGTGGTAGCCGATGCCTTAAGCAGGAAGGACAGAGAACCCATTCGAGTAAAATCTATGAATATAATGATTCATAATAACCTTACTACTCAAATAAAGGAGGCGCAACAAGGAGTTTTAAAAGAGGGAAATTTAATGGATGAAATACCCAAAGGATCGGAGAAGCATCCTAATATTCGGGAAGACGGAACCCGGTATAGGGCTGAAAGGATTTGGGTACCAAAATTTGGAGATATGAGAGAAATGGTACTTAGAGAAGCTCATAAAACCAGATACTCAATACATCCTGGAACGGGGAAGATGTACAAGGATCTCAAGAAACATTTTTGGTGGCCGGGTATGAAAGCCGATGTTGCTAAATACGTAGGAGAATGTTTGACGTGTTCTAAGGTCAAAGCTGAGCATCAGAAACCATCTGGTCTACTTCAACAACCCGAAATCCCGGAATGGAAATGGGAAAACATTATCATAGATTTCATCACTAAATTGCCAAGGACTGCAAGTGTTTTTGATACTATTTGGGTAATAGTTGATCGTCTCACCAAATCAGCACACTTCCTGCCAATAAGAGAAGATGACAAGATGGAGAAGTTAGCACGACTGTATTTGAAGGAAGTCGTCTTCAGACATGGAATACCAATCTCTATTATCTTTGATTGGGATGGCAGATTTATTTCAAGATTTTGGCAGAGATTACAGCAAGCATTAGGAACTCGTCTAGACATGAGTACTGCCTATCATTCACAAACTGATGGGCAGAGCGAAAGGACGATACAAACGCTTGAAGACATGCTACGAGCATGTGTTATTGATTTCGGAAACAGTTGGGATCGACATCTACCGTTAGCAGAATTTTCCTACAACAACAGCTACCATTCAAGCATTGAGATGGCACCGTTTGAAGCACTTTATGGTAGAAAGTGCAGGTCTCCGATTGTTGGAGTGAAGTGGGGGATAGACATATTACGGGTCCGGAGATTATACAAGAAACTACCGAGAAGATCATCCAAATTCAACAACGGTTGAAAACCGCCCAAAGTCGACAAAAGAGCTACGCTGACATTAAAAGAAAAGATATAGAATTTGAAATTGGAGAGATGGTCATGCTTAAAGTTGCACCTTGGAAAGGCGTTGTTCGATTTGGTAAACGAGGGAAATTAAATCCAAGGTATATTGGACCATTCAAGATTATTGATCGTGTTGGACCAGTAGCTTACCGACTTGAGTTACCTCAACAACTCGCGGCTGTACATAACACTTTCCACGTCTCGAATTTGAAGAAATGTTTTGCTAAAGAAGATCTCACTATTCCGTTAGATGAAATCCAAATCAACGAAAAACTTCAATTCATCGAAGAACCCATCGAAATAATGGATCGTGAGGTTAAAAGACTTAAGCAAAACAAGATACCAATTGTTAAGGTTCGATGGAATGCTCGTAGAGGACCCGAGTTCACCTGGGAGCATGAAGATCAGATGAAGAAGAAATACCCGCAGCTATTTCCAGAAGATTCGTCAACACCTTCAACAGCTTAAAATTTCGGGACGAAATTTATTTAACGGGTAGGTACTGTAGTGACCCGAACTTTTCCATGTTTATATATATTAATTTAGATTGATATTTACATGATTAAATGTTTCCAACATGTTAAGAAATCAAAGTTGTTAAGACTTGATTAATTGAAATATCTTTCATATAGACAATTGACCACCCAAGTTGACCGGTGATTCACGAACGTTAAAACTTGTAAGAACTATATGATGACATATATATGGATATATATATAGTTAACATGATACTATGATAAGTAAACATATCATTAAGTATATTAACAATGAACTACATATGTAAAAACAAGACTACTAACTTAATGATTTTTAAACGAGACATATATGTAACGATTATCGTTGTAAAGACATTTAATGTATATATATCATATTAAGAGATATTCATATATGATAATATCATGATAATATAATAATTTAAAATCTCATTTGATATTATAAACATTGGGTTAACAACATTTAACAAGATCGTTAACCTAAAGATTTCAAAACAACACTTACATGTAACGACTAACGATGACTTAACGACTCAGTTAAAATGTATATACATGTAGTGTTTTAATATGTATTTATACACTTTTTAAAGACTTCAATACACTTATCAAAATACTTCTACTTAACAAAAATTCTTACAATTACATCCTCGTTCAGTTTCATCAACAATTCTACTTGTATGCACCCGTATTCGTACTCGTACAATACACAGCTTTTAGATGTATGTACTATTGGTATATACACTCCAATGATCAGCTCTTAGTAGCCCATGTGAGTCACCTAACACATGTGGGAACCATCATTTGGCACTAGCATGAAATATCTCATAAAATTACAAAAATATGAGTAATCATTCATGACTTACTTACATGAAAACAAAATTACATATCCTTTATATCTAATCCATACACCAACGACCAAAAACACCTACAAACACTTTCATTATTCAATTTTCTTCATCTAATTTATCTCTCTCAAGTTCTATCTTCAAGTTCTAAGTGTTCTTCATAAATTCTACAAGTTCTAGTTAAATAAAATCAAGAATACTTTCAAGTTTGCTAGCTCACTTCCAATCTTGTAAGGTGATCATCCAACCTCAAGAAATCTTTGTTTCTTACAGTAGGTTATCATTCTAATACAAGGTAATAATCATATTCAAACTTTGGTTCAATTTCTATAACTATAACAATCTTATTTCAAGTGATGATCTTACTTGAACTTGTTTTCGTGTCATGATTCTGCTTCAAGAACTTCGAGCCATCCAAGGATTCGTTGAAGCTAGATCCATATTTCTCTTTTCCAGTAGGTTTATCCAAGGAACTTAAGGTAGTAATGATGTTCATAACATCATTCGATTCATACATATAAAGCTATCTTATTCGAAGGTTTAAACTTGTAATCACTAGAACATAGTTTAGTTAATTCTAAACTTGTTCGCAAACAAAAGTTAATCCTTCTAACTTGACTTTTAAAATCAACTAAACACATGTTCTATATCTATATGATATTCTAACTTAATGATTTAAAACCTGAAAACACGAAAAACACCGTAAAATCGGATTTACGCCGTCGTAGTAACACCGCGGGCTGTTTTGGGTTAGTTAATTAAAAACTATGATAAACTTTGATTTAAAAGTTGTTATTCTGAGAAAATTATTTTTATTATGAACATGAAACTATATCCAAAAATTATGGTTAAACTCAAAGTGAAAGTATGTTTTCTAAAATGGTCATCTAGACGTCAATCTTTCGACTGAAATGACTACCTTTACAAAAATAACTTGTAACTTATTTTTCCGACAATAAACCTATACTTTCTCTGTTAAGATTCATAAAATAGAGTTCAATATGAAACCATAGCAATTTGATTCACTCAAAACGGATTTAAAATGAAGAAGTTATGGGTAAAACAAGATTGGATAATTTTTCTCATTTTAGCTACGTGAAAATTGGTAACAAATCTATTCCAACCATAACTTAATCAACTTGTATTGTATATTATGTAATCTTGAGATACCATAGACACGTATAAAATGTTTCGACCGATCATGTCGACACATCTATATATATTTCGGAACAACCATAGACACTCTATATGTGAATGTTGGAGTTAGCTATACAGGGTTGAGGTTGATTCCAAAATATATATAGTTTGAGTTGTGATCAATACTGAGATACGTATACACTGGGTCGTGGATTGATTCAAGATAATATTTATCGATTTATTTCTGTACATCTAACTGTGGACAACTAGTTGTAGGTTACTAACGAGGACAGCTGACTTAATAAACTTAAAACATCAAAATATATTAAAAGTGTTGTAAATATATTTTGAACATACTTTGATATATATGTATATATTGTTATAGGTTCGTGAATCAACCAGTGGCCAAGTCTTACTTCCCGACGAAGTAAAAATCTGTGAAAGTGAGTTATAGTCCCACTTTTAAAATCTAATATTTTTGGAATGAGAATACATGCAGGTTTTATAAATGATTTACAAAATAGACACAAGTACGTGAAACTACATTCTATGGTTGAATTATCGAAATCGAATATGCCCTTTTTTTATTAAGTCTGGTAATCTAAGAATTAGGGAACAGACACCCTAATTGACGCGAATCCTAAAGATAGATCTATTGGGCCTAACAAACCCCATCCAAAGTACCGGATACTTTAGTACTTCGAAATTTATATCATATCCGAAGGGTGTCCCGGAATGATGGGGATATTCTTATATATGCATCTTGTTAATGTCGGTTACCAGGTGTTCACCATATTAATGACTTTTATCTCTATGTATGGGATGTGTATTGAAATATGAAATCTTGTGGTCTATTATTATGATTTGATATATATAGGTTAAACCTATAACTCACCAACATTTTTGTTGACGTTTTAAGCATGTTTATTCTCAGGTGATTATTAAGAGCTTCCGCTATCGCATACTTAAATAAGGACGAGATTTGGAGTCCATGCTTGTATGATATTGTGTAAAAACTGCATTCAAGAAACTTATTTTGTTGTAACATATTTGTATTGTAACCATTATGTAATGGTCGTGTGTAAACAGGATATTTTAGATTATCATTATTTGATAATCTACGTAAAGCTTTTTGAACCTTTATTGATGAAATAAAGGTTATGGTTTGTTTTAAAATGAATGTAGTCTTTGAAAAACGTCTCATATAGAGGTCAAACCCTCGCAACGAAATCAATTAATATGGAACGTTTTTAATCAATAAGAACGGGACATTTCAGACGGTTTGGAGAGCCCAAGACTCACCCATGACTTATTTTATTGTTACTTTCAAAGACACATTTCCAAGGAGCATGCTTGTGGTTTTACCAAGTTATTCCTTGACTCAAATAAAAGGTATACACATGCATATACATGAAAAAACTTCAAGAAAACTGCACCAGTTTTTTTTGCTGTTGCTGTTTTGGCCGTAGGCCTTTGTGGACTCAAAGGTGGGTTCCAAACTTGTTGTGTAAGCTCAAATCAAGTGTCTAATTAAATCCTAACTAAAGTACTAGGTGTTGGTGTCAAGCTTGGGGTATAATCCCTTGAGGTTTCACCATTAGAAGCTAGCATTCATCATCATCTTTCATTGTTGCTGCTGGCCGAAATTTCCAGCAGATAGAAGTGGGTTTCAAACTACTTTAACAAGGTGATTAAGGTTCTAGAGTCTAGTCACAATCAAGGGTAGTGTTGGAGCATCAAAGGCTTGGAGTTTAACACACTTGAAGCTTCAAGTTGGAGGCTATTTTGCCTTCATCTTCATCAACTTTCTGCACTTTTGAGCAGCCCTCAAACTTGGTTTTGAGGAGGTATAAATCACTTCCTTTCTTGTTAATTTGTAAGCATGATTTCACAACTTGATCCTATTGGGATTTAACTTTAAAATTGGTTTAAAGATTAACAAGTTTAATTGGTAATTACACGCTTCCGTTTATTATGATTCTTAAAATGTTTTAAGCCTTTTGTAACTTGTTAAATCCCAACATAAACCAACATTGAATGTTTTACATTCCGAAAGCATGCTTCACTAAGTAGAAGCAAATAATAAGTGTATGTGACCACAATGGTCGTTACAAGTCATAGTTCAAAAGTACTACAGTTTGAATGCAAGGTAAAGTAGTTCATGCGATGACAACTCTAAGCAGCGGGTGTCTACAACACGACTAGTACACAGCGGAAGCTAACCTTAAGCACCTGAGAAAAACATGCTTTAAAACGTCAACACAAAGGTTGGTGAGCTATAGTTTAAGTATAACAGTAAGTAAGGTAGGCCACGAGATTTCAGTGCTACAAAGAGCGTTTCAAAACAGTATGATAAAGTATATGTTAACCGTGGGAACTTGGTAACTAACTTAACTTTTATACCCCCTGAAAGTACACTTGGCAAGTGCATATGTCTACGAAGTATTAAACACTCGTTAAATGCTAGCGCGACTAGCCCGAGTGGGGATGTCAAACCCTATGGATCCATATCTAAGATTCGTGTTCACGGTTCAAAAACCAATGATTAAACGTTACCGAGCTAAAGGGAATGTTTATGCCGTTGTATAACCCACACATATATAAAGTTTAAGTACTCGTGCATAGTATGTAAAACATAAAATCTGCATGTATTCTCAGTTCCCAAAATAAGTTAAAGTAAAAGGGAATGCTATAACTCACAATGATAATGTAGTCGTAAAGTCGGTTCGGAAAAGGTGTGCAAGTAATCGGTCCGAAGGTCCTCAACCTAAGGCAAATAGTACTAAGTCAGTAAATCGTCTTAATAGGTTTAAAAGTATGTAAATAAGGTCTTAAGGGTCATCATCATTCATCATTTAACAAAAGGTGTAAAGTAGATTTCGTTCATGAAAGTAGTTTAAAACAAAGGCTGACTTCAGTCAGTCACCACGGCCTCTACCCTTACTGAATTAAGGTGAGACCAGTGTCCATGGATCCGTATATGAGTCTTTTAAGTGTGGTAAAATTTACAGAAGCAAACTCATCTTCGTTTGACCGTGGCGATGGTCTAAGTGCGAGTAGATCAGAAATTTCTGCACAACGTTAAAGGACATAGTGACGATCGGAGGGCCATAAATCCTAAACCGTAACTCGGATTAAGACGAGTCCTATATGAAAAGTTATCTACTCGAAAAGATCTATTTTAAAATCATAATCACAACAGCCCAGGTCTACTAGTATGTTACAGAAACAGCAGAACAGTAGGCAGAGAACAGTAAGCAGAAAAATAATGGGTTCCGGTGGGTTTGGTGTTTGATGTTCATCATGGTTCTCATCCTTGATGCCTATAGCTTCAAGTGTACAACTCATTGATGTGTTTACATCATATTTACCAAGTTTTGACCATCATAACCCTTGTGCAAGTCCAAGACATGTAGCACAACTTCACTTAAGAGTTGTAAGGGTTTTGATGAACCAAAGTTACATCAAAGTGTTAGATCTAACACATACATGAACTTTAAAACTAATAATAAGTTACAAACTTGAAAGTAAACTAACTAATCAAGATCTTAAGATGTAGAACATAGTTCTTAGTTAGATCTTGAAGATCCAAGACTCAAAAGTCTAGATCAAGCATAAGTATACAAAGTTATATTTAAAGAAAACTTATTTACATGTTCTTGAACTTTTAAGTTAACTTTTAGTTCCAAGAGATATGAGATCAAGACTAACTTGTAGTACTTGACCAACAACAACCAAAATCATAAAATTAAAGTGCAAGTAAAACTAAATAAACAAGTAAAAGGTTCATGGTTGTTCATTCTTTTAAAGATTCAACCAAAGTTTGATCTTTAAGTAAAGTAAACTTTAAGTTTACTTCAAGAACTACAAGTATGATTTCAACACATGAACTTACAATTTTTGAAACAATAAAAGTAGAATCATAAACTAGTAAGTTTATGTTCTTGTGTTCTTGATAAATACAAGATATTATGAAGACTCAAACTAGTAAGTTTGATCTTGTAACTAGTAAAGAATAACTAACAATTACATGTAACAAACTAACAACAACAAGTAATCAAACTACAAGTAACAAAAGATGATGATGATTGTGGGTGAAAGGCCACGGTTTTAAGGCAAGGAAAGAAGAGAGAAAAATGTTTTTGTTACTTACAATCTTTAGAAAGAAAAGAGAGAAAAATGAAAGCAAGTATGTGTGTGTTTTGGAAAATGAGAGGATGAGTGAACAAGTAAGTAGAAGTAATAAAAAAAATGAAATCAAACTCCCTCTACAAAGGGGTGGCCAACGGTTTTCACATGTGGGGAGGGGGGAAGAGTTTGTTTGTTGGGTTCTAGCATGTAAAGCTTCAAAAGTGTGGTTAATGGGTGTGTTTACATGGGAATGGCAAGTAACTAGATTCCAATCTTCCTTAATCAAACTAGTTCATTCTTAAAATGATACTTACATGTATGTATGGGCTAACTAGTCCACTTAAAATGTAGGGTGGGCTTATAAAGTCCAATAACACTAGTAAAAGTCCAAGTTCAAATAAAAGCCCAAGTAGGTATGTAATTAACAAGTTAATCCAATTAAAAGCCCAAGTAATTAACTAATAGCTTTAGTTAATTAAAATGATTAATAAACTTAATCATGAATGTAAATAATACTCAAAAATATTATTCGTGTAAGTCTCGGGTGTCACAAAGACGTTTCGGGCAATTAAAGTCAAGTACGTTTAGTCATGGCAACATGTAAATGTAATAACATACATTCGTTTAATCACACGTATTAATAATAACAATTATTAATAAATAAACGTTGGAAATCCAGGGTCGTTACATTACCCACCTGTTAAAGAAAATTTCGTCCCGAAATTTAAGCTGAGGTAGATGGAGGAGTCGGGAAAAGGTGAGGATACTTCCGCATCATTTGATCCTCTCGCTCCCAAGTAAACTCAGGTCCTCGTTTGGCATTCCATCGTACTCGTACAATTGGAATCTTGTTGCGTTTCAAAGTTTTTATCTCACGATCCATAATTTCAACAGGTTCCTCCACAAAGTGGAGTTTGTCATCAATTGTAAGTTCTTCCGGTGGTATGATAAGTTTAGGTGCAGCAAGACACTTCTTCAAGTTTGACACATGGAAGGTAGGATGAACTGAGCTCAATTGTGCTGGTAGGTCCAAACATGAAATGTCCCGTTCTTATTGATTAAAAACGTTCCATATTAATTGATTTCGTTGCGAGGTTTTGACCTCTATATGAGACGTTTTTCAAAGACTGCATTCATTTTAAAACAAACCATAACCTTTATTTCATCAATAAAGGTTTAAAAAGCTTTACGTAAATTATCAAATAATGATAATCTAAAATATCCTGTTTACACACGACCATTACATAATGGTTTACAATACAAATATGTTACAACAAAATAAGTTTCTTGAATGCAGTTTTTACACAATATCATACAAGCATGGACTCCAAATCTCGTCCTTATTTAAGTATGCGACAGCGGAAGCTCTTAATAATCACCTGAGAATAAACATGCTTAAAACGTCAACAAAAATGTTGGTGAGTTATAGGTTTAACCTATATATATCAAATCATAATAATAGACCACAAGATTTCATATTTCAATACACATCCCATACATAGAGATAAAAATCATTCATATGGTGAACACCTGGTAACCGACATTAACAAGATGCATATATAAGAATATCCCCATCATTCCGGGACACCCTTCGGATATGATATAAATTTCGAAGTACTAAAGCATCCGGTACTTTGGATGGGGCTTGTTGGGCCCGATAGATCTATCTTTAGGATTCGCGTCAATTAGGGTGTCTGTTCCCTAATTTTTAGATTACCAGACTTAATAAAAAGGGGCATATTCGATTTCGATAATTCAACCATAGAATGTAGTTTCACGTACTTGTGTCTATTTTGTAAATCATTTATAAAACCTGCATGTATTCTCATCCCAAAAATATTAGATTTTAAAAGTGGGACTATAACTCACTTTCATAGATTTTTACTTCGTCGGGAAGTAAGACTTGGCCACTGGTTGATTCACGAACCTATAACAATATATACATATATATCAAAGCATGTTCAAAATATATTTACAACACTTTTAATATATTTTGATGTTTTAAGTTTATTAAGTCAGCTGTCCTCGTTAGTAACCTACAACTAGTTGTCCACAGTTAGATGTACAGAAATAAATCGATAAATATTATCTTGAATCAATCCACGACCCAGTGTATACGTATCTCAGTATTGATCACAACTCAAACTATATATATTTTGGAATCAACCTCAACCCTGTATAGCTAACTCCAACATTCACATATAGAGTGTCTATGGTTGTTCCGAAATATATATAGATGTGTCGACATGATAGGTCGAAACATTGTATACGTGTTTATGGTATCTCAAGATTACATAATATACAATACAAGTTGATTAAGTTATGGTTAGAATAGATTTGTTACCAATTTTCACGTAGCTAAAATGAGAAAAATTATCCAATCTTGTTTTACCCATAACTTCTTCATTTTAAATCCGTTTTGAGTGAATAAAATTGCTATGGTTTCATATTAAACTCTATTTTATGAATCTAAACAGAAAAAGTATAGGTTTATAGTCGGAAAAATAAGTTACAATTCATTTTTGTAAAGGTAGTCATTTCAGTCGAAAGAACGACGTCTAGATGACCATTTTAGAAAACATACTTCCACTTTGAGTTTAACCATAATTTTTGGATATAGTTTCATGTTCATAATAAAAATCATTTTCTCAGAATAACAACTTTTAAATCAAAGTTTATCATAGTTTTTAATTAACTAACCCAAAACAGCCCGCGGTGTTACTACGACGGCGTAAATCCGGTTTTACGGTGTTTTTCGTGTTTCCAGGTTTTAAATCATTAAGTTAGCATATCATATAAATATAGAACATGTGTTTAGTTAATTTTAAAAGTAAAGTTAGAAGGATTAACTTTTGTTTGCGAACAAGTTTAGAATTAACTAAACTATATCCTAGTGATTACAAGTTTAAACCTTCGAATGAGATAGCTTTATATGTATGAATCGAATGATGTTATGAACATCATTACTACCTTAAGTTACTTGGATAAACCTACTGGAAAAGAGAAAAATGGATCTAGCTTCAACGGATCCTTGGATGGCTCGAAGTTCTTGAAGCAGAATCATGACACGAAAACAAGTTCAAGTAAGATCATCACTTGAAATAAGATTGTTATAGTTATAGAAATTGAACCAAAGTTTGAATATGATTATTACCTTGTATTAGAATGATAACCTACTATAAGAAACAAAGATTTCTTGAGGTTGGATGATCACCTTACAAGATTGGAAGTGAGCTAGCAAACTTGAAAGTATTCTTGATTTTATGTAACTAGAACTTGTAGAATATATGAAGAACACTTAGAACTTGAAGATAGAACTTGAGAGAGATCAATTAGAAGAAGAAAATTGAAGAATGAATGTGTTTGTAGGTGTTTTTGGTCGTTGGTGTATGGATTAGATATAAAGGATATGTAATTTTGTTTTCATGTAAATAAGTCATGAATGATTACTCATATTTTTGTAATTTTATGAGATATTTCATGCTAGTTGCCAAATGATGGTTCCCACATGTGTTAGGTGACTCACATGGGCTACTAAGAGCTGATCATTGGAGTGTATATACCAATAGTACATGCATCTAAAAGCTGTGTATTGTACGAGTACGAATACGGTTGCATACGAGTAGAATTGTTGATGAAACTGAACGAGGATGTAATTGTAAGCATTTTTGTTAAGTAGAAGTATTTTGATAAGTGTATTTAAGTCTCTCAAAAGTGTATAAATACATATTAAAACACTACATGTATATACATTTTAACTGAGTCGTTAAGTCATCGTTAGTCGTTACATGTAAGTGTTGTTTTGAAACTTTTAGGTTAACGATCTTGTTAAATGTTGTTAACCCAATGTTTATAATATCAAATGAGATTTTAAATTATTATATTATCATGATATTATCATGTATGAATATCTCTTAATATGATATATATATACATTAAATGTCTTTACAACGATAATCGTTACATATATGTCTCGTTTAAAAATCATTAAGTTAGTAGTCTTGTTTTTACATATGTAGTTCATTGTTAATATACTTAATGATATGTTTACTTATCATAGTATCATGTTAACTATATATATATCCATATATATGTCATCATATAGTTTTTACAAGTTTTAACGTTCGTGAATCACCGGTCAACTTGGGTGGTCAATTGTCTATATGAAACATATTTCAATTAATCAAGTCTTAACAAGTTTGATTGCTTAACATGTTGGAAACATTTAATCATGTAAATATCAATCTCAATTAATATATATAAACATGGAAAAGTTCGGGTCACTACAGTACCTACCCGTTAAATAAATTTCGTCCCGAAATTTTAAGCTGTTGAAGGTGTTGACGAATATTCTGGAAATAGATGCGGGTATTTCTTCTTCATCTGATCTTCATGCTCCCAGGTGAACTCGGGTCCTATACGAGCATTCCATTGAACCTTAACAATTGGTATCTTGTTTTGCTTAAGTCTTTTAACCTCACGATCCATTATTTCGACGTGTTCTTTTATGAATTGAAGTTTTTCGTTGATTTGGATTTCATCTAACGGAATTGTGAGATCTTCTTTAGCAAAACATTTCTTCAAATTCGAGACGTGGAAAGTGTTATGTACAGCCGCGAGTTGTTGAGGTAACTCAAGTCGGTAAACTACTGGTCCGACACGATCAATAATCTTGAATGGTCCAATATACCTTGGATTTAATTTCCCTCGTTTACCAAATCGAACAACGCCTTTCCAAGGTGCAACTTTAAGCATGACCATCTCTCCAATTTCAAATTCTATATCTTTTCTTTTAATGTCAGCGTAGCTCTTTTGTCGACTTTGGACGGTTTTCAACCGTTGTTGAATTAGGATGATCTTCTCGGTAGTTTCTTGTATTATCTCCGGACCCGTCATCTGTCTATCCCCCACTTCACTCCAACAAATCGGAGACCTGCACTTTCTACCATAAATTGCTTCAAACGGCGCCATCTCAATGCTTGAATGGTAGCTGTTGTTGTAGGAAAATTCTGCTAACAGTAGATGTTGATCCCAACTGTTTCCAAAATCAATAACACATGCTCGTAGCATGTCTTCAAGCGTTTGTATCGTCCTTTCGCTCTGCCCATCAGTTTGTGGATGATAGGCAGTACTCATGTCTAGACGAGTTCCTAATGCTTGCTGTAATGTCTGCCAGAATCTTGAAATAAATCTGCCATCCCTATCAGAGATAATAGAGATTGATATTCCATGTCTGGAGACGACTTCCTTCAAATACAGTCGTGCTAACTTCTCCATCTTGTCATCTTCTCTTATTGGCAGGAAGTGTGCTGATTTGGTGAGACGATCAACTATTACCCAAATAGTATCAAAACCACTTGCAGTCCTTGGCAATTTAGTGATGAAATCCATGGTAATGTTTTCCCATTTCCATTCTGGGATTTCGGGTTGTTGAAGTAGACCTGATGGTTTCTGATGCTCAGCTTTGACCTTAGAACACGTCAAACATTCTCCTACGTATTTGGCAACATCGGCTTTCATACCCGGCCACCAAAAATGTTTCTTGAGATCCTTGTACATCTTCCCCGTTCCAGGATGTATTGAGTAAATGGTTTTATGAGCTTCTCTAAGTACCATTTCTCTCATATCTCCAAATTTTGGTACCCAAATCCTTTCAGCCCTATACCGGGTTCCGTCTTCCCGAATATTAAGATGCTTCTCTGATCCTTTGGGTATTTCATCCTTTAAAGTTCCCTCTTTTAAAACTCCTTCTTGTGCCTCCTTTATTTGAGTAGTAATGTTATTATGAATCATTATATTCATAGATTTTACTCGAATGGGTTCTCTGTCCTTCCTGCTCAAGGCATCGGCTACCACATTTGCTTTCCCCGGGTGGTAACGAATCTCAAAGTCGTAATCATTCAATAATTCAATCCACCTACGCTGCCTCATATTCAGTTGTTTCTGATTAAATATGTGTTGAAGACTTTTGTTGTCGGTATATATAATACTTTTGACCCCATATAAGTAGTGCCTCCAAGTCTTTAATGCAAAAACAACCGCGCCTAATTCCAAATCATGCGTCGTATAATTTTGTTCGTGAATCTTTAATTGTCTAGACGCATAAGTAATCACCTTCGTTCGTTGCATTAATACACAACCGAGATCTTGCTTTGATGCATCACAATAAATCACAAAATCATCATTCCCTTCAGGCAATGACAATATAGGTGCCGTAGTTAGCTTTTTCTTCAATAACTGAAACGCTTTCTCTTGTTCATCATTCCATTCAAATTTCTTCCCTTTATGCGTTAATGTAGTCAAGGGTTTTGCTATTCTGGAAAAGTCTTGGATGAACCTTCTGTAGTAACCAGCTAGTCCTAAAAACTGCCGTATGTGTTTCGGAGTTTTCGGGGTTTCCCACTTTTCAACAGTTTCTATCTTTGCCGGATCCACCTTAATACCTTCTTTGTTCACTATGTGACCGAGGAATTGAACTTCTTTCAACCAAAATGCACACTTTGAAAACTTAGCGTACAATTCTTCCTTCCTCAATACTTCTAACACCTTTCTCAAATGTTCACCGTGTTCTTGGTCATTCTTTGAGTAAATAAGTATGTCATCAATGAAAACAATGACAAACTTGTCAAGGTATGGTCCACACACTCAGTTCATAAGGTCCATGAATACAGCTGGTGCATTAGTTAAACCAAACGGCATGACCATAAACTCGTAATGACCGTAACGTGTTCTGAAAGCAGTCTTTAGAATATCATCTTCTTTCACCCGCATTTGATGATACCCGGAACGTAAGTCAATCTTTGAATAAACAGACGAGCCTTGTAGTTGATCAAATAAGTCGTCGATTCTCGGTAGTGGGTAGCGGTTCTTGATGGTAAGTTTGTTCAACTCTCGGTAGTCGATACACAACCTGAATGTACCATCTTTCTTCTTGACAAACAAAACAGGAGCTCCCCACGGTGATGTGCTTGGTCGAATGAAACCACACTCTAAAAGTTCTTGTAATTGGCTTTGCAGTTCTTTCATCTCGCTGGGTGCGAGTCTGTAAGGAGCACGGGCTATTGGTGCAGCTCTTGGTACAAGATCTATTTGAAATTCAACAGATCGATGTGGAGGTAGTCCCGGTAATTCTTTCGGAAATACATCGGGAAATTCTTTTGCGACGAGAACATCATTGATGCTCTTTTCTTCAGTTTGTGCTTTCTCGACGTGTGCTAGAATAGCATAGCAATCTTTTCTTATTAGTTTTTGTGCCTTCAAATTACTAATAAGATGTAGCTTCGTGTTGCCCTTTTCTCCGTACACCATTAAGGGTTTTCCTTTTTCTTATAATGCGAATTGAATTTTTGTAACAAACGATCTCTGCTTTCACTTCTTTCAACCAGTCCATACCAATTATCACATCAATACTCCCTAACTCTACTGGTATCAAGTCAATCTTAAATGTTTCGCTAACCAGTTTAATTTCTCGATTTCGACATATATTATCTGCTGAAATTAATTTACCATTTGCTAATTCGAGTAAAAATTTACTATCCAAAGGCATCAATGGACAACTTAATTTAGCACAAAAATCTCTACTCATATAGCTTCTATCCGCACCCGAATCAAATAAAACGTAAGCAGATTTATTGTTAATAAGAAACGTACCCGTAACAAGCTCCGGGTCTTCCTGTGCCTCTGCCGCATTAATATTGAAAACTCTTCCGCGGCCTTGTCCATTCGTGTTCTCCTGGTTCGGGAAATTTCTAATAATGTGGCCCGGTTTTCCACATTTATAACAAACTACATTGGCATAACTTGTTCCGACACTACTTGCTCCGCCATTACTCGTTCCGACACCATTTGTTCCTTTCGTTCTGTTAACCCCTGGTCCGTAGACCTCACACTTCGCCGCGCTATGACCATTTCTTTTACATATGTTGCAAAATTTGGTGCAGAACCCCGAGTGATACTTTTCACACCTTTGGCATAACTGCTTCTGATTGTTGTTGTTGTTGCGGTTATTATTGTTGTTGGGATGATTGTTGTAGTTGCTGTTGTTGTTGTTGTTGTTGTTGTTGGGCCGTTTGTTGTAGTTGCGATTGATGTTGCGATTGTTGGGATAATTGTTGCGATTACTGTTGTTGTATTGGTGATTCTTATCACCATTTTCCTCCCACTTTCTTTTGACTTGCTTCACATTGGCCTCTTCAGCAGTCTGTTCTTTAATTCTTTCTTTAATCTGGTTCACTAGTTTGTGAGCCATTCTACATGCCTGTTGTATGGAGGCGGGCTCGTGTGAACTTATATCTTCTTGGATTCTTTCCGGTAATCCTTTCACAAACGCGTCGATCTTCTCTTCCTCATCTTCGAATGCTCCCGGACACAATAGGCACAATTCTGTGAATCGTCTTTCGTACGTGGTAATATCAAATCCTTGGGTTCGTAACCCTCTAAGTTCTGTCTTGAGCTTATTGACCTCGGTTCTAGGACGGTACTTCTCGTTCATCAAGTGCTTGAATGCTGACCACGGTAGTGCGTACGCATCATCTTGTCCCACTTGCTCTAGATAGGTATTCCACCATGTTAACGCAGAACCTGTGAAGGTATGCGTAGCGTACTTCACTTTGTCCCCTTCAGTACACTTACTTATGGCAAACACCGATTCGACCTTCTCGGTCCACCGTTTCAATCCGATCGGTCCTTCGGTTCCATCAAATTCTAAAGGTTTGCAGGCAGTGAATTCTTTATAAGTGCATCCTACACGATTTCCTGTACTGCTAGATCCAAGGTTATTGTTGGTATGTAGCGCAGCCTGTACTGCGGCTATGTTTGAAGCTAGAAAAGTACGGAATTCCTCTTCATTCATATTCACTGTGTGTTGAGTAGTCGGTGCCATTTCCTTCAAAATAGTCAAATGGAACAAGTTAATCATACAGAATATTAAGAGTAGTTAATAGTATTTCGTAGCATAATATGAACTCATTTATAAAAGCTTTTTCTTCATATTAGCGTTTTATAAGTTTAAATTCGGGTAGTACCTACCCGTTAAGTTCATACTTAGTAGCTAATATACAATTCAACTACTACAATTCTATATGAAAAACTGATTATAATAATATTTCGCGTTCAAACTTTTACACAATATTTTACAAACTTACAATACCGCTTATTTTACATATAGCATGAAATATAGCACACAATAAATTTGATACAAGATGGTTGTGAAGATAATTCTAGCTAGTACACAAGTCGTTCAGCAAAGGCAATAAAGACACGTAATTCATACGTCCAGAAACAAGTCATGCATTCTGGTTTTACTAGGATTACTTCCCATCCTTAGTCTTGTGGAACATAACCGTTATGGCCGTTGATAAGACAGCGTGTTGTAACGTCGTCAAAGGGACGAGGGTTACGTAATGTCCAACAGTCCCGTAACAATCTAAAAACCTCATTTCTTACCCCAATTACCGACTCCGTCACTTGTGGGAACGTTTTGTTTAATAGTTGTAGCCCGATGTTCTTGTTCTCACTTTGGTGAGAAGCGAACATTACTAATCCGTAAGCATAACATGCTTCTTTATGTTGCATGTTAGCCGCTTTTTCTAAATCACGAAGTCCAATATTCGGATATATTGAGTCAAAATAATTTCTTAACCCATTGCGTAAAATAGCATTTGGGTTCCCCGCAATATATGCGTCAAAGTAAACACATCGTAACTTATGGATTTTGATGTGCAGCGGGGTGTATATAAAATAGCTTATATTTTACTAGGAAAAACTATTAAATACGATACAATTTTACACAAGATATTTATTTATTTATAGAATGGATATACTTAAACCTTGCTACAACACTTATAGGCAGTGTACCTAATCGTACAGTAGTGTAGTTTTTAGTAAGTCCGGTTCGTTCCACAGGGAAATCTTTAAACAAAGCTCAACGCTATATTAGTTTACTTTTATTAAAAATACAAATATATATATAAGTAATATTATTATTATAAAGGGGGGTTTTTACCGTTTAATGACCGGTTTGTCGATTTTAAGACTTTAGTCGCAGTTAAAACCTAATGTAAAATATAAAATAAATACAAGACTTAAATTAAAGCGTAAAGTAAATAACGATAATGAAATTGCGAATAATAAAAATGCGATAAAATAAAATTGCGATAATTAAAAAGTACGATAATTAAAAGTGCGATTAAATAACAATAAATAAAAGTGCGATAATTAGAAGTGCAATTAAATATAAAATAAAGGAAATTAAATATGAAATAAAAGAATTATGCTTATTTAAACTTCCGTAATCATGATGTTTGACGTGTTGATTTTAGTTTTATGCCCATGGGTTAATTGTCCTTTGTCCTGGATTATTTAATATGTCCGTCTGGTTTTTGTCCATAACAGTCCATCAGTCATAAATATAAAGTGCGAGTGTCCTCGTCAAATTATCCTTATACCCGAAGTTAAATATTCCAACTAATTGGGGATTCGAATTGTAACAAGGTTTTAATACTTTGTTTAATGAATACACCAGGTTATCGACTGCATGTAAACCAAGGTTTTACTACTTTGTTAACAATTACACCAATTACCCTTGAATGTAATTTCACCCCTGTTTTAATTATTCTAGTGGCTATTAATCCATTCCCGTGTCCGGTTAAATGAACGATTATTCGTACATATAAATACCCCGCCCATCGTGTCCGATTGAGTGTATATGGTAATTTATAGGGACGCCCAATTGTAAATCTTTATATTAACATTAACAAACTTTCATTTAGTTAAACAAATATAAAGCCCATTAATAGCCCATAGTCTAATTTCCACAAGTGTCGTTCTTTTGTCCAAACCCCAATTATGGTACAAAGCCCAATTATGGTACAAAGCCCAATTACCCAATTTTAGTAATTAGCCCAACATCATGATTACTTCGTTTTAAATAAGCATAATAATAACTTAGCTACGAGACATTAATGTAAAAAGGTTGAACATAACTTACAATGATTAAAAATAGAGTAGCGTTACACGGACAGAATTTCGACTTACACCCTTACAACATTCGCTAACATACCCTTATTATTAGAATTAAAATTAAAATTAAAATATAAATTATATATATATATATATAAGTTTTACGTATGAATGAGGAAGAAAAGATGATGATTTTTGATCAGAATTCGGTTGGCTTTATAGCCAGAGTTGATTTTTGGGGCTCCGCGACTCGCGGCAAAATGCTCTTCAAACTCCGCGAGTCGCGGAGATAGAAATTACAGCTCAGTCCTTGGAGTTTTCTCTGCCGACGGTTTTTAATATATATATATAATATATATATAATTAATATAATTAATTATATATTATATTATATTTATATACATAGTTAACTTGTAATTTTTAGTCCGTTGCGTCGAGCGTTAAGAGTTGACTCTGGTCCCGGTTCCGGATTTTCGAACGTCCTTGCGTACAATTTTATATTTTGTACTTTGCGTTTTGAATCTTGTACTCTTGTAATTTCGAGACGTTTCTTATCAATAATTGGAACCTTTTTGATTGTCTTTTGTACTTTTGAGCTTTTTGGTCGTTTGCGTCTTCAATTCGTCGAATCTGTCTTTTGTCTTCACCTTTTATTATTTAAACGAATATCACTTGTAAATAGAACAATTGCAACTAAAAGCTTGTCTTTCTTGAGGAATAATGCTATGAAATATATGTTCGTTTTTAGCATTATCAAATATTCCCACACTTGAGCGTTGCTTGTCCTCAAGCAATATCGTCTTGAAATACTAGAATCACTTCTTTATTCTTCACACTTTGTACATCAGTGATTTCTATACGGCGGTATAAACAATGGTAGTAACGATATGGTTTACAGTCCCACATGACTATACAAATTTAGATCCATTAAGGAAATTGGATCTTTATGAAAACATTTGATCTTTTGAAAATTAAATCTAGTTTTTTACCCTAGATAAGTTTTCCGGAATAACCCTTTACCGGTGTTTGCAAAATATTTTTGTGGGTTTGGTGGGTTTCAGATTTGAAAATTTTAGCTCAAACTTGCGGTTTTGTGTCACCCACTTGCTAACCTTGTATTTGGAAAGCAACACGTCCAGTTTACTTGTCCCGTATATTACCTTTCGGTAAACTACCGTCCGGTTGTAAAGGAAAGCGTTGAACAAGCAACTGTTTAAGGCAATGTCCCGTGACATGCTTTTGATTATGGTCTATAACGTGTCGGACGCAATTACTATCCTTGGTAGGAGCAATAGTAAAGCTCACCCTTATAATTTTTCGGTCTGGCACAAGGTCCTGTCTTTGACCACTATGCAACCACCGTTCTTACGGTTGACACCCGATTTAGTTCAGGTGACCTAATGAATTCCAGGTGAATTCCTAGGATTTTACGTTCAATGGTAATGAACGCATTGAAAATAGGGTTTTCAGAAAACAAATCGGTTTGTAATTTTGATCAAAATATTTTCTCGTTTAAGCTCGAGTTTAGATATCATTGAATTCCATGAGTTTGTAATTCTCAATCTTTAAGGTCAATCTCTAGGATTGAATAATATCAGTCTTAAAAGCTGATTTTTAATCTTTTAAGGAGATTATCCTTTCTGGGGATCTGATTCATTAGTCTTATCCAGCTAATTTGCATGGTGCCCCCCATTGTACGAGATAAATCCTTCTCATGGTTAGGATAAATCTGACCACTTGGCGACCCTGTTTAATGCTGAGGTCCGTGGATTTCCTGCTGATTTTAGTGATGACTTTTCTAGATTTTTCGTCAACCTACAGCTGGTCTGGACGACAACTTCGTGACCTAAATCAAGAAGCGCGTTTCTTTTTAGGAAGACTTTACTTCCTTTTAATGATGGAATTGATTCATCATGTAGATCCATCTCTTCTTTTCTTTCATCGGGTAAAACAGTTTAGTTTAGTTCAAAGCAAAAGTATTTTCAGTTATTTGTTACAGATATATGTGACATATGTTTAAAATAACTTGGTAAATTTTCCCACACTTGGCTTTTATTTTCCTTTTTATCGTCCTCTATTCCATTTTAAATGAATTTTAACATTTTAGTTTGTTTCTCAATTTATGTCCTTTCCGAGGTAACAATAATTTCGGTGTTAAAACCTAGTTTTATCGTTCATAAATATGTATAAACATGATTTGAATTCATTTAATTGAAAATTTTGAAAAATTTTACTAGAATTGGGTAGTCAGTATATAAGACTAGGGCTGTTCTTTTTTATCAGAGAGCACTAGATTCTAATACAACTACTGCTTTACTAGTATTTTTAATGGTAACCAAGTGTTTAATATAAAAATTTTAAAATCCGAAAGAATTTAACCCCTTCCCACACTTAAGATCTTGCAATGCCCTCATTTGCAAGAAATCAGTAACAATTAAATTATTGAGGGTGATTTGTGTGAAAATGATTAAATTTTTACCAAAGTTTCCAAATATATTGGCGTTTGTTTGCTGAATGATAAATGGTGCACATCATTTGTTCATTCCGTCTTGTTGTTATTTTGCATCTTGTCGTCAAAATTAGTTGCTTTTGCTGAACTTAATGCCAGTCTTTGAAAATGCGTTGTTTTACCCTGTTGTGTACATAAGATAAACTGCAAACATATATACATATTTTTGAAGTTTGGTATATTACCCCACATTCAAAAATTATTAAAATCTAAGAATAAAAGTTAGATAATTATAAAAATGATTACAATATTAACAAAAATATTAAACGTATTAATAATTACAAATTACAAAATAAAAAAAAATAAGTAAACTAAGGATGATATTGGTACCAATAGGGGTTCCAGGCATAACCATAAGTGCTATAGAATGCTTCGGCAGGGTCATACGTAGGATATGGTGGCTGCATCTCTATAGACCAAGGAGGGAAGACGGGTTTCGGTGTAGGAATATAGTTTCTACCTATATGTTGGCAATGAGCTATGATCTGGTTCTGATGAACTTGCCAATCTTCAAATGCTCTCTGTCTAGCATTTTCGTATTCCTGAGAAGCTATAAACCTATGCATTTCTTGCATCTCATTCCCCCCTCCTACATTACCTTGTTGCTGGTTTCTCTCCACCTGTGGATGTCTACCATGGTATCGTACTGCGGCATTATTCCGCCTCTTCAAAACTTTCGCACCATGGTATACATTTAATCCTATAGTATCGCGGGGTTCCGGCTCTTCTAGTAATAATCCCCCCCGACTTATATCCACACCGAGATATTCACCAATCAAAGTTATAAAAATACCACCTCCTATTATGCTATGTGGTCGCATCCCCCGAACCATAGCTGATAAATAATAACCCACACAATATGGTATACTTACAGCGCTTTGTGGGTCTCGAATACACATATGGTAAAACAAATCTTGTTCATTTACTTTTTCTTTGTTCTTACCCCTTTGTGTAATCGAATTAGCTAAAAACCTATGTATCACTCTTAATTCGGCTCTATCTATATCCAAATAAGAGTAATTTCCCCCTTTGAAACGGTGATGGCTTGTCATTTGACTCCACACACCGTGTGTATCAAAATTCTCATCTATCTTTCTACCGTTTAGTATCAATCCTCTACAATCGGCAGATGCTAACTCCTCAGGCGTATATATACGTAAAGCCTGAGCCATGTCCAGTAAAGACATGTGGCGCATCGAACCGCCTAACAAAAATCTAATAAAAGAACGATCGGTTAAACTAGCTACCCGATCATTCAACTCTATACTACATAACAACTCTTCACACCATACTTTATATACAGGTCTGCGTATGGTGAATAAACATATCCAGTCATTAAAAGAAGAATTACCATACCTCTGTACAAGTAATTCCCTAATTGGCCCTGCCAATTCTACAGCTTCTAAGGGTCCCCATTCTATGACCCTCGGTACCTCAACAACCTTGGAATGAAGAGTATGCAAACCCCGTTGATATTTTGGATAATCTATCCAAAGTCTGTCAAATCTCAGGTTCGGGTGCAACTCTTCCAAATGCATATCGGAAAAGGTCATGACTGGATGAGGTACATCCTGCTTGTAGTAGTTATCTACCTCCTGTTGTTCCAAATTCTCAGCAGGAGCATTGCGGGCTTGGGATGAAGATTCACCCCATTCATTCTGCAAAACACATCAAACACAAATTTTGTGCATCCAAATATGCATTAGTGTCAGCAAAATCATCAATCAAAATAATTACAATGACATTATCAATTTATATCAAACTTAAGCTTATTTTCACATTTTTATCAAATCTACACTTTTTCAAATAAGCATATACGAAAATTTTCGCCAAGTTCATAAGCATTCAACTCAAATAACATGTCAAAATAATCATTACTAGCAATTAAACAAGTCTCAAATGGCATTATCTTTCAAAAATCAAGTTCATGAATTTTAGACTTGAAAAAGTCCACTTTAATTCTCAAAATCATGTTTAGGCTCAAAGTTTGGATCATTTAACTACCTAGACATGTTACACTACTCAATTTAGCAACAATTCATGACAAAAATCGGCCATAACCTGTTTATATCAAAAAGCCCCAAATTTGCTCAAGAACACAAACCCTAGATTATTCAAAATTTGAAGTTTAAGGCTTCTAATCATGTTAAACAGCATCAATCTAGGTTATACAAGCATAATACATAAACAATTTAAGTCTAATTACACTAAAAAGCATCAAAATCAAATTGGGGAAAAAATAGCTCAAGAACACCTAATTTCGAATTAAATGGTGTTTAGGTGTAGAAATTTACCGTTTTTCTTGAGTAATTCTTAGATAGCATCCTTCTCAACATGATTTTAGCAAAAAATTTGGTGATTAACGGTTAAGAATTGGGATTTTTGGGGGTGTTTTTCGGGTTTTTCGGGTCTGTTTTCGCAGTATTTTTCGAGTTGTTTTTGTGTGGGGAGTGAACTGATCGTTCAGCTCTTTATATTTTTTCTTTTTCTTTTTTTTTTTTTTTTTTTTTTTTTTTTTTTTTTATATAATCTTTAACTTATAAAACAATTAATTATTTAATTTTAAAATTTTGTTTCCTTTGTTATTTAGGACGAGGTCGTTTCGGATCGATGTCCTAGTCCGTCCCTCGACAAAATTTTAAAATTTGTCTTTTTGTAGCGATTGTTTTAAAAGCTAAGATTTTTGGGTTTTTTCAATGTTTTTGGCATACTCTAATTCAATAAGATTAAAAATAATGATAATAAAAGTTCTCGTCCCTCCCTCGGGTAAAGCAATTTCGGTTCAAAGACCTAGTCTTCAACTTACGACGAATTTTAAAAATCATATTCTTAACTTAATGAGATAAAGTAAATTTTTGTTTTTAAATTCACACAACTTAAATATAAAATTCAAAATTAATATTAAAAATTCACACCAAATTTAAAATTTAAAATGCATAAAATTAAAAATTTATATTTTAAAAATTAAAAATTCACACCAAACTTAATTTAAAAATTTATAAATTCATACTAAACTTATATTAATTTTTCAAATTTTTACAATTTTAAATATATTGTTTTTACAAAGTTTACAATATTAATTTAAGATTTAAATATTAATTTTAAAAATATGGTAAAAATAAAATTAAAAATCTTTTTGTCTTTTTATCCCACTTTAATCAATCAAATATTATCAAAAATATGCGCCCCTCTTTTCGGTAAAGTAATTTCGGTTCCAAGACCTAATTTAACTCATGACGAATTTTTGAAATATTTTGGGTTGATTGATTAAAGATATTTATACCTTAAGAATAAACGTTAAATTTCGCAGTGATGTAATAAATTTTTGAACGATATCAATAATTTCGGTCGCCAAACCTAATTTTATTCAATACCAATTTAATACTTTTTAGCGAACAAATTAGCGTTTATTATCAAAAGGTTAAAAATAAAAATAAAAATAAAAACTGTACAGACATACCTGTGAAATAGATTTCTTAGTTATATGATCTATCCCATTCATAAGATAGTCGGTTTAATTGGTTTTCCAAGGCTACATAGGCGTAACCTCGAGCATTCAGTGTCTTTTCTTCTAAACATATGAACGGTCCGTCTCTGCATAAAGTAACAAATTCGGTATTTGAATAGGTTTGATTATTTGAACATTTACCTCCATGTGACCATTTTCCGCATTTGTGACATCTTTCTAGGTGTCGTGCTCTTCTTTTCGCTGCGGATTTTGATTTTCCTTTACCAAATTGTAACTTATTATCTTCGCATCTGGATTCTTTTCTAACTCCGTCCATTCTTTCTCTGATTACTGATACTAATTCGCTCGGTAGTATGTCATTATTACGTTTAGTGATCAAAGCGTGTAGCATTAGACCATGGTTTAGTTCACAGGCAGTCTTCATTTCGTAAAAACCTAAAAAAAATAAAAATTCAGAATGGGGGGAGAAGACTAGTTCTTTAGGGTCTGCTAGGGAAAGACCATACGTGTTCCATTTTCGAGAAATACACGAAAACAGACAATCTAACTCTAACAGAAATACATATTATCCTTTAAAGACTTGATTCTCCCCACACTTAGTTAGCTGTGGTGTCGAAATTGTGATTAACTTCGTTGTCGACTTCCATCGGACCATGTATGTAATGTTTAACTCTGTGACCATTAACTTTAAATTCAATCCCATTTGAATTTATCAATTCTATCGTTCCGTATGGGAAAACTCTTTTGACTATGAATGGTCCAGACCATCTTGATTTCAATTTTCCAGGATATAGCTTGAATCGTGAATTGAAAAGAAGAACTCTGTCTCCTTCTTTAAATTCTTTTGAACTTCTGATTCTTTTATCATGCCATTTCTTCGTTCTTTCTTTATAGATTAACGAATTTTCGTATGCTTCATGTCTTAATTCTTCTAATTCGTTTAGTTGACTTAATCGTAGACGTCCGGCTTCATGTAAATCAAGATTACATGTCTTCAAAGCCCAAAATGCTTTGTGTTCAATTTCTACTGGAAGATGACATGCTTTTCCATAAACAAGTCTAAAAGGTGTGGTTCCAATTGGAGTTTTGTAGGCTGTTCTAAAAGCCCAGAGTGCATCCTCCAATTTAATGGACCATTCCTTTGGATTTGATCCTACGGTTTTCTCTAGAATACGTTTTAAAGCTCGGTTGGTATTTTCAACTTGTCCACTTGTTTGTGGATGATATGCGGTGGAGATTTTATGAGTTACTCCATATCTTTTAAGAACTTTCTCAAGTTGATTATTACAGAAATGAGTACCCCGATCACTTATTAAAGCTTTCGGTGTTCCAAACCTTGCAAAAAGACGTTTTAAAAAGTTGACTACAACTCGTGCATCGTTAGTTGGGAGAGCTTGTGCTTCCGCCCATTTAGATACATAGTCAATGGCTACGAGTATATATAGATTATTATGAGATTTTGGAAATGGACCCATAAAGTCAATACCCCAAATGTCAAATACTTCACATACTTGGATGACATTTTGTGGTATTTCATCACGTTGACTTATTTTTCCGGCCCTTTGACATGCATCACAAGATTTGCAAAGAAGGTGTGCGTCTTTGTAAATTGTAGGCCAATAGAATCCAGCTTCATAAACTTTTCTTGCTGTTAGTTGAGGCCCATAATGCCCTCCTGTTGGTCCTGTGTGACAATGGTTTAAAATTTTACTAGCTTCATCTCCAAATACACATCGGCGTATTATTCCATCGGGACAACTTTTAAACAGATTTGGATCTTCCCAGAAATAGTGTTTTATATCACTGAAGAATTTCTTTCGTCTTTGGTACGATAATCCTTTTTCAAGGAATCCACAAACTAAGTAGTTTGCATAGTCTGCAAACCATGGGATTTCTTTATAATCTATCTTCAATAGATATTCATCAGGAAAGTTGTCTTGTATGGCCGATTCATTCAGAACTTCTAATTCGGGATTTTCAAGACGAGAAAGATGATCAGCGGCGAGATTTTCTGCTCCTCTTTTATCTCGGATTTCAATATCAAACTCTTGTAAGAGTAAGATCCAACGGATTAATCTTGGTTTAGCATCTTGTTTTGAAAATAGGTATCTAAGAGCAGAATGGTCGGTATAGACCACCGTTTTTGCTAGAACGAGATATGATCGAAATTTGTCAAAAGCAAAGACAATAGCAAGGAGTTCTTTTTCAGTAGTTGTATAGTTCGTTTGTGCTCCTTGTAATGTCTTACTAGCATAATATATAGGTTGAAATCGTTTTTCAATCCTTTGTCCTAAAACGGCTCCCATTACAAAATCACTTGCATCGCACATTAGTTCAAATGGTAGATTCCAATTTGGTGTTATCATGATTGGTGCATTAGTGAGTTTTTCTTTAAGAATATTAAAAGATTTGATACATTCATCTGAAAAGATGAATGGCGCATCCTTTTCTAGGAGTTTATTCATAGGAGTGGCAATTTTAGAAAAATCTTTTATGAAACGTCGGTAAAAACCGGCATGCCCTAGAAAACTCCTAACTCCTTTAACATTTGTGGGATGTGGAAGTTTAGCAATTACATCTACTTTAGCTCTATCCACTTCAATTCCTTCTTTTGAAATTTTATGTCCAAGAACGATGCCTTCTTTAACCATGAAATGGCATTTCTCCCAATTAAGTACTAGATTTGATTTTTCGCATCTAATTAGCATTCATTCCAGATTAACTAGACATGATTTAAATGTATCACCGAAGACTGAAAAGTCATCCATGAATACTTCCATGCATTCTTCTATCATGTCGTGAAAAATCGCCATCATACACCTTTGAAAGGTTGCAGGGGCATTGCAAAGTCCAAATGGCATGCGTTTGTAAGCAAAAGTACCATAAGGGCACGTGAATGTGGTTTTCTCTTGATCTTCGGGTGCTATTGGAATTTGAAAATATCCGGAAAATCCATCTAGAAAACAATAGTAACTATTTCCGGCTAATCTTTCCAACATTTGATCTATGAAAGGTAAGGGAAAGTGATCTTTTCTGGTGGCGTCATTTAATTTTCTATAATCAATACATACACGCCATCCTGTTACAGTCCTAGTAGGAATAAGCTCATTTTTCTCATTTGTAATAACAGTCATGCCACCCTTCTTAGGTACGCATTGAACTGGGCTTACCCATGGACTATCAGAGATTGGATATATCAAACCTGCATCTAGCAGTTTAATAATCTCTTTCTTAACTACATCTTGCATATTAGGATTTAGTCTTCGTTGGCGTTGCACATACGTTTTATGACCTTCTTCCATAAGGATTTTATGTGTGCAATACGAAGGACTTATTCCTTTAATATCATGAATCTTCCATGCAATGGCTGGTTTATGAGCTTTCAACACAGAAATGAGTTGTGATTTCTCATTTTCAGTAAGAGAAGACGATATTATTACAGGTAATTCAGATTCACCATGTAAATAAGCGTATTCCAAATGGTTTGGAAGTGGCTTTAACTCTAATTTCGGAGGTTCTTCTATCGATGATTTATATCGATATCTGTCTTCTTCTTTTAGCATTTGAATTTCTTCTGTTGTTGGTTCATATCCATTAGCTATTAGTGTAGCTAACATTTCAGCTTCATCAATTGGTTCATTACCTTCTCCTAAAGAACATTCTCCTGTTCCTTGTAATTCTGGAAATTCTTCTAATAATTCTGCATGTGCATCTATAGTTTGAATATAATAACATGTATCATCTGCAGATTGTGGTTGTTGCATTGCTCTATCAACTGAAAAGGTAACACTCTCATCCTCTATACTTAGGGTCAGTTTCTTACCGAACACGTCTATCATTGCTTTAGCCGTGTTTAAGAATGGTCTTCCTAATATGAGAGGAACTTGAGAATCTTCTTCCATGTCCAAAACAACAAAATCTACTGGAAATACTAAAGTACCAACTTTAACTAGCATGTTCTCCATTATCCCTCTAGGATATTTTATTGATCTATCGGCTAGTTGTATGCTTATTCTGGTTGGTTTCAATTCTCCAAGGTCTAGTTTAGCGTATAGTGAATACGGCATTAGATTTATACTAGCACCTAAGTCTGCCAATGCTTCTATTGAACTAAGACTACCCAGAAAACATGGAATTGTGAAACTTCCTGGATCAGATAGTTTTTCTGGTATCTTATTCAACAGCACCGCTGAACAATTAGCATTCATAGTAACAGCCGAGAGTTCTTCCATTTTCTTTCTATTTGAGATTAGATCTTTCAAGAATTTAGCATATCTAGGCATTCCTGAAATCACATCAATGAAAGGAAGATTTACATTTATCTGTTTAAACATATCCAAGAATTTGGATTGCTCGGCTTCAAGTTTTTCTTTCTTCATTTTACTCGGGTAAGGAAGTGGTGGTTGGTATGGTTTAACATAAGGTTTATCCTTAACTGTGTTATCTTCATTAACCTTTTCAACTACCGGTTCTTTTTCCTTATCTTGATCAGGTTGTGGTTCTTGTGGAGTAGGAATAGTTTCATCAGAAGTTACAGGTATTTCAGGTGGTTTAAGTGTTGTACCACTTCTTGTGGTAATAGCTTTAGCTGTTTCATTCCGGGGGTTAGCGTTTGTATCACTAGGTAGACTTCCCGGTTTTCTTTCACCTATTAACCTTGCTAGGTTACTTACTTCTTGTTCCAGATTTTGAATAGAAGCTTGTTGATTTCTAAATGCTTGAGCATTTTGTTCATTTGTTTGTTTCTGAGATGTGAAAAACTGTGTGTTTGAGTTTCAACTAGCTTTGTCATCATATCTTCTAAATTTGGCTTTTTATCATCGGTTTGTTGTGGTGGTTTGTTTTGAAAATTCGGTCTTTGCTGATTGTAAGTATTATTGGATACTTGTTGATTGCTAGGACCTTGTTGGTTGTTGTATGGAATATTTCGGTTATAATTCTGGTTTTGATTGTAAATAGGTCTTGGCGGTTGATAATTATTCTGATAATTATTTCCAGGCCTTTGGTTTATGTATGAAATATTCTCTCTTTGTTCCATTGTTAATTCAATACTTAGACAATCTTTTGTTAAATGTGGTCCTCTACACTGCTCACAACTAATTCGTATTGAGTGAATATCCTTAGTCATCTTTTCCATTCGTCTCTCTACAGCATCTATCTTTGCGGAAATGGAATCTAAGTCATGGCTAGAATCGGCTCTAGCTGCTTTAGATGATCTAATGATATCTTTTTCTTGGTGCCACTCATGTGAGTGGGAAGCAGTATTATCAATAATTTTGTAAGCATCAGTTTCGGTTTTCTTCATAATAGAACCACCAGCTGCTATATCTATGTCTTTTCTTGTAGTGATGTCGCATCCTCGGTAAAATATTTGTACTATTTGACAGGTGTCTAAACCATGTTGCGGACATCCTCTTAACAACTTTCCATATCTTGTCCACGCCTCATATAGAGTTTCATTTGGTTTCTGTGTGAACGTAACAATTTCTGCTTGAAGTCTTACGGCTTTAGATGCAGGAAAGAATTGTTTAAGAAATTTGTCAATTAAAACGTCCCATGTATCGATCGCCCCTTCAGGTAACGATTCCAACCAATCTTTGGCTTCTCCCTTTAAAGTCCAGGGAAATAACATGAGATATATCTGTTCATCCTCCACTTCTCGGATTTTAAATAGTGTGCAGATCCTATTAAAGGTACGTAGATGTTCATTTGGATCTTCCTTCGGCGCACCACTAAATTGGCATTGATTAGTCACCATGTGTAGAATTTGTCCTTTGATTTCATAATCTGGCGCATTAATGTCTGGATGAGTGATTGCGTGACCATGGCCAGTGCGTTTAGCTCTCATTCGGTCTTCCATACTTAAAGGTTCCAGATTCTCCATAATTGAATTTGTTGAATCGGTATCACTAGATGATTCTGATTTAATAGTTCGTTCCTCAACAATCTCTGTTTGAATGATTGGTGGTTCCGGAGGAAAGTTTAGTGGTTCAGGATCTACGAACCGTTCCTGAATATTCTCTGGATTCTCAATTGTGAGGTCGGGTTCAAAAAATGGATTATCGGAAATTTGAACTGAAGTACTTGGTCGACTGGATGACGATTCTAAAGAAAAATCAACGGCGGTTATATTTGTTAAACGATGTCTTGATCGAGTTACAGGTGGTGAACGTACAAAAGGTGATGAACGTCTTGCTCGGTGCATTCACTGAATATCCTATTAGTTTTTAAAAGGAAAGAAAAATTATAATAAGTTATCCAATCAATAGACTTTTCTGATTTTGCCCACGTTTCGAATAGCCAAAAGATGCAGCAGAGGGGCAGGATTCGTTTGGTCTCAATATAATTGAGGACTGTTTGGCTCCAATAACCCGGTCCACGTACAAATCCAACTATTACTACGAACCAGAAAATTTTGATGTCTATCAATTTAACCACTTAAAATAAATTTTCGTAATTTTAAGAAATTTAGATAAGAAGTAGAAAAAATTCTAAGTCCTAAAAACTAGAATGGCGAGAAATAAGAGAGAAAAAGAGTTCGTCGAAAAAGGTCGAAAAAGAAAAAATGGTTGAAAAATAAAAGGTGACGGAAAAATAAAAGAAACTTATAAAAACTTAAAAATACTTAACTAACCTAACCTTATTACTACAACTAACTTAAAATTATAATCGCAAATTGAAATTACTAATTGGAATGATAATTGGTACATAGTAAAAGGTGTCTAAAAATATTAAAGCTTACAGGAAAAACTAAATCCCAAATGGAAATAACTTAAAAAGAAACTAAAACTTAAAAAGGCGTCGCAAAATTCTAAAGCACCTAAATCTTAGTCTAAAGAAAAAGCACTTAAGGAATTCTACGGCAAAGCCTAAAAATCTAGGAGTAAAAATAACTATAGCAAAAACTAAGTTTAAAATTAAATATGAGCTAAAAAATACAAATGTTACGCTACAACGATTAAAAAGGTACAAAATATAAAAATTTACAAAAAGTTGTAAAAAGTACAATTTTTATAAAAATATTATTTTTATATTATTTATTTAATAAAACTACTAATTTTACAATTTAATAAAACTAATTAATACTAAATACATAAATTAAATAAAAAGTAAAAATAAAACTAAAACTAATAATAATAATAATAATAATTAGGTTTTAATAATAATTAATTAATAATAACCGTAATTAATGCTCGATTAGGGCTTCCTGTTTGCGTGTCAGATGGTCTCCGCGAGTCGCGGCAATTAAAGAAGAAAACCCCGCGAGTCGCGGGGTTCAGAATTTCAGCTGACAGGTTTGAAATTTTTACGCGTTTTTCTTTATATTTTTTTTTTATTTTCTGTTTTCTGTTTTTTAATTAAATAAAAGATATTTAATAAAACTTATATTTTTATAAACTAAAATAAAAATAAAGAAACTTATAAAACTTAAATATTTAACAAAATCTTAAAAATACTTATATTTTTGTTTTTCTTTTTATATTTTCGAATTTTTAAAACGTATTTTTACAAAAACGACTTTTAATAAAAGTAACTAAAAATCTTTTTTTTTTTTTTTATATTAGCGTTGCGCTTCCGGCTTTTAAGATAGTTCCCCGGCAGCGGCGCCAAAAATACTTGATGTGCAGCGGGGTGTATATAAAATAGCTTATATTTTACTAGGAAAAACTATTAAATACGATACAATTTTACACAAGATATTTATTTATTTATAGAATGGATATACTTAAACCTTGCTACAACACTTATAGGCAGTGTACCTAATCGTACAGTAGTGTAGTTTTTAGTAAGTCCGGTTCGTTCCACAGGGAAATCTTTAAACAAAGCTCAACGCTATATTAGTTTACTTTTATTAAAAATACAAATATATATATAAGTAATATTATTATTATAAAGGGGGGTTTTTACCGTTTAATGACCGGTTTGTCGATTTTAAGACTTTAGTCGCAGTTAAAACCTAATGTAAAATATAAAATAAATACAAGACTTAAATTAAAGCGTAAAGTAAATAACGATAATGAAATTGCGAATAATAAAAATGCGATAAAATAAAATTGCGATAATTAAAAAGTACGATAATTAAAAGTGCGATTAAATAACAATAAATAAAAGTGCGATAATTAGAAGTGCAATTAAATATAAAATAAAGGAAATTAAATATGAAATAAAAGAATTATGCTTATTTAAACTTCCGTAATCATGATGTTTGACGTGTTGATTTTAGTTTTATGCCCATGGGTTAATTGTCCTTTGTCCTGGATTATTTAATATGTCCGTCTGGTTTTTGTCCATAACAGTCCATCAGTCATAAATATAAAGTGCGAGTGTCCTCGTCAAATTATCCTTATACCCGAAGTTAAATATTCCAACTAATTGGGGATTCGAATTGTAACAAGGTTTTAATACTTTGTTTAATGAATACACCAGGTTATCGACTGCGTGTAAACCAAGGTTTTACTACTTTGTTAACAATTACACCAATTACCCTTGAATGTAATTTCACCCCTGTTTTAATTATTCTAGTGGCTATTAATCCATTCCCGTGTCCGGTTAAATGAACAATTATTCGTACATATAAATACCCCGCCCATCGTGTCCGATTGAGTGTATATGGTAATTTATAGGGACGCCCAATTGTAAATCTTTATATTAACATTAACAAACTTTCATTTAGTTAAACAAATATAAAGCCCATTAATAGCCCATAGTCTAATTTCCACAAGTGTCGTTCTTTTATCCAAACCCCAATTATGGTACAAAGCCCAATTATGGTACAAAGCCCAATTACCCAATTTTAGTAATTAGCCCAACATCATGATTACTTCGTTTTAAATAAGCATAATAATAACTTAGCTACGAGACATTAATGTAAAAAGGTTGAACATAACTTACAATGATTAAAAATAGCGTAGCGTTACACGGACAGAATTTCGACTTACACCCTTACAACATTCGCTAACATACCCTTATTATTAGAATTAAAATTAAAATTAAAATATAAATTATATATATATATATATAAGTTTTACGTATGAATGAGGAAGAAAAGATGATGATTTTTGATCAGAATTCGGTTGGCTTTATAGCCAGAGTTGATTTTTGGGGCTCCGCGACTCGCGGCAAAATGCTCTTCAAACTCCGCGAGTCGCGGAGATAGAAATTACAGCTCAGTCCTTGGAGTTTTCTCTGCCGACGGTTTTTAATATATATATATAATATATATATAATTAATATAATTAATTATATATTATATTATATTTATATACATAGTTAACTTGTAATTTTTAGTCCGTTGCGTCGAGCGTTAAGAGTTGACTCTGGTCCCGGTTCCGGATTTTCGAACGTCCTTGCGTACAATTTTATATTTTGTACTTTGCGTTTTGAATCTTGTACTCTTGTAATTTCGAGACGTTTCTTATCAATAATTGGAACCTTTTTGATTGTCTTTTGTACTTTTGAGCTTTTTGGTCGTTTGCGTCTTCAATTCGTCGAATCTGTCTTTTGTCTTCACCTTTTATTATTTAAACGAATATCACTTGTAAATAGAACAATTGCAACTAAAAGCTTGTCTTTCTTGAGGAATAATGCTATGAAATATATGTTCGTTTTTAGCATTATCAGATTTCCCAATGTGATATCCCCCATCTTTCGAACGAAAGCCTTTTATAAACCAAGGCATTCTTGGAACGTTCTTCGGATGTCTTACAAACTGATCTCGCCTTAAATAGTTGTGCCGAAGAATTCTGACTGACTCTAGACAAGATTTCATCAATCATGTCTCCGGGTAGGTCTCTTAAAATATTGGGTTGTCTATCCATTTTGTGTTTTTATACTGTAAAATAGACAAGAGTTAGATTCATAAAAAAAATACTTATTAATACAAGCAATTTTAACATATATCATAAAGCATAAGCACACTATATTACTTATATTACACCACACGAATACAACTATCTTATTCTGACTCGCTTGTTTCTTCTTCTTCGGTTTTGGTTCGTTTTGCCAAGTTTCTAGGGATATATGATGTTCCCCTAATACGAGCCGTCGTTATCCACATTGGTTTTGAAAAACCTGGTGGTTTAGAGGTTCCCGGGTCATTGTTACAACTTAAGGACTTCGGGGGTTGACGATACATATAAAGTTCATCGGGGTTGGAATTAGATTTCTCTATTTTTATGCCCTTTCCCTTATTATTTTCTTTTGCCTTTTTAAATTCAGTTGGGGTAATTTCTATAACATCATCGGAATTTTCGTCGGAATCCGATTCATCGGAGAATTGGTAATCCTCCCAATATTTTGCTTCCTTGGCGGAAACACCATTGACCATAATTAACCTTGGTCGGTTGGTTGAGGATTTTCTTTTACTTAACTGTTTTATTATTTCCCCCACCGGTTCTACTTCTTCATCCGGTTCCGATTCTTCTTCCGGTTCCGATTCTTCTTTCGGTTCCGACTCTTCTTCCGGTTCCGCTTCGGGAACTTGTGAATCAGTCCACGAATCATTCCAATTTAAATTTGACTCTTCATTATTATTAGGTGAGTCAATGGGACTTGTTCTAGAGGTAGACATCTATCACATAATATCAAACGCATTAAGAGATTAATATATCACATAATATTCACATGTTAAAAATATATAGTTTCCAACAAAATTTGTTAAGCAATCATTTTTCAAGTAAACACGGTCGAAGTCCAGACTCACTAATGCATCCTAACAAACTCGATAAGACACACTAATGCAAAATTCTGGTTCTCTAAGACCAACGCTCGGATACCAACTGAAATGTCCCGTTCTTATTGATTAAAAACGTTCCATATTAATTGATTTCGTTGCGAGGTTTTGACCTCTATATGAGACGTTTTTCAAAGACTGCATTCATTTTAAAACAAACCATAACCTTTATTTCATCAATAAAGGTTTAAAAAGCTTTACGTAGATTATCAAATAATGATAATCTAAAATATCCTGTTTACACACGACCATTACATAATGGTTTACAATACAAATATGTTACAACAAAATAAGTTTCTTGAATGCAGTTTTTACACAATATCATACAAGCATGGACTCCAAATCTCGTCCTTATTTAAGTATGCGACAGCGGAAGCTCTTAATAATCACCTGAGAATAAACATGCTTAAAACGTCAACAAAAATGTTGGTGAGTTATAGGTTTAACCTATATATATCAAATCATAATAATAGACCACAAGATTTCATATTTCAATACACATCCCATACATAGAGATAAAAATCATTCATATGGTGAACACCTGGTAACCGACATTAACAAGATGCATATATAAGAATATCCCCATCATTCCGGGACACCCTTCGGATATGATATAAATTTCGAAGTACTAAAGCATCCGGTACTTTGGATGAGGCTTGTTGGGCCTGATAGATCTATCTTTAGGATTCACGTCAATTAGGGTGTCTGTTCCCTAATTTTTAGATTACCAGACTTAATAAAAAGGGGCATATTCGATTTCGATAATTCAACCATAGAATGTAGTTTCACGTACTTGTATCTATTTTGTAAATCATTTATAAAACCTGCATGTATTCTCATCATATAGTTTTTACAAGTTTTAACGTTCGTGAATCACCGGTCAACTTGGGTGGTCAATTGTCTATATGAAACATATTTCAATTAATCAAGTCTTAACAAGTTTGATTGCTTAACATGTTGGAAACATTTAATCATGTAAATATCAATCTCAATTAATATATATAAACATGGAAAAGTTCGGGTCACTACAAAACAGTATGCAACGGGTCCAACACGTTCCAAGATTTCAAAAGGACCAATGTATCGTGGGTTTAATTTTCCACGTTTTCCAAAGCGAATCACACCTTTCCATGGTGCAACCTTCAACATTACACGATCACGAACATTGAATTCAAAGTCTTTTTATTTAAGATCGGCATAACTCTTTTGGCGATCACGGGCAGTCTTAAGTCTAGCTTGAATCTGAGCAATCTTCTCCGTCGTTTCATGGACTACCTCGGGTCCGGTGATTTGCTTTTCGCCCACTTCGGCCCAACAAATAGGAGATCGGCACTTACGGCCATACAATGCTTCAAAAGGTGCAGCATTAATGCTCGAGTGATAACTGTTGTTGTACGAGAATTCGGCGAGTGGCAAATGTCTTTCCCAAGCCTTTCCAAAATCAATGACGCAGGCACGTAACATCTCCTCCAAGGTCTGAATCGTTCATTCACTTTGCCCATCGGTCTGTGGATGGTAAGCAGTACTCATGTCAAGACGAGTTCCCATGGCTTCTTGCAAAGAACGCCAAAATCTAGAGGCAAAACGGGGATCGCGATCGGAGATGATCGATAAAGGTACACCGTGTCGTGATACAACCTCCTTAATGTAAAGTTGAGCAAGCCTCTCCATTGTATCAGTTTCCTTCATTGCTAGGAAGTGTGCAGATTTGGTAAGGCGGTTAACAATAACCCAAATAGTATCGTATCCGCCCACCGTCTTTGGTAGCTTGGTAATGAAATCCATTGTGATCCTTTCCCACTTCCATTGTGGGATCTCCAGCTGTTGAAGTAAACCAGAAGGTCTCTGATGCTCGGCTTTAACCTTTGAGCAAGTCAAACAATTACCAACATAAGTCGCAACGTCCTTTTTAAGATTCGGCCACCAATACTGTTCTTTAAGGTCGTGGTACATCTTGCCCGCACCGGGGTGAATCAAATATCTCGATTTGTGTGCTTCATTAAGTATGAGGTTCCGTAAATCTCCATAGAGAGGTACCCAAATTCTTCCGGCATAACATCAGAGTCCAGACTCCCTAACCTCGAATTGAGAGACAAGTATGTTCAAATGTTCGTGAGATACATTCTCCTCCTTGAGAGCCTCATCTTGGGCTACTCTGATCTGACTGTTGAGGTTCGAATGGATGGTGATGTTCAGAGCCCTAACACGAAGAGGTGCCGTCCTCTCCTTTTGGCTTAAAGCGTCAGCTACAACATTGGCCTTGCCAGGGTGATAACGGAGTTCACAATCGTAGTCGTTGAGTGTCTCGATCCATCGACGCTGTCTCATATTCAGTTGCTTCTGATCGAAGATATGCTGGAGACTCTTGTGATCGGTGAAGATAGTGCTCTTAGTTCCATACAAATAATGTCTCCATAATTTGAGTGCAAAGACAACGGCTCCAAGTTCAAGATCGTGAGTAGTGTAATTCAGCTCGTGAATCTTCAATTGATGGGAGGCATAGGCAATAACTTTTGATCGTTGCATCAGTACACAACCAAAACCACTTTTCGAAGCATCGCAATAAAAAACAAAGTCGTCACTGCCCTCAGGAAGTGATAGGATAGGTGCGGTGGTTAAATTCTTCTTCAAAGTTTGAAATGCTGATTCGTGTGCGGGTTCCCAAATGAACTTCTTGCCCTTGTGAGTTAGTGCGGTCAAAGGACGCGCAAGCAGAGAAAATCCTTTGATAAACCTTCGATAATAACCGACGAGACCTAGGAATTGGCGAATATGAGTCGGAGTAGTGGGGGTCTCCCACTTGCTGATAGCTTCAATCTTGGTGGGATCAACTTTGATACCCTAGTCGCTCACAACATGACCCAGAAATTGTACTTCCTTCAACCAAAATTCACACTTGGAGAATTTGGCGTAAAGTTGTTCTTGTCTCAAGAGTTCAAGTACTAGTCGGAGGTGTTGCTCATGTTCTTCTTCGCTCTTAGAGTAGATGAGGATATCATCTATGAAGACGATAACAAACTTATCCAAGCACGGCTTGCAGACACGATTCATGAGGTCGATGAACATGGCAGGTGGATTGGTTAATCCGAATGGCATCACGAGAAACTCATAATGACCATAACGGGTCCTGAATGCAGTTTTCATCACGTCACTTTCCTTCACCCTCAACTGGTGATAACCGGATCGCAAATCGATCTTTGAGTAAATGCTCGATCCTTGTAGTTGATCAAAAAGATCGTCAATTCGTGGAAGAGGATACCGATTCTTAATAGTCAATTTGTTGAGTTCACGGTAGTCGATACACATACGGAAGAATCCATCCTTCTTCTTCACAAACAACACAGGTGGCCCCAAGGTGAGAAACTTGGTTGGATAAATCCTCGGTCAACTAGTTCTTATAGTTGGCTTTGTAATTCTTGCATCTCGAAAGGTGCGAGTCTATAAGGTGCGCGAGCTACAGGTGCAGCTCCTGGTACTAAATCAATCTGAAACTCTACTGCTCTCTGCGGCGGCAATCCAGGCAATTCCTCTGGGAAGATGTCGGAAAATTCGTTCACAATTCGAACGTCGTTCACGCTCTTCACCTCAGTTTCTACAGCTTTCACATGTGCTAGGACAGCAAAACGTCCCTTCTTCATAATATTTTGCGCTTTCACGCAACTAATGAGGTTCAAATTCGAGGTACATCTCTCTCCATAGATAACCAGTGATTCGCCATCTCCTTGTGGTATGCGAAGTGCTTTATCTCCACAGATGATATCGGCTCTTATCTTGCTCAACCAATCCATACCCACGATCACGTCAAAACTTCCCAGTTTGATAGGTATCAAGTCAATTTCTAAATCTGCACCGGCTATGTTGATAATAGCTCCACGACTAATATGGTTAACCTTTTCAAGTTTTCCATTGGTGACCTCGACAAGCATACTCTCTTTTAACGGGACTAATGACCAATTAATCTTATCGCAAAAATGTCTACATACATAACTTCTATCCGCACCAGTATCAAACAAGACAGAAGCTAAAAGATTGTTGATTTTGAATATACCTGTCACCAAGTCGGGGTTTTCTCGGGCGTCCCTTGCATTAACATTAAAAGCTCTACCTCGCGGTGGTCCGCCATCTTTTCGCTTGTTGGGGCATGCATTTCGGAAATGGCCCGTCTGCCCGCATTCGTAGCACTTCTTCAGCCCTGTGGGGTTCGGCTTTCCATTCAAAGTGGTGACCTTGCAGTCTTTCCCGATATGCCCAGCCCGTTGGCATTTCTCACAAACAACATTGCAATACCCAGTATGGTGCTTGTAGCACCGCTTGCATTGTGGTAAGGTTCCTTTGTAGTTCGGGTTGGAGTTAGTGTTGTTGTTGGGGTTGGGGTTTCCACCGTTGTTGTGCCTCTTGGCGGGGGTCTGGTCATAGGTTCTCCCCCTGTTATTGTGGTGGTGGTTGTTGTTGTTGTTATTATCCCACTTTCGCTTTTCACTACTAGCAGCCTCAAACTTAGCCTTCTCCGGCTCATCAATAAGAATCTGATTCATGAGGGTATGCGCCATGCGCATTGCTTCGGGAACATTCGGTGGTTTGGACGATGTGACGTTTCCTTTGATGGACTTAGGGAGTCCCCAGAAGTATCTCTCCATACGCTTGAATTCCGAGGTGACCATTTTCGGACACATAAGAGCTAGTTCCAAAAATCTCCTATTGTAACCATCAAGGTCGTTCCCAACGGCCTTTAGCTGCATGAATTCCATCTCCATCTTTTGTATTTCGGTTCTCGGACAATACTCATCAATCATTGTTACTTTGAATTCCTCCCATGGCGTAGCATACGCCTCATCAATGCCTTTCGCTTGAGCTAACGTGTTCCACCACGTTAGCGCGCTGTCAGATAGCGTGCAAAATGCAAACTTGGTCTTGTTGTCCTCCGAACAGTTGCTAACTCGGAATACTGATTCAAGTTTCTCGAACCATCTGGTGAGACCAACCGGTCCCTCGGTTCCACTGAAGTTATGTGGTTTGCAGCTCTGGAATTCCTTGTAAGTACACCCATTTCGAACGGGTTGAATAACCGGTGGTGGTGGCGGTGGAGCTTGGAGGTTTCTTTCTGCTAGGGCTGCGGCTACACGTTCTTGGATCATCTCTTCAATTTGAGCAGCAGTAGGTGTGGATCGACCGTTAGCCATGATGTTCTATACAAACATTTTGACTCAATTCAAAATCCAGCATTCAATATATAATAATATAGTATATAACAACCAACATGTAAACAGCACAACTCATGTTAATTAAGTAACGCAAGTTGATACAAGTACCGCAAAACACCATACAGTAACGTAAATAGAACACTTGTGCAAAAAGTAACATCACAAAGTTTCCATTCATTAATAATAAGTTTCATACATCATGATAGATTCGTACAATACATAAGTGAAATATGAAACTACAACTAGATTAGATCATGAAATCTAATACAAAAGGTCCTACGGTGAAGGTGGGTGTAGGATGTCTAAAACCTGAGCCAACTGCTCCCCGAGCTCAGTAACCCGAGCTCGGAGGATTCCCACCTCCATTGTCAATTCCTCGACAGTGGGAGCTGGTGGGGCGGGCGGTGCTGGTGGTGCAGGTGGGGCCGGTGGGGCAGATGGTGCTGGTGGAGCGGTTGGTGCAGACCGCACGAAACGGGGTGCAGATGTCCTGGCTCCAGAAATAGTCAGTACGTAACGGGGAACCTTACGTATCTGTGGGTCGGCAGGGTACGGCACAAGCCGTTTACGGGCAGTAACCCTCCGACGCCGACCAAAAGCTTCAGTGAAAGCGCGACCTCCATTCACCCCTGGAATGACGGTACCATCAGGACGGTATTGCTTCTTCGGCGGGGTAGAGGGTGGCTGAATAGGTATATCAGCAGGGTCCTCGTCGTCACTGGAGTCTGATGAAGAATCATCTGATGAAGAATCGGCGGATGATGAGTCATCCGAATCATGTGGTGGTGACACGGGTGGCTGAACTGGCAGTCCGAAGGCAGCCAACATCTCTCTGTGTCTGAATGGTGGATTCGGCACTAAACGTCCATCTGGAGTGCGTCGGCACGGCATGCGCATATGGTTACGGAATGGCCCTTCCCCGAACTCCGCGGGGATCACAACTCCACCGATGTGGGGCTGTGACTCCGAGGGTCCGGGAGCAGACGGAGCTGGAATCTCTGTAGGGTCCACGTGTCCATCAGAAGTAGCCACTGGTGCAGGCGGCTGGCTGCTAGTCCCGGAAGATGAAGCGCCGGGGTCACTCGTGTGTACCGGGATCGGTGGATCGGCAACGGTGGTAGGTGGAGTAGATGAAGAGTCTAAACTTCCCAAAACGCTAGCAGGTGGTACATCCGACATCTGAACAAGGAAAAATAAATTTTCCATGTCAGTAAGTCATAAAGCAAGCACGTATTAGGCCAACAGTTTAAATCGTGTATAACAATAAGTAGCATGGCAATAATAATGAATCATACAGATGTAGCATGCAATCGAAAGCAAGTAATATCATGCAGTAGTGAAATCATGTAATAGCATACGGCATATAGCAGTAAAAGCAAGCAGTAGCATGCAGTAAGTTCAGCGGAAACAAGTAAACTAGCAAGTTGTAGATTAGTCCTATTAGTGAATCCTAATCGGGTCGGTCTTAGACTCACTAATGCAACCTAATTCCCTACAACCAATGCTCTGATACCAAATCTGATGCCCCGTACAAAACCATCGTGTACGAATCATCAACAACAGGATCATTACAAGGTTAAGTACTATATGCGTTTTCAAAAAGAGTTTGCATTCATTAATAAAGTGATGTCTAAACCAACATCGAATGTTTTACATTCCGAAAGCATGCTTCACTAAGTAGAAGCAAATAATAAGTGTATGTGACCACAATGGTTGTTACAAGTCATAGTTCAAAAGTACTAAAGTTTGAATGTAAGGTAAAGTAGTTCATGCGATGACAACTCTAAGCAGCGGGTATCTACAGCACGACTAGTACACAGCGGAAGCTAACCTCAAGCACCTGAGAAACACATGCTTTAAAACGTCAACACAAAGGTTGGTGAGCTATAGTTTAAGTATAACAGTAAGTAAGGTAGGCCACGAGATTTCAGTGCTACAAAGAGCGTTTCAAAACAGTATGATAAAGTATATGTTAACCGTGGGCACTTGGTAACTAACTTAACGTTTATACCCCTTGAAAGTACACTTGGCAAGTGCGTATGTCTACGAAGTATTAAACACTCGTTAAATGCTAGCGCGACTAGCCCGAGTGGGGATGTCAAACCCTATGGATCCATATCTAAGATTCTCGTTCACGGTTCAAAAACCAATGATTAAACGTTACCGAGCTAAAGGGAATGTTTATGCCGTTGTATAACCCACACATATATAAAGTTTAAGTACTCGTGCCTAGTATGTAAAACATAAAATCCGCATGTATTCTCAGTTCCCAAAATAAGTTAAAGTAAAAGGGAATGCTATAACTCACAATGATAATGTAGTCTTAAAGTCGGTTCGGAAAAGGTGTGCAAGTAATCGGTCCGAAGGTCCTCAACCTAAGGCAAATAGTACTAAGTCAGTAAATTGTCTTAATAGGTTTAAAAGTATGAATATAAGGTGTTAAGGGTCATCATCATTCATCATTTAACAAAAGGTGCAAAGTAGGTTTCGTTCATGAAAGTAGTTTAAAACAAAGGCTGACTTCAGTCAGTCACCACGGCCTCTACCCTTACTGAATTAAGGTTAGACCAGTGTCCATTGCTCCGTATATGAGTCCTTTAAGTGTGGTAAAATTTACAGAAGCAAACTCGTCTTCGTTTGACCGTGGCGACGGTCTAAGTGCGAGTAGGTCAGAAATTTCTGCACAACGTTAAATGACATAGTGACGATCGGAGGGCCATAAATCCTAAACCGTAACTCGGATTAAGATGAGTCCTATATGAAAAGTTATCTAATCGAAAAGGTCTATTTGAAAATCATAATCACAACAGCCCAGGTCTACTGGTCTGTTACAGAAACAACAGAACAGTAGGCATAGAACAGTAAGCAGAAAAATAATGGGTTCCGGTGGATTTGGTGTTTGATGTTCATCATGGTTCTCATCCTTGATGCCTATAGCTTCAAGTGTACAACTCATTGATATGTTTACATCATATTTTCCAAGTTTTGACCATCATAACCCTTGTGCAATTCCAAGACATGTAGCACAACTTCACTTAAGAGTTGTAAGGGTTTTGATGAACCAAAGTTACATCAAAGTCTTAGATCTAACACATACATGAACTTTAAAACTAATAATAAGTTACAAACTTGAAAGTAAACTAACTAATCAAGATCTTAAGATGTAGAACATAGTTCTTAGTTAGATCTTGAAGATCCAAGACTCAAAAGTCTAGATCAAGCATAAGTATACAAAGTTATATTTAAAGAAAACTTATTTACATGTTCTTGAACTTTTAAGTTAACTTTTAGTTCCAAGAGATATGAGATCAAGACTAACTTGTAGTACTTGAACAACAACAACCAAAATCATAAAATTAAAGTACAAGTAAAACTAAATAAACAAGTAAAAGGTTCATGGTTGTTCATTTTTTTAAAGATTCAACCAAAGTTTGATCTTTAAGTAAATAAACTTTAAGTTTACTTCAAGAACTACAAGTATGATTTCAACACATGAACTTAGAATTTTTGAAACAACAAAAGTAGAATCATAAACTAGTAAGTTTATGTTCTTGTGTTCTTGATAAATACAAGATATTATGAAGAATCAAACTAGTAAGTTTGATCTTGTAACTAGTAAAGAATAACTAACAATTACATGTAACAAACTAACAACAACAAGTAATCAAACTACAAGTAACAAAAGATGATGATGATTGTGGGTGAAAGGCCACGGTTTTAAGGCAAGGAAAGAAGAGAGAAAAATGTTTTTGTTACTTACAATCTTTAGAAAGAAAAGAGAGAAAAATGAAAGCAAGTATGTGTGTGTTTTGGAAAATGAGAGGATGAGTGAACAAGTAAGTAGAAGTAATAAAAAAAAATGAAATCAAACTCCCTCTACAAAGGGGTGGCCGACGGTTTTCACATGTGGGGAGGGGGGAAGAGTTTGTTTGTTGGGTTCTAGCATGTAAAGCTTCAAAAGTGTGGTTAATGGGTGTGTTTACATGGGAATGGCAAGTAACTAGATTCCAATCTTCCTTAATCAAACTAGTTCATTCTTAAAATGATACTTACATGTATGTATGGGCTAACTAGTCCACTTAAAATGTAGGGTGGGCTTATAAAGTCCAATAACACTAGTAAAAGTCCAAGTTCAAATAAAAGCCCAAGTAGGTATGTAATTAACAAGTTAATCCAATTAAAAGCCCAAGTAATTAACTAATAGCTTTAGTTAATTAAAATGACTAATAAACTTAATCATGAATGTAAATAATACTCAAAAATATTATTCGTGTAAGTCTCGGGTGTCACAAAGACGTTTCGGGCAATTAAAGTCAAGTACGTTTAGTCATGGCAACATGTAAATGTAATAACATACATTCATTTAATCACACGTATTAATAATAACAATTATTAATAAATAAACATTGGAAATCCAGGGTCGTTACATCCTTGGTCGCGGTGCGGCATTAGGCGTGTTTGGATTCTGATCAAACTTACACTTTTACGAAAAATGTTTGCTATACTACGCACCTCCGATTCACATATAACTTGTTCTAACATGCTTATATATGATTAAAAACCTCAGAAAAATAGTTCGAGACCCGACCCGAATGTGTTGACTTTTTCGTTGACTTTGACTTGACCAAAGTTGACTTTTTAGTTGAACTTAACCAAATATTTACGCAATCGTTCTAACATGCTTTTATACTTATATCTTGCATGAAACTTGACAATTTGATACACATGCTTTATGTAATTGAGTCGTAACAAGCCATAGGACTAATTGAACACATTTCGCCCGACCTTGTGTCGTAACCGGTTAATTGATACAACTTACTTGTTTAGGTCAAGGCTAAGCAACTTTCATGCACACGTTTACTTTGTGAAGTACCTTTATACTCGTGCACTCGAGGTGAGATCATAGTCCCATCTTTTCAACAACTTTTATACTTTTAAATCATGGGATGAGAAACATATACGTATCATACTTTTATGCTTTGAACATAAGTACGAAAACAAACATTCCATGTGCGAGTTAGAACAAAAAGCCTCAATTCAATTATCATTAGTTACACTTGCAGGGTGTAAACGTGAACTTATATTATGTGATCACATGGACTTGACGAGCCTCATTCGGACGGTTCGCTACCGTTAGCGGATGAAATATACTTTCGAGTATAGTGTATGTTCTTACACGACGTAACAGGGTACAAAATAGTTAAGTCTTGATAATTGGGTGCTCGCGATACAAACAACAACTTTTGGAATGCAAACGATTTGGATAATCAACGATACAAAATCTTGTGGTTCAAAAACAACGATTACAAACACCTATGATTTCACCAACGTTTTTCGTTGACAGTTTTCTATATGTTTCTCAGGTTCATACTTGGCTACTTGATACATTCTTCCGCACACTTTGATTACTTGCTTGGAGTCAAGCATACATGCATACGCTAGTGATAGCACCTTTGGTGTGACGACCCGGAAATTTTTGATCAAATTTAAACCTAATCTTATTATGATTTCGGCACGATAAACAAAGTCTGTAATGTTGAGTCTCCAAATTTTTAGAACTATGTTCACATAATCATTTACCCTTTGATTACTCCCGACGATTCACGAACGAATAATTATGTATATACAAATATAAATATAAATATAAATGTATATATAATATTTTGAATTAATAATATATACTTTAATCAATTAGAATTAAAAATGTAAAATAATAAACAAATGAATAAGTTATTATTAAAATGAAGATATATAAATAGATATATAATATTATTACAAATCTATATATATATATATATATATATATATATATAAAAGATCTTTAGTAATAACTATTATATTGAAACATTTGTGAAACTTATAAATATTCAATATATATATATATATATATATATATATATATATATATATATATATATATATATATATATATATATATATATATATATATATATATATATATATATATATATATATATATATATATATATAATAACATATATTACAAATAGGATATAATTAATAATTGTATTAAAGTAAATTATAAGTTAAAATATAGTTGTTATAGTAATAATATTATTACTTTCATTAAAAATCAGTATTAGTTATATTATTACAGATAACATATAGATATGTAATTTAATGCATTTAAAAAAAAGGGGGGACGAAGAACACATGTATGCTCTGCTCGTGTCTTATTTTCTTAAAAAAATTGATTTTCAAATCAAATACAAAATGTAATAATGTAGTTGTGATTGGAATCCCTATTTCAAACTATCTGGAAACTTGCAAATCTCAATTTTTCAAAACGAAACCTAATTCGAGAGTCAAAGTTATAAATCAAAAAGTCAAACCAATCGTTCTTGATGAAAATTCGAGCTTGTTTATAAGTTTTAGGTTGAATTGATTATACAGAAAGTTTCTATGATAAATTTAGAACCTTTTTCGTATAGAAATCGTGGTCTGAAACATCTTAGAAATTGAATTTGATGTTTAGGTTCAAAAACGTGTTCTTCGTGTCTGATTTTGATTTTTTTTATTTAGTTCATTCTCTGTTAATTGAAGAATATCACACAAGTCGTCTTCTGTTTAGATTATATATCATATTACAGGTCTAAATCGAAAATATAAATTATAGTTATAGGAGAGGATTCAGTCAATTGGGTATTCGTAGAAGAAGGGAAAAAAGAACAGAAAATAAATTCGGGATAAATAAATAAAGGTGGGGTTTAATCTCAGAAAAACGAAATTGGATTAATGGTTTAAGGAAGGGTCGGGTGTGCGAGAGGTTGCGGGTTCGAGTCCCGTCCCAGGCAGTTTATCTCTTTTTGTTTCTAATGTACAATTTAATATTATTATTATTATTATTATTATTATTATTTTTATTATTATTATTATTATTATTATTATTATTATTATTATTATTATTATTATTATTATTATTATTATTATTATTATTATTATTATTATTATTATTATTATTATTATTATTATTATTATTATTATTATTATTGTTGTTGTTGTTGTTGTTGTTGTTGTTGTTAATATTATTATTGATATTGTTAGTTATTGTTAATACTACTAGTATTATAATTATTAAAAGTATTATAATTAGTATTGATAACATAGTTACAAGTATTAGAACTATTATTATTAATATCACTACTAATATATGTATTATTATTAATAACATGTTTAGGATTATTATTATTATTATTATTAACATTATTAATGTATCTATTATTATGAATTTTGTCATTTAAGTATTAGTTATCATTATAATTATAATTATTATATGTATTAACAACTAATATAAGTATTATCATTATTGTTATGTAAACGTAAATCCCTAGGAAGCAGCCTCTCTGCTCTACAGAATAGGAACGGACGATTTCCTCTACCTGGGGACCGATAGGTATCCGTGGGTGGAGGAATGACTTCCCTTTTACTTTAGGGTAGAGGAAAGGACTGTCTATATCTAACCTCCCCCATACTCCACTCTAGTGGAATTGGGTATTGTTGTTGTTGTTGTTGTTGTTGTTGTTGTTGTTGTTGTTATGTAAACGTAAATACTATGATTAATTATCATTTTGTTATTAAGTAACATCTTTATGTATTATTAATGTTGATATAAGTATTATTATGATTAGGCCTATTATTATAATTGTTATTATGAAAATAATACAAACTATTATTATTAGGATTAATATTAGTATTAGTATCATTGTAGAATCATTATTATTATTATTATTATTAATAAAATTATTATTATTAAGATTACCATTAATAATAAGATTGTTACAGTTTTATTATTAAGTATTATGTACTAATGTCAAAAATTATTATTTTCACTACCATTATTATTAAATGATTCATTCTATTAAAAACTACTGATATTATCATTATTATGAGATTGATTATTGAAAACTACCATTAATATAGTTATTAATAGAACTATAAATAATATTATCATTTTTATTAATATTAGTATTAACACTATTATTATTTAAAATATTACTTTAGTATTATTAAAGTACCATTTTAACTAACAAATAATATATATATAAATATATAAATATATTTATTACATATAACATAACGAAACTTAATATTTTTATATAAAATGAATGTAAGTTATTAATATAAAAATTGTATCACTAATAATAATATATATGTCTTTGTTCAACTACAAGTATATGTTTCAATAAATATACAAATGATATAGGTTCGTGAATCCGAGGCCAACCCTGCATTGTTCAAGTTATACATGCGCTGCTTTTATAACTGTTTTACGAAATAGACACAAGTAATCGAAACTACATTATATGGTTGAATGAGCGAAGTCGAATATGCCCCTTTTGCTTGGTAACCTAAGAATTAGTAAACCAGTCTACTATTTGACGCGAATCCTAAAGATAGATCTATTGGGCCTAACGAACCCCATCCAAAGTACCGGATGCTTTAGTACTTCGAATTCTTTTTTATCATGTCCGAAGGATTTCCTGGAATGATAGGGGATATTCTTATATGCATCTTGTTAATGTCGGTTACCAGGTGTTCAATCCATATGAATGATTTTTGTCTCTATGTATGGGACGTATATTTATGAGAACTGAAAATGAAAATCTTGTGATTATTTATGTTAAACTAATGAACTCACCAACCTTTTGGTTGACACTTGAAAGCATGTTTATTCTCAGGTATGAAAGAAATCTTCCGCTGTGCATTTGCTCATATTAGAGATATTACTTGGAGTCATTCAAGACAAATTTCAAAAGACGTTGCATTCGAGTCGTCGAGTTCATCAAGATTATTAATAAGTCAATTATAGTTGGATATATTATGAATTGTTATGCATACCGTCAACTGTCGATGAAATGAAAGTTTGTCTTTTAAAAACGAATGCAATGTTTGTAAAATGTATCATATAGAGGTCAAGTACCTCGCGATGTAATCAACTATTGTGAATCATTTATAATAGATATGGACTTCGTCCAGATGGATTAGGATGGGTCGTTAGGGTTGGTATCAGAGCGGTGGTCTTAGCGAACCAGGTCTTGCATTAGTGTGTCTAACTGATAGTTGTTTAGATGCATTAGTGAGTCTGGACTTCGACCGTGTCTGCATGTCAAAAGTTTTGCTTATCATTTAGTGTCAAAAATTATTTGCTTATCATCCTTAAAGTCTAGACACATCTTACTGCCTCTATTGCATAGACTGTGTATAGATAAATTCATATCTTAGCGTATCTGTTATTGTTACCTTTGCCTGACAACTTCCGTATATTTCTCCGAAACTTATGGGATTTTAGTATTATATATACATATATAAATTATGTATTGTAGGGTACTAATCTACATCCTATAATATATTTCTTATCGAAAAATCCTTCATCTGATCATACGAGATGAATCCCTTAACCAGTTCGAATTCCTCGGATTTCGACAGCTATTCCGATATAGAGTTTCACCTAAGCTCCGAAAGTAGTGTCACCAGAATGAATCAACCAATTCATCTGATGGGTTCGTAGCCTACTTAATCATTGGAGACAAAAAGAAGGTGATCCTTTCCACCAACCAACTTCACCTCTTGGCGTTGAACCTGAAGCACTTACCGGTGAATCTATTCGAAACACCATTTTCACACTCATTTTTCGAATATCTAGCCACGATTATATTCTATCTAAAATTCTAAACCTTATTCATTCACTCGTTTCAACCGACAATCATCCCGGGATAATAGAAGAAGTCAATGAACTTCGCGCTCGAGAAATAAATTTGGATAATATGGTACAAAACTTACCAGCTTTAGCAACAACATCAACACCAGTACCACCAACAACCCAAGTTTCAACATCACATGCCTCAACATTGCAATCTATACCTCGAGCATAATTTTCGTTCTACATCTTGTCCTACATCGATTATCTTCGTTCGTTCTACATTATTTATCTTCGTTCGACATGATGATTATGTAATCTCTAATGTCTTAGAGATTATATACTCTAATTCTAACCGAAAAGCAAATGAGTTTAATGTTATATTAACTCATTAAATCCATAATTACATCTGAAGAAAATATATATGTATATATGTTTTCATAAAGATTGTAATTAAAAATTCTTTTGTACAACCTGTTCATGGTGAAAATATTTTAACGGGTAGGTAATACCCGAGGAATATTTAGATTTCACACTAATAAGTCACACTGTACATTCTGTAAATCTGATTCAACATTCATTTACTATCTTACTTACATCTACAGAGATACGAATTCGTTCACCGCAAAATAACCATTTTCATTCAATTTCATATTTGGATTTTGACCTATCAGCATCCAACAAGTGGCATAACGAAGAAAACATTGGACAAAATAAAATTTGGTAAAAACAAACAAATTAACTATGAGAAATTCTGTTAAGAAACCACGCTAACAAAATCCTAGCTAACTGTTCCTAGCTAACTGTTAATACCTTATTGTACATTTATTTATCGCAATTTTAATTCTCGTAATTTAATTTTCGTCATTTAATTTATGGTATTTATTTTACGCACTTTAAATATCGGGACACGTATACAAGGTTTTGACATATCATATCGATGCATCTATATATATTATTTGGAATAACCATAGACACTCTATATGCAGTAATACTGGAGTTAGCTATACAGGGTTGAGGTTGATTCTACAATAGTATATATAGTTTGAGTTGTGATCGAGTCTGAGACACGTACACGGGTCACGATACGTATTAATTAATTTGAATATTATATATTAAACTATATATGAATTATTGGACTGTTAACTGTGGACTATCGACTGTGGACTAATAACATTGGACAATTAAAATGAATTAAAAATATTGATTATAACATATGAAACTAAACATTTCTTCAAGTTTGCCACTTGATTTCATCTTAAACCTCATTTGTATCTTGACGATTACCATCTGCGTTCAAAACCTTTCATGATTCTGGAAAACACCTCAATCGAAAGGATGAACCAACCGCACTTTACCTACGGAAGAAAAGATTGATGAAAATAGTTATGCACCTGAAAACTCTCGAAAACTGAGTAAACGTTTAACGCGTAGCTGTGCTAATTCCTTTAGCGTTATTATTACCGAAAATAACTTTGCAATCTCTTTCCAAATTAGCCAATTTTGTCACAGCTCCAGCAAATCAACTTCGATTTTCATTCGGATTAGCTTTATTATAACCTTGATATATAAGTTTGCTTTTCGTCATCGTTATCAGGGAACCGTTTATATTCCGCCACATTAGCAGTAAACTTACCAACAATTTTATTGATCTTTAGCTTTTCGAAAAATCGTTATCTTTATCGAAACTCTATCATATACTCATCAGCACCTTGTAAGGAGAATCGCCATACCAATTATCGGGAATTAGCAATCAGTATTTTGAAATCTCGAAGCATGTCTACATCAACAGTTATATGTACAATTATAACATTTATCTCTTAGAAATTTTGATCTACAATTCTGAAATTCTAAAAAGCACTCTAGTCTACGAATCAGTTCTTTGAATTTTGAGAAAGCTGATAAAGCAGCAAAAACTGTTAATGACATTTACAGTCAAAAGTATGATGATAAAGAATAGAGTGTTGGAAACACTCAATAGAAAATTTAGAACCAAAAAGCGGATTGTGCGAAACTATGAAGGAGGCTGTGGATAAAATCACAAAGACTAAATCTGCCTTCAAAGAATCTAAATGATTCAGTATCTACTGAAGTTATTAACGAATACCTTATTCCTGACTCTACACTGTTACAGACAAATCTTCATCATTATCCATCGATATTAGAAATTCTAAGATATCATCGTATCTTTCATTATAAATATCCTCGATATTTCTGAAGATAATTTCATAACTATTCTTATCTGAAATCGTTTATCTCTTCGCACTATCAGTGTTACATCATATAAGAAACTGTTAGTTTCTATATTCTATAAACTTTCGAATTTAAAATATGAATGTTTTTGAAGTAGTGTTGGGAACCGAAGCATGAGTTAGTATAATATAATGACACTTGATCAACGTGATTATATTACAGTAAGTCATGCTGAATTTCTAAATGAAACGTGATGATTCACAGACCATAACGTCATCATGTGCCATGTTACACGACTCTTACATTCTACCTCATCTCCAAACATATCAAGAATGTATTTTCTTGATAGTCCTATCTGTCTCTTTAATTCTGGTAATTTGACATGTCAGATTGTGCTATTACTGTTTCTTTCTTAGAACATAACTATGTTCATTCTGAAATTCATATCTACGAATTCTGGACCATTATTCGCTTGACTTAAAGTCGGGAAGAGAAAACAGAAGGATGGAACTCCATAATATAAAGGAAATGAAGAGGGTGGATTTATAGTGAAATATCCGACAGAACAATCAAAACAGATTATCGCATTTAACCAAAGAGGATTCTAATTTCCTTAATTACCGAAAAATCAAATCTTTTAGATTTCAAAGATTTTCTTTAAATCCCTTGAATTTCGGAATTCAACCAAGACAACGTCAAAGGTTAAGACGAAACTTTATTTATTCATTTCACTCTTTTGTAATAGCTTCATTCGTACTCTTGGAATAATCGAATTATTTTATTCATAGTACTCAATGATGATGAAACTTTATTTATCAACTCATATTTGTCATGAAAACATTTTTATTGTTAGCCATGACCACCACACTCAAATTTCGGGACGAAATTTCTTTAACGGGTAGGTACTGTGACGACCCGGAAATTTCCGATCAAATTTAAACCTAATCTTATTATGATTTCGGCACGATAAACAAAGTCTGTAATGCTGAGTCTCCAAATTTTTAGAACTATATTCACATAATCATTTACCCTTTGATTACTCCCGACAATTCACGAACGAATAATAATTATGTATATACAAATATAAATATAAATATAAATGTACATATAATATTTTGAATTAATAATGTATACTTTAATCAATTAGAATTAAAAATATAAAATAATAAACAAATGAATAAGTTATTATTAAAATGAAGATATATACATAGATATATAATATTATTACAAATATATATATATATATATATATATATATATATATATATATATATATATATATATATATATATATATATATATATATATATAAATATATAAATATATATATATATATATATATATATATATATATATATATATATATATATATATATATATATATATATATATATATATATATATATATATATATATATATATATATATATAAGATCTTTAGCAATAACTATTATATTGAAACATTTGTAAAACTTATAAATATTCACTATATATATATATATATATATATATATATATATATATATATATATATATATATATATATATATATATATATATATATATATATATATATGTGTGTGTGTGTAAAATAACATATATTACAAATAGGATATAATTAATAATTGTAATAAAGTAAATTATAAGTTAAAATATAGTTGTTATAGTAATAATATTATTACTTTCATTAAAAATCAGTATTAGTTATATTATTACAGATAACATATAAATATTAGTGTTATTATTATTAAGTAAAATACAAAAATATGAAGATTGATACAATGATTTTGTTATAGTGATAATATCAACTTATTATTGTTATCATTTTTATTACTCTTATTAATATTGTTAATAATATTATTGATCATATACATGGCATTGTATATGTATATTTTATTGGCTAAAGGCCAAAGGCTGAATTACGCGAATTATAAGGCAAAGCTATGCAATATTCGCTGAAAATAAGCACAGCGGTTGTGTTTTCGCATTGATACAAAGACTGCAGTTAAATCCGCAGAGTTTCCGCGGATATTTAATGTACTCGCAGACCGCGAATATCTCGAAACCTATAAATAGAGAGCTTGGCCTCTCATTTATAGGTTGTTGATTCTCTGCCATTTTGCCTAAGCCTTTGTAATTTCCACTTGTGATCTTGCCCAAGGGATTTTTACATTGCGAAAAGGTGAAATAAGCTAATTAACAATCAAGACCGGGTCGGGGTGGTTGATCACTTGATAGTTAAAGTGAAAGACGATCATCGGGGCCCAAAATAATCATCAAACATCCCATCCTTCATCATAATCTGTTGGTCCCTTAATAACAATGGGAGTATTGTAGAGGGGGGGGGGGGGGTGAATACAATTCTTTTCTTAATTAACCAGTCAGTTAAACAAGTTTAGTATTCTGTAGTAAATAAGATAGAGTCACAGGTAATTTTCAACGGTTATTCTTTATTGATTAAATCAGAAAGAATCACAACTATCCTTGGCAGAAATGATAGTTGGTTGATACAGATTACCTAGATTATAGCTAAGAGATAAACTAAAGCTATTACACGGTTTGGACTCTAACAGATAAACCCACACCGCTAGTTTTTACAATAGTGGATACAACAATATATATAGTAGTTCTATTAACCGTGTAATTGATCTATTGTCCACTAGTACATAGGATGTCTGTACTTGAGGGGACAATTGTGTAAGGAGGTGTGCTCCCTTTCTTTCCTCTTTAGTAGCTATTTGCAGGAACACCCCAATTCGGTTTGGCACCACTATTTGATTAAACAAATAGAATGTTGTGTTCCCTAGGTGTTGACAACGGATAACTTATGTCTGCACATAAGTTAAACTTCTGCATTCCCATGCGGTGTTGTAAGGTCACTTGTCAGCCGCCGACGCGTGTCCTTCTCTGTTCAACTTTGTCTTCGACTTCTGTTGAATAGTACATTTGATGTAGACCACTCAGGGAAACTTATCATGCTTGTAATGGAGCATGACTGTCTTGTGTTGTATGCTGATATCCAGACTTACTGGTCCTTCATATGCTGAGTCACTTGATATTCTTGATTTGCTGGGTGCACATCCTGTGCTGATTCGAAGAATACATTTCTACCTTGTGCTGATAGACTAGGCAGCATACTAAACACTCGACACAGCTATATTAGCTGACTATACATAAACAAACTTGTGCTGGCTGCACATAACACTTTAGTGCAAATAAATATTGTTTTGTCATAATTAAATCCTTAATTATTTTGGGGACTCAACAATCTCCCCCTATTTGATGATGACAAAACCTATGACTTGAAGAGAAAACACTAAAGCCAGCACTTAGGGACCTAGTGAGAGTAGACAGTAAATTCGTCTCTTTAAGTTTGTTTTGGGATCTTTTGCTGAGTTATCTATATACAATAATTACAAGATAATTCGTAATGAAAAGTAAATTACAAAAGATACAATTTAAGCACATAGGAGACTATCTATCTTTATCCCTTTCTCTTTCTCTTTCTCTTTCTTCATAAGATAGCTCCTCTTGTTTAATCTTCCAGGCTTCAGGGAACAGGAGAGGTAATTCAGCAGGGTCATAAACAGGGATGAAAGGAGGTAGAACAATTCGGCTTCTCCCAGTTGGTCCTTCACCAGTAGGTTGCTTCCTTTTAGGCTTTTGAGCAAGAAATTCATCAACATCAACTACTGGTGCATTCCCAAACTTAGTTGCCTTCTTGAACAGCTGTTGGAGTTTAGTCTTAAGAGCACTCTTGATAGCACTCTCACCTTTACCAATGAAATACTCCAAGATTTCTATCCATTCACTGAATCCAAGAGTTCTTAAGTCATCAAAACTAATCCTTTCTTGAACATTGTTATCCCTGACAACATTGAAAGCCCTTTTTGTCCCTCTGTTTACCTTGATAATTCTGCAGGGATTAGATCTTCTATTCATCACATTACCATACCTGCTCTTATAATAAGTATCAGGAAACTCAATATTGTGATCAGGTACTACTGGAGCAGTGGTAGGTACTTTCTCAGCAGCTTCTATCTTATCAAAAACCTTATCCTGTTCTTTGACAATGGCTCTGGCTAGTTTGAGGGACTCAGCCTGTTGCTTTCTGTCAGCAGCCAATCTGTCTTCAATATCCTGAAGCCTTGATCGTTCAGCAAGTTCAGCATCAGCAACTTCTCTGGCTTCCCTTTCAGCAGCTAAACCCAACAGATAATCATCATAAGAAATGTTCAGGGATCTTACTGCTTCAACCATCTTTCTACCCTCTTCAGTACTAAGGGCAGCACAATACTCCCTTATATCCATACCCAGCTGGAGAGCATCTTCAAAATGAATTCTTTCATCAGTAGTGGAGATCCTGAGACCACTGTTATTCAAGTACACCCTAATGTCAATGCCATGGGTTAGTGCAGCAATATAGTGTGGCTGATCAAGAGGATGATGCAGCAGCCTGACTTGACGAATTCTTTCATTAAGCTCAATTTGTCTTTGTTCAAGCAGCTCTGGAACAGTGATCTGAAGTCTGTAGGCTTCTCTTTCATCTGGGTTCATTTTTCTGATGTTCGGCTCACCATGGGTTACTGAGTCATCTTCCCAAGTGATATGTTTGTCATGAATCCTTGGGGAAGATGGAGGATACATAGATGATTCATAGCTGCCAGATGAACTAATTGGATCCTGATTGACCCGGTTATCCTGTGTTCTGTCAAAGTAAGCTTGAATCTGGGGAGGAAGAGGAGATAGAACAAGTGTTTGGCCGTCTCTTCCCCAGACTGTGAAGTCAGCAGGATCAACCGTTTCATCATCTACTTTTTTAGCACCCAGCTCAACCGACTTTGCTGGGTCTTCAACACTTGTACTACCCAGCAGCACACTTCTGGCTGGGTCTTCTATCACAGCACTCCTTGCTGTGTCTTCAATGCCAGCTGACTGATTAGTATCAGCTGGCTCAACCACTTCAGTACCTTCATCAGCTGCCTCGAATAGGGGTCCTTTCCTCAGGGGCTGATTGTCCCTAGGAGCAGATTTCACCCTGTGTTTGTCAATAGGCCTGGGTTCAGCTGATGGTTCTTGTGTCGATACTGGTTGAATAGGAGGCAGGTAAGGAACAATAGCAAGATGCTCCCCCTGACTAATAACATCATCATCATCAAGGATGACTGTTTCTGTTGGCTGTGTTTGTTGTGTAGCTGGCTGAGCAGCAGATGCTGGTTGAGGAGTAGAGCAGGCTTCTAACATAGCATCAACCCATTTCATGAAAATATCAGCTCTAACTCCACCAGTTGACTCAGTAGAATCAAGGTAATCCTTCATCTCAGCAGGAGTCATGTTCCTGATTCTTTCTGCTCTCTGTGCATACAGCTTTGCCCTCTGTTTGTCGTATTTGACCATGAACTTGGCATTTCTTTTTCTTGCCTCTTTTCTGTGTTTATCAAAGGCAGTCAGGTCATCATCGATTGCCATTGCTTTTGGACTCAGCCATCTTCTGTGCATAATCTTACGACGTTTAAGTTCAGCAAAGGCCTCAAACTTGGCATTGAAGGCATCATCTAGTTCCTGCTGTCGCTTTTGATGTCTCTCTAACTTCCTCTTCATTTTACGTTCAATAGATTGAGACAGCACAAAAGCTTCAGCTATAGCCATATCAGAAACATCACTGGGCTTACTGCCAGAACCAATATCATCCACTGGTGTGGCAGACACACTGGGTTGAGTACCACCAGTTGCCTGTGCACCACCAGCTTCAGTATGAGCGTTGCTGGGCTTAGGGCCAGTGTCTTGACCATCACCATCACCATCTCCATCTCTCCTGGGGTGTTTAGGAGCCTTTTCATGTTCATGCTCCCCCTCAGACTGTTTTCTCTTTTTAGATTTCTTTTTGGACTTTTTCTCCCCCTTTTTGTCATCAACACGGGCAGTAGGGTGAATAGTAGGGGAGACAGTAGCATCAAGATCACTGTCTGACTGAGGAGCAGAGAAGGCAAAATTGTTCCACTCAGCAACCTCTGGAGTAAGATGGACACCAGGATCCACACCAAATTGTTCATTCCTGGTTACACCCATAGCCATTTGTTCAACGATAGCTCGAACATCACCTTGCAAAGCAGCCATTCGTTGCATGTTTTCAACCATCTGAGCATAGGCAGCAGCAGGAATCATGTTAGCCATTTGAGCTTCCTGCGATTCCAATCTCTCATGTAACACCCTATTCTCCTCATTTAAGAAAGTATTTCTGCGGTTAGTAGCATCCAAATCAGCTTGGAGTCGGGTGATATTTTCACAGTACTCATTATGAGAGATAATTCGCCTTTCAAGCTCCTCTTCATCTTCGTGGTGCTTTGTGATTGCTTCGACTGCCACATCAGCAAAAGCACAAACCTGCTGGAGTTTAAGATCAATAGGAGTTGTAACAGCCTCTCCAGCAGATCTGACAGCAGCAGAGACACTATCAACAATAGCTCTGCGAATAGTTTCCTCCAAATTTGGTGTGATCCCTTGCAGTGTCTTATAGACAGCAAAGGTGGAAATATCAGCAACCTCATCTGCATTGAACTTTAAGTATGCAGAGGTTGAAGGTTGGTCAGCACCAGCTAACAGAGGAGTATCACCGTGGGGTGGTGGAGGTAGAAGGTCATGAAATGTCCCGTTCTTATTGATTAAAAACGTTCCATATTAATTGATTTCGTTGCGAGGTTTTTGACCTCTATATGAGACGTTTTTCAAAGACTGCATTCATTTTAAAACAAACCATAACCTTTATTTCATCAATAAAGGTTTAAAAAGCTTTAAGTAGATTATCAAATAATGATAATCTAAAATATCCTGTTTACACACGACCATTACATAATGGTTTACAATACAAATATGTTACAACAAAATAAGTTTCTTGAATGCAGTTTTTACACAATATCATACAAGCATGGACTCCAAATCTCGTCCTTATTTAAGTATGCGACAGCGGAAGCTCTTAATAATCACCTGAGAATAAACATGCTTAAAACGTCAACAAAAATGTTGGTGAGTTATAGGTTTAACCTATATATATCAAATCGTAACAATAGACCACAAGATTTCATATTTCAATACACATCCCATACATAGAGATAAAAATCATTCATATGGTGAACACCTGGTAACCGACAATAACAAGATGCATATATAAGAATATCCCCATCATTCCGGGACACCCTTCGGATATGATATAAATTTCGAAGTACTAAAGCATCCGGTACTTTGGATGGGGTTTGTTAGGCCCAATAGATCTATCTTTAGGATTCGCGTCAATTAGGGTGTCTGTTCCCTAATTCTTAGATTACCAGACTTAATAAAAAGGGGCATATTCGATTTCGATAATTCAACCATAGAATGTAGTTTCACGTACTTGTGTCTATTTTGTAAATCATTTATAAAACCTGCATGTATTCTCATCCCAAAAATATTAGATTTTAAAAGTGGGACTATAACTCACTTTCACAGATTTTTACTTCGTCGGGAAGTAAGACTTGGCCACTGGTTGATTCACGAACCTATAACAATATATACATATATATCAAAGTATGTTCAAAATATATTTACAACACTTTTAATATATTTTGATGTTTTAAGTTTATTAAGTCAGCTGTCCTCGTTAGTAACCTACAACTAGTTGTCCACAGTTAGATGTACAGAAATAAATCGATAAATATTATCTTGAATCAATCCACGACCCAGTGTATACGTATCTCAGTATTGATCACAACTCAAACTATATATATTTTGGAATCAACCTCAACCCTGTATAGCTAACTCCAACATTCACATATAGAGTGTCTATGGTTGTTCCGAAATATATATAGATGTGTCGACATGATAGGTCGAAACATTGTATACGTGTCTATGGTATCTCAAGATTACATAATATACAATACAAGTTGATTAAGTTATGGTTGGAATAGATTTGTTACCAATTTTCACGTAGCTAAAATGAGAAAAATTATCCAATCTTGTTTTACCCATAACTTCTTCATTTTAAATCCGTTTTGAGTGAATCAAATTGCTATGGTTTCATATTGAACTCTATTTTATGAATCTAAACAAAAAAAGTATAGGTTTCTAGTCGGAAAAATAAGTTACAAGTCGTTTTTGTAAAGGTAGTCATTTCAGTCGAAAGAACGACGTCTAGATGACCATTTTAGAAAACATACTTCCACTTTGAGTTTAACCATAATTTTTGGATATAGTTTCATGTTCATAATAAAAATAATTTTCTCAGAATAACAACTTTTAAATCAAAGTTTATCATAGTTTTTAATTATCTAACCCAAAACAGCCCGCGGTGTTACTACGACGGCGTAAATCCGGTTTTACGGTGTTTTTCGTGTTTCCAGGTTTTAAATCATTAAGTTAGCATATCATATAGATATAGAACATGTGTTTAGTTGATTTTAAAAGTCAAGTTAGAAGGATTAACTTTTGTTTGCGAACAAGTTTAGAATTAACTAAACTATGTTCTAGTAATTACAAGTTTAAACCTTCGAATAAGATAGCTTTATATGTATGAATCGAATGATGTTATGAACATCATTACTACCTTAAGTTCCTTGGATGAACCTACTGGAAAAGAGAAAAATGGATCTAGCTTCAATGGATCCTTGTATGGCTCAAAGTTCTTGAAGCAAAATCATGACACGAAAACAAGTTCAAGTAAGATCATCACTTGAAATAAGATTGTTATAGTTATAGAAATTGAACCAAAGTTTGAATATGATTATTACCTTGTATTAGAATGATAACCTACTGTAAGAAACAAAGATTTCTTGAGGTTGGATGATCACCTTACAAGATTGGAAGTGAGCTAGCAAACTTGAAAGTATTCTTGATTTTATGAAACTAGAACTTTTGGAATTTATGAAGAACACTTAGAACTTGAAGATAGAACTTGAGAGAGTTCAATTAGATGAAGAAAATTGAAGAATGAAAGTGTTTGTAGGTGTTTTTGGTCGTTGGTGTATGGATTAGATATAAAGGATATGTAATTTTGTTTTCATGTAAATAAGTCATGAATGATTACTCATATTTTTGTAATCTTATGAGATATTTCATGCTAGTTGCCAAATGATGGTTCCCACATGTGTTAGGTGACTCACATGGGCTGCTAAGAGCTGATCATTGGAGTGTATATACCAATAGTACATACATCTAAAAGATGTGTATTGTACGAGTACGAATACGGGTTCATACGAGTAGAATTGTTGATGAAACTGAACGAGAATGTAATTGTAAGCATTTTTGTTAAGTAGAAGTATTTTGATAAGTGTATTGAAGTCTTTCAAAAGTGTATAAATACATATTAAAACACTACATGTATATACATTTTAACTGAGTCGTTAAGTCATCGTTAGTCGTTACATGTAAGTGTTGTTTTGAAACCTTTAGGTTAACGATCTTGTTAAATGTTGTTAACCCAATGTTTATAATAACAAAAGAGATTTTAAATTATTATATTATCATGATATTATGATGTACGAATATCTCTTAATATGATATATATACATTAAATGTCGTTACAACGATAATCGTTACATATATGTCTCGTTTCAAAATCATTAAGTTAGTAGTCTTGTTTTTACATATGTAGTTCATTGTTAATATACTTAATGATATGTTTACATATCATAATATCATGTTAACTATATATATAACCATATATATGTCATCATATAGTTTTTACAAGTTTTAACGTTCGTGAATCACCGGTCAACTTGGGTGGTCAATTGTCTATATGAAACCTATTTCAATTAATCAAGTCTTAACAAGTTTGATTGCTTAACATGTTGGAAACATTTAATCATGTAAATATCAATCTCAATTAATATATATAAACATGGAAAAGTTCGGGTCACTACAGTACCTACCCGTTAAATAAATTTCGTCCCGAAATTTTAAGCTGTTGAAGGTGTTGACGAATCTTCTGGAAATAGATGCGGGTATTTCTTCTTCATCTGATCTTCACGCTCCCAGGTGAACTCGGGTCCTCTACGAGCATTCCATCGAACCTTAACAATTGGTATCTTGTTTTGCTTAAGTCTTTTAACCTCACGATCCATTATTTCGACGGGTTCTTCGATGAATTGAAGTTTTTCGTTGATTTGGATTTCATCTAACGGAATAGTGAGATCTTCTTTAGCAAAACATTTCTTCAAATTCGAGACGTGGAAAGTGTTATGTACAGCCGCGAGTTGTTGAGGTAACTCAAGTCGGTAAGCTACTGGTCCGACACGATCAATAATCTTGAATGGTCCAATATACCTTGGATTTAATTTCCCTCGTTTACCAAATCGAACAACGCCTTTCCAAGGTGCAACTTTAAGCATGACCATCTCTCCAATTTCAAATTCTATATCTTTTCTTTTAATGTCAGCGTAGCTCTTTTGTCGACTTTGGGCGGTTTTCAACCGTTGTTGAATTTGAATGATCTTCTCGGTAGTTTCTTGTATAATCTCCGGACCCGTAATCTGTCTATCCCCCACTTCACTCCAACAAATCGGAGACCTGCACTTTCTACCATAAAGTGCTTCAAACGGCGCCATCTCAATGCTTGAATGGTAGCTGTTGTTGTAGGAAAATTCTGCTAACGGTAGATGTCGATCCCAACTGTTTCCGAAATCAATAACACATGCTCGTAGCATGTCTTCAAGCGTTTGTATCGTCCTTTCGCTCTGCCCATCAGTTTGTGGATGATAGGCAGTACTCATGTCTAGACGAGTTCCTAATGCTTGCTGTAATGTCTGCCAGAATCTTGAAATAAATCTGCCATCCCTATCAGAGATAATAGAGATTGGTATTCCATGTCTGGAGATGACTTCCTTCAAATACAGTCGTGCTAACTTCTCCATCTTGTCATCTTCTCTTATTGGTAGGAAGTGTGCTGATTTGGTGAGACGATCAACTATTACCCAAATAGTATCAAAACCACTTGCAGTCCTTGGCAATTTAGTGATGAAATCCATGGTAATGTTTTCCCATTTCCATTCCGGGATTTCGGGTTGTTGAAGTAGACCTGATGGTTTCTGATGCTCAGCTTTGACCTTAGAACACGTCAAACATTCTCCTACGTATTTAGCAACATCGGCTTTCATACCCGGCCACCAAAAATGTTTCTTGAGATCCTTGTACATCTTCCCCGTTCCAGGATGTATTGAGTATCTGGTTTTATGAGCTTCTCTAAGTACCATTTCTCTCATATCTCCAAATTTTGGTACCCAAATCCTTTCAGCCCTATACCGGGTTCCGTCTTCCCGAATATTAAGATGCTTCTCCGATCCTTTGGGTATTTCATCCTTTAAATTTTCCTCTTTTAAAACTCCTTGTTGCGCCTCCTTTATTTGAGTAGTAATGTTATTATGAATCATTATATTCATAGATTTTACTCGAATGGGTTCTCTGTCCTTCTTGCTCAAGGCATCGGCTACCACATTTGCCTTCCCCGGGTGGTAACGAATCTCAAAGTCGTAATCATTCAATAATTCAATCCACCTACGCTGCCTCATATTCAGTTGTTTCTGATTAAATATGTGTTGAAGACTTTTGTGGTCGGTATATATAATACTTTTGACCCCATATAAGTAGTGCCTCCAAGTCTTTAATGCAAAAACAACCGCGCCTAATTCCAAATCATGCGTCGTATAATTTTGTTCGTGAATCTTCAATTGTCTAGACGCATAAGCAATCACCTTCGTTCGTTGCATTAATACACAACCGAGACCTTGCTTTGATGCATCACAATAAATCACAAAATCATCATTCCCTTCAGGCAATGACAATATAGGTGTCGTAGTTAGCTTTTTCTTCAATAACTGAAACGCTTTCTCTTGTTCATCATTCCATTCAAATTTCTTCCCTTTATGCGTTAATGCAGTCAAGGGTTTTGCTATTCTGGAAAAGTCTTGGATGAACCTTCTGTAGTAACCAGCTAGTCCTAAAAACTGGCGTATGTGTTTCGGAGTTTTCGGGGTTTCCCACTTTTCCACAGTTTCTATCTTTGCCGGATCCACCTTAATACCTTCTTTGTTCACTATGTGACCGAGGAATTGAACTTCTTCCAACCAAAATGCACACTTTGAAAACTTAGCGTACAATTCTTCCTTCCTCAATACTTCTAACACCTTTCTCAAATGTTCACCGTGTTCTCGTTCATTCTTTGAGTAAATAAGTATGTCATCAATGAAAACAATGACAAACTTGTCAAGGTATGGTCCACACACTCGGTTCATAAGGTCCATGAACACAGCTGGTGCATTAGTTAAACCAAACGGCATGACCATAAACTCGTAATGACCGTAACGTGTTCTGAAAGCAGTCTTTGGAATATCATCTTCTTTCACCCGCATTTGATGATACCCGGAACGTAAGTCAATCTTTGAATAAACAGACGAGCCTTGTAGTTGATCAAATAAGTCGTCGATTCTCGGTAGTGGGTAGCGGTTCTTGATGGTAAGTTTGTTCAACTCTCGGTAGTCGATACACAACCTGAATGTACCATCTTTCTTCTTGACAAACAAAACAGGAGCTCCCCACGGTGATGTGCTTGGTCGAATGAAACCACGCTCTAAAAGTTCTTGTAATTGGCTTTGTAGTTCTTTCATCTCGCTGGGTGCGAGTCTGTAAGGAGCACGAGCTATTGGTGCAGCTCCTGGTACAAGATCTATTTGAAATTCAACGGATCGATGTGGGGGTAATCCCGGTAATTCTTTCGGAAATACATCAGGAAATTCTTTTGCGACGGGAACATCATTGATGCTCTTTTCTTCAGTTTGTACTTTCTCGACGTGTGCTAGTACAGCATAGCAACCTTTTCTTATTAGTTTTTGTGCCTTCAAATTACTAATAATATGTAGCTTCGTGTTGCCCTTTTCTCCGTACACCATTAAGGGTTTTCCTTTTTCTCGTATAATGCGAATTGCATTTTTGTAACAAACGATCTCCGCTTTCACTTCTTTCAACCAGTCCATACCGATTATCACATCAAAACTCCCTAACTCTACTGGTATCAAATCAATCTTAAATGTTTCGCTAACCAGTTTAATTTCTCGATTCCGACATATATTATCTGCTGAAATTAATTTACCATTTGCTAATTCGAGTAAAAATTTACTATCCAAAGGCGTCAATGGACAACTTAATTTAGCACAAAAATCTCTACTCATATAGCTTCTATCCGCACCCGAATCAAATAAAACGTAAGCAGATTTATTGTCAATAAGAAACGTACCCGTAACAAGCTCCGGGTCTTCCTGTGCCTCTACCGCATTAATATTGAAAACTCTTCCACGGCCTTGTCCATTCGTGTTCTCCTGGTTCGGGCAATTTCTAATAATGTGGCCTGGTTTTCCACATTTATAACAAACTACATTGGCATAACTTGTTCCGACACTACTTGCTCCGCCATTACTCGTTCCGACACCATTTGTTCCTTTCGTTCTATTAACCCCTGGTCCGTAGACCTCACACTTCGCCGCGCTATGACCATTTCTTTTACACTTGTTGCAAAATTTGGTGCAGAACCCCGAGTGATTCTTTTCACACCTTTGGCATAGTTGCTTCTGATTGTTGTTGTTGTTGCGGTTATTATTGTTGTTGGGATGATTGTTGTAGTTGCTGTTGTTGTTGTTGTTGTTGTTGTTGTTGGGCCGTTTGTTGTAGTTGCGATTGATGTTGCGATTGTTGGGATAATTGTTGCGATTATTGTTGTAATTGCTGTTGTTGTTGTATTGGTGATTCTTATCACCGTTTTCCTCCCACTTTCTTTTGACTTGCTTCACATTGGCCTCTTCAGCAGTCTGTTCTTTAATTCTTTCTTCAATCTGGTTCACTAGTTTGTGAGCCATTCTACATGCCTGTTGTATGGAGGCGGGCTCGTGTGAACTTATATCTTCTTGAATTCTTTCCGGTAATCCTTTCACAAACGCGTCGATCTTCTCTTCCTCATCTTCGAATGCTCCCGGACATAATAGGCACAATTCTGTGAATCGTCTTTCGTACGTGGTAATATCAAATCCTTGGGTTCGTAACCCTCTAAGTTCTGTCTTGAGCTTATTGACCTCGGTTCTGGGACGGTACTTCTCGTTCATCAAGTGCTTGAATGCTGACCACGGTAGTGCGTACGCATCATCTTGTCCCACTTGCTCTAGATAGGTATTCCACCATGTTAACGCAGAACCTGTGAAGGTATGCGTAGCGTACTTCACTTTGTCCTCTTCAGTACACTTACTTATGGCAAACACCGATTCAACCTTCTCGGTCCACCGTTTCAATCCGATCGGTCCTTCGGTTCCATCAAATTCCAAAGGTTTGCAGGTAGTGAATTCTTTGTAGGTGCATCCTACACGATTTCCTGTACTGCTAGATCCAAGGTTATTGTTGGTATGTAGCGCAGCCTGTACTGCGGCTATGTTTGAAGCTAGAAAAGTACGGAATTCCTCTTCATTCATATTCACGGTGTGTCGAGTAGTCGGTGCCATTTCCTTCAAAATAGTTAAATGGAACAAGTTAATCATACAGAATATTAAGAGTAGTTAATAGTATTTCGTAGCATAATATGAACTCATTTATAAAAGCTTTTTCTTCATATTAGCGTTTTATAAGTTTAAATTCGGGTAGTACCTACCCGTTAAGTTCATACTTAGTAGCTAATATACAATTCAACTACTACAATTCTATATGAAAAACTGATTGTAATAATATTTAGCGTTCAAACTTTTATACAATATTTTACAAACTTACAATACCGCTTATTTTACATAAAGCATGAAATATAGCACACAATAACTTTGATACAAGATAGTTGTGAAGACAATTCTAGCTAGTACACAAGTCGTTCGGCAAAGGCAATAAAGACACGTAATTCATACGTCCAGAAACAAGTCATGCATTCTGGTTTTACTAGGACTACTTCCCATCCTTGGTCTTGTGCAACATAACCGTTATGGCCGTTGATAAGACAGCGTGTTGTAACGTCTTCAAAGGGACGAGGGTTACGTAATGTCCAACAGTCCCGTAACAATCTAAAAACCTCATTTCTTACCCCAATTACCGACTCCGTCACTTGTGGGAACGTTTTGTTTAATAGTTGTAGCCCGATGTTCTTGTTCTCACTTTGGTGAGAAGCGAACATTACTAATCCGTAAGCATAACATGCTTCTTTATGTTGCATGTTAGCCGCTTTTTCTAAATCACGAAGTCCAATATTCGGATATATTGAGTCAAAATAATTTCTTAACCCGTTGCGTAAAATAGCATTTGGGTTCCCCGCAATATATGCGTCAAAGTAAACACATCGTAATTTATGGGTTTCCCAATGTGATATCCCCCATCTTTCAAACGAAAGTCTCTTATAAACCAAGACATTCTTGGAACGTTCTTCGAATGTCTTACAAACTGATCTCGCCTTAAATAGTTGTGCCGAAGAATTCTGGCCGACTCTAGACAAGATTTCATCAATCATGTCTCCGGGTAGGTCTCTTAAAATATTAGGTTGTCTATCCATTTTGTGTTTTTAAACTGTAAAATAGACAAGAGTTAGATTCATAAAAAAAAATACTTATTAATACAAGCAATTTTTACATATATCATAAAGCATAAGAACACTATATTCCATATATTACACCACACGAATACAACTATCTTATTCCGACTCGCTCGTTTCTTCTTCTTCGGTTTTGGTTCGTTTTGCCAAGTTTTTAGGGATATATGATGTTCCCCTAATACGAGCCGTCGTTGTCCACATTGGTTTAGAAAAACCTGGTGGTTTAGAGGTTCCCGGGTCATTGTTACAACTTAAGGACTTCGGGGGTTGACGATACATATAAAGTTCATCGGGGTTGGAATTAGATTTCTCTATTTTTATGCCCTTTCCCTTATTATTTTCTTTTGCCTTTTTAAATTCAGTTGGGGTAATTTCTATAACATCATCGGAATTCTCGTCGAAATCCGATTCATCGGAGAATTGGTAATCCTCCCAATATTTTGCTTCCTTGGCGGAAACACCATTGACCATAATTAACTTTGGTCGGTTGGTTGAGGATTTTCTTTTACTTAACCGTTTTATTATTTCCCCCACCGGTTCTATTTCTTCATCCGGTTCCGATTCTTCTTCCGGTTCCGATTCTTCTTCCGGTTCCGACTCTTCTTCCGGTTCCTCTTCGGGAACTTGTGAATCAGTCCACAAATCATTCCAATTTACATTTGACTCTTCATTATTATTAGGTGAGTCAATGGGACTTGTTCTAGAGGTAGACATCTATCACATAATATCAAACACGTTAAGAGATTAATATATCACATAATATTCATATGTTAAAAATATATAGTTTCCAACAAAAATGTTAAGCAATCATTTTTAAAGAAAACACGGTCGAAGTCCAGACTCACTAATGCATCCTAACAAACTCGATAAGACACACTAATGCAAATTTTCTGGTTCTCTAAGACCAACGCTCGGATACCAACTGAAATGTCCCGTTCTTATTGATTAAAAACGTTCCATATTAATTGATTTCGTTGCGAGGTTTTTGACCTCTATATGAGACGTTTTTCAAAGACTGCATTCATTTTAAAACAAACCATAACCTTTATTTCATCAATAAAGGTTTAAAAAGCTTTAAGTAGATTATCAAATAATGATAATCTAAAATATCCTGTTTACACACGACCATTACATAATGGTTTACAATACAAATATGTTACAACAAAATAAGTTTCTTGAATGCAGTTTTTACACAATATCATACAAGCATGGACTCCAAATCTCGTCCTTATTTAAGTATGCGACAGCGGAAGCTCTTAATAATCACCTGAGAATAAACATGCTTAAAACGTCAACAAAAATGTTGGTGAGTTATAGGTTTAACCTATATATATCAAATCGTAACAATAGACCACAAGATTTCATATTTCAATACACATCCCATACATAGAGATAAAAATCATTCATATGGTGAACACCTGGTAACCGACAATAACAAGATGCATATATAAGAATATCCCCATCATTCCGGGACACCCTTCGGATATGATATAAATTTCGAAGTACTAAAGCATCCGGTACTTTGGATGGGGTTTGTTAGGCCCAATAGATCTATCTTTAGGATTCGCGTCAATTAGGGTGTCTGTTCCCTAATTCTTAGATTACCAGACTTAATAAAAAGGGGCATATTCGATTTCGATAATTCAACCATAGAATGTAGTTTCACGTACTTGTGTCTATTTTGTAAATCATTTATAAAACCTGCATGTATTCTCATCCCAAAAATATTAGATTTTAAAAGTGGGACTATAACTCACTTTCACAGATTTTTACTTCGTCGGGAAGTAAGACTTGGCCACTGGTTGATTCACGAACCTATAACAATATATACATATATATCAAAGTATGTTCAAAATATATTTACAACACTTTTAATATATTTTGATGTTTTAAGTTTATTAAGTCAGCTGTCCTCGTTAGTAACCTACAACTAGTTGTCCACAGTTAGATGTACAGAAATAAATCGATAAATATTATCTTGAATCAATCCACGACCCAGTGTATACGTATCTCAGTATTGATCACAACTCAAACTATATATATTTTGGAATCAACCTCAACCCTGTATAGCTAACTCCAACATTCACATATAGAGTGTCTATGGTTGTTCCGAAATATATATAGATGTGTCGACATGATAGGTCGAAACATTGTATACGTGTCTATGGTATCTCAAGATTACATAATATACAATACAAGTTGATTAAGTTATGGTTGGAATAGATTTGTTACCAATTTTCACGTAGCTAAAATGAGAAAAATTATCCAATCTTGTTTTACCCATAACTTCTTCATTTTAAATCCGTTTTGAGTGAATCAAATTGCTATGGTTTCATATTGAACTCTATTTTATGAATCTAAACAAAAAAAGTATAGGTTTCTAGTCGGAAAAATAAGTTACAAGTCGTTTTTGTAAAGGTAGTCATTTCAGTCGAAAGAACGACGTCTAGATGACCATTTTAGAAAACATACTTCCACTTTGAGTTTAACCATAATTTTTGGATATAGTTTCATGTTCATAATAAAAATAATTTTCTCAGAATAACAACTTTTAAATCAAAGTTTATCATAGTTTTTAATTATCTAACCCAAAACAGCCCGCGGTGTTACTACGACGGCGTAAATCCGGTTTTACGGTGTTTTTCGTGTTTCCAGGTTTTAAATCATTAAGTTAGCATATCATATAGATATAGAACATGTGTTTAGTTGATTTTAAAAGTCAAGTTAGAAGGATTAACTTTTGTTTGCGAACAAGTTTAGAATTAACTAAACTATGTTCTAGTAATTACAAGTTTAAACCTTCGAATAAGATAGCTTTATATGTATGAATCGAATGATGTTATGAACATCATTACTACCTTAAGTTCCTTGGATGAACCTACTGGAAAAGAGAAAAATGGATCTAGCTTCAATGGATCCTTGTATGGCTCAAAGTTCTTGAAGCAAAATCATGACACGAAAACAAGTTCAAGTAAGATCATCACTTGAAATAAGATTGTTATAGTTATAGAAATTGAACCAAAGTTTGAATATGATTATTACCTTGTATTAGAATGATAACCTACTGTAAGAAACAAAGATTTCTTGAGGTTGGATGATCACCTTACAAGATTGGAAGTGAGCTAGCAAACTTGAAAGTATTCTTGATTTTATGAAACTAGAACTTTTGGAATTTATGAAGAACACTTAGAACTTGAAGATAGAACTTGAGAGAGTTCAATTAGATGAAGAAAATTGAAGAATGAAAGTGTTTGTAGGTGTTTTTGGTCGTTGGTGTATGGATTAGATATAAAGGATATGTAATTTTGTTTTCATGTAAATAAGTCATGAATGATTACTCATATTTTTGTAATCTTATGAGATATTTCATGCTAGTTGCCAAATGATGGTTCCCACATGTGTTAGGTGACTCACATGGGCTGCTAAGAGCTGATCATTGGAGTGTATATACCAATAGTACATACATCTAAAAGATGTGTATTGTACGAGTACGAATACGGGTTCATACGAGTAGAATTGTTGATGAAACTGAACGAGAATGTAATTGTAAGCATTTTTGTTAAGTAGAAGTATTTTGATAAGTGTATTGAAGTCTTTCAAAAGTGTATAAATACATATTAAAACACTACATGTATATACATTTTAACTGAGTCGTTAAGTCATCGTTAGTCGTTACATGTAAGTGTTGTTTTGAAACCTTTAGGTTAACGATCTTGTTAAATGTTGTTAACCCAATGTTTATAATAACAAAAGAGATTTTAAATTATTATATTATCATGATATTATGATGTACGAATATCTCTTAATATGATATATATACATTAAATGTCGTTACACCGATAATCGTTACATATATGTCTCGTTTCAAAATCATTAAGTTAGTAGTCTTGTTTTTACATATGTAGTTCATTGTTAATATACTTAATGATATGTTTACATATCATAATATCATGTTAACTATATATATAACCATATATATGTCATCATATAGTTTTTACAAGTTTTAACGTTCGTGAATCACCGGTCAACTTGGGTGGTCAATTGTCTATATGAAACCTATTTCAATTAATCAAGTCTTAACAAGTTTGATTGCTTAACATGTTGGAAACATTTAATCATGTAAATATCAATCTCAATTAATATATATAAACATGGAAAAGTTCGGGTCACTACAGGTCAGGAGCTGACTCATCACCATGATCACCATCATTTTTACCTTCGCCCGAAGGCTTAGAACCACTGATATCCTTGTCAGCATTATTATCAGCATTGTCATCAGTAAGATCCACTGGTTTGTCTTTGGAACCAGTCACGTTATCATGAATGACTGGTTCGCCCTTACCAGTACCTTCATCAGCATCACCATCAGAAGAAGATGATGAGGAAGAAGCTGAGGAAGAAGAAGGTACTGGCGAATCAGGGACATTTTGCATAACACACTTACCAGTAGTAGGATCGATGACAAACTTGAGAGGCCTCCATGTACCAGGAAATGGCGAAGCAGCTGGAGCCATACCAAAAACATGATAGTAAGGCTGTTCATTGATTTGCTCCAGCAGGGCTATCCTCTCATAAATTTCTTCTCTAGCTGGTCTATCAAGCTGAGATAATAGCTCAACCATCTCTTCACGAGGTAATCTGCTGGCTGAGACTATTGCAGATTCGGGATCAATGGTCAGCTAATCGACCAGCATAGCAATCTTGGGAGAGATTGAAGCTCCCTTGAAAATGAAGTTAGGAACAACTTCATCTGGATCTGGTACCTGCACAACATATGGCTTTTTTTCCTCAGTAACAGGAGCCTTAGTCGAATCAGTAGTTGTGTCAGCAGAGGTACCAGCATCCTTAACATCAGCAACCTGTGCACCAGTATCAGAAGGAAAAGTAGCACTAGTACCAGCATCCATAGCAGAATCAGATGGAAACGTAGCACTAGCACTAGCATCAGCTGTAACAATACCAGAATCAGAACCAGGAATGACAATAACATTAGCTGCATTCGGCTGAATGGTTTCAAACTTCATCTCAGCAGTTGGTTCAGTAGCAACCAAAATTGGACCAATAGGATGATGAACTGCAGATTCTGTAAGAACTTGACATTCCATAGTAGAAGAATCAGAAGAATCAGCAGGCTCATCAGACATTAATGTAGAGTCCACTCTTGGCTGGGTGACAGGTTCATCAAGAAGAACATCCTTGACAATATTGGCAATAACCTTCTCAAGAACAGGAGGTTCTTCCATGATAACATCTTCCACATCATGCTCAGTAGTGGAAGAAGTGGTACTGAGAGTTTGAGGAGGAACAGTAGTAGTGGCCAACTCCTCAGTAACACCAGCAGCAGCAGAATCAATAGTACCAGCATCAGCACCACCAGTAACAGAATCAGTGGCACCAACACCAGTAGCAGAGGCAGCAATATCACCAGTAGGAATAACAACATCTTTATTTTGCTCCCCCTCTGCCTGTTCATCTACCCTGCTAAGAACTGAAACAATAGAACAAGTTATGTTAGCAACTGTAGAACCAAATAAATTTGACTCAACAATTGCATCTGTTTTTGGTCTCTGGGGACAGACTTGTGATTTGTTCAGCCCTTCGAATGAGACAGAAGAAGGTGTCTGTAAGTACAGCGGTGACTCTGCTGACTCATTGGCAACACATGTTGACCCAGATAGTGTAAGAGATCTGGCTGGTAATGATGTAGGAGTGTGACTCTTATCAGTATCCGAGTAACATACTGGCTGTGCAGTCACCTGAGCTGGTTTAACACGATGAAGACCCAGCTCAAGCCTGCTTTGGGGGTCAGTTATGTTCTCTGCTGGTTGTACTGTCAGCAGAGAGTATTGCATTAAGTTCATTTCAGAAAAATGTGGAAGTGCCTGGTTAGAAGAGTATGGGTTGCTACTCTTCTTGACACCTGTTTTAAAACCAGTCAGCTTGGGAGCCAGGGTTATACCTTTAACTCCCTCAACATTTTTCAAGTCAGCAGTTAAAAAATTTTCAATTAAGTTAGATTGTTCTGCTGTTTGGTCTAGAAACGCACCAGGTTCCATAGCTACATCCTTTGCAGGAGCAGCAGCTGAGACTGGTGCAATCTCCCCTGTGGTTCGCTTGGAGCCAGCTTTAGCACGCTTAGGTTTTCCTGTTACCAAGAAATAGATGAGCAACGGATTCCAACACTAGAATTGGGTAGTCAGTATATAAGACTAGGGCTGTTCTTTATGATCAGAGAGCACTAGATTCTAATACAACTACTGCTTTACCAGTATATGAGACGGTGGCTGTACTAGTTGAGGTAGCTGGCTGCTTCCTTCGCATTGCTGGCTTTCGCTGAGGACCCTCCTCCTCAGCTGGTGCAGAACCAGAGGCAGTCGATTGGGTGGCTCCACAACGAGCAGCAAGATACTCGTTCATTGCTGGTGTCAACTCAGCATATGGAGCAGCAGGTACATCCTTTGGCATGCCCCCTTGTTTTACTGGGACCTCAAATGATTGATCAGCAATTTGCTGATAAGCTTCACCCAGTTCACTTTCAAATACCAGGCTTAAGAATCGTGGAAATGGAATCAAGTTGGTTCTTACTCTAGCAGTCACCATTTCCCTTAGCCTCAAATAAATTTCAAGGGCCTAATCGATGTTCCTGTTGAACAACAACCCATGACCAAGCTTGAGCTCAAAATCTGAGCATTGGTCAAAGCTTCCTGACTTTTGACTCATGCACTGAGTCATCAACCCAAAGAAGTAGTACCACAGTGGTGGCATATGCTTTCTCAACAGTGTATATGCCACTGGTCCAGCAAAACCAATGGTCTCCAACACCTCCCTTCTGAATTCGTCACTAGTAGGTGAATCAACAAATGGTCCACCGGGCAATTGAAGAGCACGTCTAATAGCTTCGATGGTGACAGAGCAATTTAGGGTTTCAGTCACCATGCCACGAATACATGGAACGTTGCCGGGAGTGGTGGCAACAGTGGCAGTATACCAAAATCGTGCCAAACAGGTAGCATAGAATCGGGAAGGTACACCGGTGATGGCTCTTGCCAGAGGTGATTGACGGATATATTCAATGAGGGCCTCATACCCTTTGTTAACCTTCGATTTGGGGATAGAGAGGGCATGTGCAGCATTGCCTCTAGATAGGCGAATCAGTGAGTGATCAGGTGCATTGGGAGCCCTAATCAGGTTGGGGTGGAGATTGAACAGTGGTCCTTGAATGACTTGTTCTTGAACCACCGGTTCCTCCGGTGCCGGTGCCGGTTGCGGTTGTGGGGCAGGTTGTGGTTGCTGTTGTGGTTTGACTGTTTGAGGTTGTTGTTGCTGTTGTTCCTCTTGCTGGTTTGCAGCACGTGGTGATTGTTGTTGTTGTTCTGCCATTGATGAATGTAGGATGAAGATTTGAAGATTGAAAAGATTTTGAGAGTAAAGGTGTGTGTGTTTTAAATAATGAATAACCGAAGGTTATTATGTAAGATGAAACATACTTTTATCCGTTGTGATTGGGTGAAAAAGTGCAGGAGAGAGAAAATTACTGTCATCTGTAGGCGCGTGGGCAGATGTGACAGACTGGCACGTTTTCAAGGGGACACAGACTGTTGACATGACATTTATACGGCTTAAACACTCAATCCTCCCATACAGCATTAAATGCATCAGATTTCATTTCAAATAAATTGATTTAAAACCTCAAAAATAATTTTTGTAATAAATACAAAATACTTTTGTTACATTTAATATGTCATGAATTTAATTTAAATCATTGGAAGTAAATGAGTTTCCAGTTTTAAGGAATCATTAAATTTGGAGAGCTATTTATTATTTCATTGAAAACATTTAAGTAACCAAAATATAAAAGACCTTGCTGTGCTGGTTGTTTGACATGTAGGCAGTAAGTAAATAAATGTGACTTACTGGTTTGCCCTACACATTGTAGAGCCAGCACACCAACAAAAGTTGTCTTTTATTTAAAGTTCAAGCATACCCAGCTCAGAGATGAGATAGTTAAAACGTTTCTCATCTAATGGCTTTGTAAATAGGTCTGCTAATTGCTGGTCTGTAGAAATAAAATGTAACTCAACATCACCCTTTTGAACATGATCCCTTATGAAATGATACCGAACATCGATGTGCTTAGTCCTTGAGTGCATCACAGGATTGTTGGTGATAGCAATTGCACTGGTGTTGTCACAGTAGATTGGAGTTTTTGTAACATGAACATCATAGTCCTTTAGCTGGCTTTGCATCCACAGTACTTGAGCAGTACAACTACCAGCAGAGACATATTCTGCCTCAGCAGTAGATGTGGACACAGTATTTTGCTTTTTGCTTGTCCAGCTGACTAGCCTACTACCCAGTAACTGGCAACCACCAGTAGTACTTTTCCTGTCTATTTTACACCCTGCAAAGTCAGCATCTGAATACCCAATTAGATCAAAATCCTGGTCTTTGGGATACCAAAGACCAGGTTTAGCAGTACCTTTTAGGTATCTGAATATTCTTTTTACTGCCAGCAAGTGTGACTCTTTAGGATCAGCTTGATATCTGGCACAAAGACATGTGGCGAACATAATATCTGGTCTGCTGGCTGTGAGATAAAGTAGGGATCCAATCATACCTCTATATTCAGTGATATTGACTGGTTCACCATTTGGATCAGCATCTATTTTAATGGATGCTGCCATTGGAGTCCCTATGTCTTTTAAACAGGTCAGACCAAATTTCTTTAACATATCTTTGATATATTTATCTTGACTTATAAATATTCCATCATCAAGTTGTTTGATCTGCAATCCTAAAAAGTATTGCAGATCTGTTTGTAAACTCATTTCATATGCCTTTGACATACGTTTTGAAAAATCTTGACAATGTTTTTCATTTTTAGAACCATAAATAATATCATCCACATATATCTGTACCAACAAGAGATCACCATCTATCTCTTTTGAGAATAGAGTGGTATCAATTGTTCCAACTTTAAAACCTATACCAGTGAGATACATATGAAGTGTCTCATACCATGCTCTTGGAGCCTGTTTAAGGCCATAAAGAGCTTTGTCTAACTTGTAGACATGGTCTGGATATTTACTGCTTACAAAACCAGGAGGCTGTTTGACATAAACTTCTTCTTGTAGCTTCCCATTCAGAAATGCAGATTTAACATCCATCTGAAATACTCTAAAGTTCATCCTAGCAGCATATGCTAAGAACAATCTGATAGCTTCCATCCTAGCCACTGGTGCATAAGTTTCCCCATAATCCAATCCTTCTTCCTGTCTAAACCCTTGAGCAACCAATCTTGCTTTGTTTCTGATAACGACACCATCTTCATCCATCTTGTTTTTAAACACCCACTTAGTACCAATGATCTTCTTTGTCTTATCCTCAGGTTCAGGTACCAATGTCCACACTTTGTTCCTATCAAACTGAGTAATTTCTTCTTGCATTGAACCAACCCAGCTAGGAACTTGAAGTGCTTCCTCAGGACACGTGGGCTCAATGGTAGACACAAAATTAACATGCATACAAAAGTTGCTGGTTGCATGCCTCCGTGTTTTAACACCACTCGCAAGATTACCAATAATCTGCTCAATCGGATGCTCCCTTGTCCATTTGGTGTTATGAACAGGTGAGCTGGTTGTAGAACACACAGCATCTTGATCATCAGCTGGTTCAGATGAGTGAGCAGCAACAGAAGGTTGCTGATCAATATCAGTAGAATCAGTACCAGCTTGTGATCTCTCAGAACCAGCAGACCTAGGCTCAAGTTGCAGCACTTCAGTAGAGCCAGTAGGTCCACTTGGTTTAGACACAGATGGAACAGAATGTTCCATTTCATCATCAGAGAACCCAGCAGCATGGATTGGTGAGGGTTGTGCTGCTGGCTCTTCATCATCAAGAGCTTGCTGAGTAGGCTCTTCAAACAGTAACACTTCATCTTCACGATCAGTAGATGAAGCAGAGGCAGTTTCATCGAATGTAACATTAATGGATTCTTCAAAACAACCCCTTCTTTTGTTGTAGACCCTATATGCCTTTGACATGTTGGAATATCCAAGGAATATACCTTCATCAGCTTTAGCATCGAATTTGCCCAGCTGATCCCTATTATTTAGAATGTAACAGGGAGTGCCAAATACATGAAGAAATGAAATTGATGGTCTTCTTCCTTTGAGAACTTCATAAGCAGTTTTCTGATGTCTTTTCACAATAAGAGATCTATTCTGGGTAAAACAGGCAGTATTCACAGCTTCTGCCCAGTAGGAATTCTTCAACCCAGACTCAGCCAACATAGATCTTGCTGCTTCAATGAGAGTTCTGTTTCTTCTTTCTGCAACACCATTTTGCTGAGGTGTTCTCACAGCAGAGAAATTTTGGGAAATACCTTTGTCAGCACAAAATTCTTCTAATGTAGCATTTCTGAATTCTGTACCATGATCACTTCTTAGTTGCTTCACCAGTTGCCCATTCAAAAGCTCAATTCTTTTGATAAAATTGATGATTTCATCAGCAGCTTCACTCTTTTACCTCAAAAAGAACACCCAAGTGTATCTCGAGTATTCATCAACAATAACCAGTGTATACTTCTTCCTACTACAGCTGGCCACATTCACTGGACCAAATAGATCCATATGAAGTAAGTGAAATGGTTTCTCAACAGATGAGATTTGCTTTGATTTGAACGAGGCATGGTGATGTTTCCCCTTTTCACAACCAGGACACAATCTGTCCTTCACATAAGACATTGTGGGTAGCCCAGACACCAAACTTCTACTGGATAATTTGTGAATATCTTTGAAGTTGAGATGTGAGAGTCTCTTGTGCCATAACCACTTCAGGTTGTCTGCTGCCTTCGAATAGAAACAAGTATCAGTTGTTGTGACTGATGTGTTCATGTTAATTTGATACATGTTTTCATGACGTTTTGCAGTCAGCAGTGGCTTCCCTGTCTTATCAAAAATAGTACCAATTTTCTTTCTGAATTGGACTATCTTATTCTTGCTTGTCAGTTGGCTTATGCTGAGTAAGTTATGTTTAAGCCCAACTACATATGCAACATTTGAGAACGTGACATTCCCATTTGTCAAAGTACCAAAACCCTTTGTGTAACCCAACGAATTATCTCCATACGAAACAACTGGACCATCCTTTTCCTGATAGTCCATCAGCAGGGACTTACTTCCGGTCATATGTCTCGAACAACCACTATCGAGATACCAGATTTGCTTGTTTTGAATGCCCTGCACAATAGCTTAGAGATTAGTTCTTTTTGGGAACCCATCCAAGGATGGGTTCTGAAGGAGTCACCTTTGATGACTTCTTCTTTTCTACTGGCTTGCTAGAAGAAGCAGCAGATGGGGTTTGGGTTTGAGTACACTGGTTAGCCAAGTGAGCTTTGCTGCCACATTTGTAGCATTTTCTCACTTTTGGCTTTTGTGGCTGGTCATGCACAGATCTAATAGGGGCAGTAGGATCGGGTCGACTTTTGGTTACTGCCTCAATTAGCTGGTCAAGCTTGACTGTCATTATCTCAGTGATAGACAGCTCATCAGTCGAGTCAATTTTTGCTTTTCCCTTATAGGCAGCTTTCCTTTTGGAACCAGTACCATGACCATGGCGAACTGTCTTTCCTTTATCATTTGACAAGTTAGCGTGGGAAGTTGCTGGCTTGTCTTCTGATGCTGATGAACCAGTAGGTATCTTAACTGCTGCCTTAGATTTGCCAGTATTTCATTTCACTGGCTTATCTGCAGCTACTGGGTGACCAGTAGATTGTTCATCAGCTGGCTTAGCACTGGTAGAACTCGAACACGAAGGGGAATCACTTGGTTTAACTTTTCTCAAATTGTTTTCAGTGATTTCCCTTTTAATACGTCTTTCTTTCGGAGTCATGTAGTAGATGCTTGAGGGGTCAGTAGTCTCATCAATTGAGTTACTGGCTTCTCTTGCTCTAACTTCATCCTCCAAAATTTCTTTCATGGCAGGTGGTGGGGACACAGTAGGTCTAATAAATTTGTTTGTCACAACCTTTTTACCTTCAACTATCTTGGCAAAAGTATTTGGCAAGACAGCTTCAGGATCAGTTTCAAGAATCGGGTCCATGAAAGTAACTTCTGCAATAGCAGCAGCAGCAGCATAGTCACCAGCAAAGAAGGCTTGAACTTGGGCAGGCACCTACTCGTTAACACATTTAGCTGTGGGTTGAGCAGATGTGCACCATGAAGCAACAACTCTTTTGAGATTGTCCAGCTGGGTCTTGACTTCTGCTGCCTCAACGTGAAGAGTTTCTAAAGCAAAGTTTTGTTTTTCAAGTTTGGAAATTGTATCTTTTAAGATCTTAATTTCATCATTTTTGCCTTTGAGTTTTTCATTTAAAGATTTGTTATTAGATTTCAAACTCTCTTCACGTTTGCAGCTTCTGCATAAGTCAATTCTTAGGTAGTCAAACATTTCAGCTTTTTCATCATCAGTATAAGTTCGAAAATTATCAACCTTATACATCATTTCAGTTTTCCATTGAGGAGAATCTCTGTTTTGATCAGCTTCCCTCATATCAGCCAAAAACGTACTACCACCATCATCCTCATCAGACTCCTCGACCTCTTTGGCCATCAAACACAGCTTTTTACCAGTAGCGTAACCAGCACCATCATCATCAGTATCACTATCAGAAGATGAGGACGTGCTGGCTTCATCCCAGTCATGATGTTCAGCAACTAGAACCTTTTTTGGCTGTTTACCCTTCTTGTCAGTCTTTGCACTTTCCTTCATCTGAGCTTTCATAGCTTTGTACTTGTTTTTGTACTTATCAGCTTTTGAGAAAGAGTTAGCATGTGATGTGGAAGGTTTCTTGGACATGCATTCAGCAGTAAAATGTCCAACCTTCCCACAATTAAAGCACTCAGATTTAGGACCCTTGACTGACTTGCTGTTGTACCTAGCACTTGGCTTTTTGCTCCCTTTGTATGACTTGCTGGTTCTACTACGATTGAACCTTTTGAACTGCCTAGCCAGCAGAGCCATGCCTTCAGCAAACCCTTCTACATCACTTTCATCAGTACTGCTTTCTTCAGACCCAGTACCACTTTCCTCAACACTATCAGCTGACTCTTGTTCTGCCAGTAACTTTTGAACCAGTAAAGCTTTTTGAGCTTTCTTCCATTTAGCAGCAGCAATAAGAGCAGCATCATCATTTTTAGATGATTTTGAAGTGGTGGGGGCAGACCTAAAGTTTTCTTTCATGTTAAGTTCAAACTTGGCTTCTGCCTTCTCATGATTCCAAAGGGAACTGTAGAGAGAAGACAGGTTAAAGTTCTTTAGGGTCTGTGTGCTTCTTAATGGGTCAGTAACAGGTTTCCATTTACATGGCAGTGCATCAATGAATTTGTTCACTTGTTCAAATTCAGTGTAGGTCACATTTAAAGTGATCAGGTCTGCTATCAAAGAGTTAAACCTAATGAAGGTTTGCTTAAGGGTTTCATTCTTATAGGCAAAGAACATTTCATATTCTCTTTTAAGAGCAATCATCCTGTTCTGCCTAACTTCTCCCATACCCTCATAGGTGACATCTAGGTAGTCAAGCATAAGCTTAGCATTTTCTTTTCCCTTGATCAATTTGAACAGTGGGTTAGGCAAAGTTATGGCTAACAGGGTTCTGATTTTAGGGTCAAGACCAACTCGACGTTTATCCTCATCATCCCATCTAGAGGGAGTGAGAATAACCTCTCTGCCAGGGATGGCAGGAGTGTCAGCTGTTGCTGATGCACTACCAACTGTCTCAGTGGGAACAAAAGGGCCATCTTTGGCAATTCCAGGCATGAACCTTGCCTTCCAGGTTTCATACTCATCTTCATCAAACTTAGGTGGTCTGTTAGACGAGCCATTCTCAAGGTAAGCTGAGTTTGAATACGAAGCCATAAGAGAATTCAGATCCAAGATATTAATTATCAAGACTGAAGCTCTGATACCAGTTGTTGGTCCCTTAATAACAACAGGAGTATTGTAGAGGGGGGGGGGGGGGTGAATACAATTCTTTTCTTAATTAACCAGTCAGTTAAACAAGTTTAGTATTCTGTAGTAAATAAGATAGAGTCACAGGTAATTTTCAACGGTTATTCTTTATTGATTAAATAAGAAAGAATCACAACTATCCTTGGCGGAAATGATAGTTGGTTGATACAGATTACCTAGATTATAGCTAAGAGATAAACTAAAGCTATTACACGGTTTGGACTCTAACAGATAAACCCACACCACTAGTTTTTACAATAGTGGATACAACAATATATATAGTAGTTCTATTAACCGTGTAATTGATCTATTGTCCACTGGTACATAGGATGTCTGTACTTGAGGGGACAATTGTGTAAGGAGGTGTGCTCCCTTTCTTTCCTCTTTAGTAGCTATTTGCAGGAACACCCCAATTCGGTTTGGCACCACTATTTGATTAAACAAATAGAATGTTGTGTTCCCTAGGTGTTGACAACGGATAACTTATGTCTGCACATAAGTTAAACTTCTGCATTCCCATGCGGTCTTGTAAGGTCACTTGTCAGCCGCCGACGCGTGTCCTTCTCTGTTCAACCTTTTCTTCGACTTCTGTTGAATAGTACATTTGATGTAGACCACTCAGGGAAACTTATCATGCTTGTAATGGAGCATGACTGTCTTGTGTTGTATGCTGATATCCAGACTTACTGGTCCTTCATATGCTGAGTCACTTGATATTCTTGATTTGCTGGGTGCACATCCTGTGCTGATTCGAAGAATACATTTCTACCTTGTGCTGATAGACTAGGCAGCATACTAAACACTCGACACAGCTATATTAGCTGACTATACATAAACAAACTTGTGCTGGCTGCACATAGCACTTTAGTGCAAATAAATGTTGTTTTGTCATAATTAAATCCTTAATTATTTTGGGGACTCAACATAATCTTATTGCACTCAATCCGTGATTAATTAACATCATTAATTAGGGATTGATCTATTGGCGCCATCCGTGGGACACGTTTTACAAATTAAACTAAAATTTTTTTGTTTTACGCCGTTAAACAATTAATTCGACGGTTTAATTTCAATCGTGTTTTTGTTGTGATGATTTGCAGGTGTTTTTGTAATAAGCAATTAGTCAATTTGTTAGTCAATCACGATGACAAATGCAAAGCAAACTGACATTTCTGTGAATGCTGATGCACTGCCTGGTGATTCGCAGAACGTTATAATATTTCCGTTGCAAACAAATGCTAATATAACTGCGGGAAAATCGATTCAAGAGCCGATCGTTAAAACATCTGCTGAAAATAATGCTAGTGACTCACAGCCAGAAGTTGCTGTTGAAAAAATGATTGCGAGAAGAAATTTGCTGCAGAATCGCAGTGAAATAACCGCTGATGGGAAGTGACCAAAAGCTTTGGCTGGAAAATCTAGTTTGCGAACTGACAAGACTGTCAGCACTGCAATCGAGCAAGCTATGCGAGATGCTAAGCGTAATTGCGATTCTCGCATACACCGCACTTACTTAGGGCCATTGAACGATTCAGGATCACAAGTTGATCGTCTAGTTATCGAGCATAATGATAGCGATAGCGATAACGCAGAAGATCGCATTCATTTGAACTCTGTGTATAAATCAAAAATGGCAAAAACGACAAGAGAAGAGGCGAATTTTCTGATGATTCGGACGGCGTAGAAGTGTTTGTTAAAAATCCACAAATTAAGCGAAAGCGACCACCAACACCCTTCCCTCGCTATGGGGAATAGGGTGGTGCATATGACGCTGCTCGCAGAGAAAATGCACAGAATTTTTTGGCGGATGCTTTCAGAAGCATTGAGCCAAAGTCAATGCAACATAAGTTTGATCAGCCAAACTTTTTGCAAGATATGCTTACCAAGTTTTGTGCGGAGAACGCAGATACTCGCACAAAGAAGGCAAAAGAAATAACTACTGCTGCAGATAAGTTTGCTCAGCACATTTTTGACTATCCAATCGTTTCTCCGCCGATTGTGCCGGCAACTCTGGGAGTCTATTCGGGTCTAACTGATCCTTTGGATTTTCTGCAACGCTTTGAAGGTGTAGTAAGCACTTATAACTAGGATGAACCAGTCACCTGTAGAGTATTCCCCATGGCCTTACAGGGGTCAGCAAGGAAATGGTTTCATAATTTGCAATCTCGTAGTATCGTTGGTTTTGTAGACTTGCGCGAAAATTTTTTGCTACAATTTCAAAATCTGTTACCGCAGAAAAAGACGCACATAGAATGTCACGATATTAAGCAAGGCAACAAAGAGACTTTGAATGCATTACTTACGCGGTACATCTATGAATGCCAAAAGATTCCAAACCTACATGAAGATCAAAAAATCTCTGGATTTTTACACGCTATTAACCCGCAAAGACATCCAACTCTGGTGCGAAGGCTGCGAAGAGATGTTCCGCACACTTTTGCTAAAGTTCAACAAGAAACATATGATTATCTCCGTGGTGGAGAGGATAGCACTATAACCTCCGCGTGTGGGTGGGGTAGAGATAAAAGTTGGCGAGATGACAATGACTCTTTTCGAGATGGTAACAATGATAATTATTGCGGATCAGGTTTTCCGCGAAGAAATGGCGGCGGTGGATACCCGCGAAATGACAAGTTTCAAGGCCAAAATGATAACCATGGATATGGCCGCCGTGATCGCTATTCTACGCGAAAGTGGAACAATGAATCATTCAACATCATTCAGATGCTAACAAAAACGCCTAAGGAAATTTTGTTGCAAGAAAGAGTTGCTAAGTCTTTTCCTGATCCGCAGCCTTTGAGAGAAAATAGCAGGCGCGATAGGTCAAAATTTTGTCTTTTCCATGATGATTACGGTCATGACACCAATCGTTGCAGAGATTTGGCGGAATTTATTGCAGAAGCGTATGAGCAAGGCAAGCTGGACCATTTAATCGCACAACACACCACGAATGCGGTTATAATGCCTACAGAAGCCAAACCTCGAATGTGTCAGGCGCGGTTGAGCGAAAGGCTCCCGCAGTAAAGAACCTGGGAGTAAAAATGGTGAGCAAAAAAGAAAATTAGCGCGGAATTCAGGTGATCAACGTGGTAGAAGTGCAGGGCGAAGCGTCGATACTGCAAATTTCAGAACAGATTGTCAGTTGGAAATGTCCATCTATCGCGTTTCCTCCTGCAAGTTTGACCGCGGATGATGATAAACCTGTAGTGGTTTCATGTCGCGTTGCAAATACTGGAATAATGATAATGAAGGTACATGTGGACACTGGTAGCAGTGTCGATGTCATGTATGAACAATGCTTTAGCAAGTTGCCCGCGAACATTCAAGCTTTGATGAAACCTACTGCGGTTTCACTTGCCGGGTTCTCAGGAGAGTCGTCCTGGCCCGTTGGTCAGTTGGAGTTACAAATGGAGTTAGTTGATGACAGTGATGAGTCGCTAAGGCGTCAAGCTTTGTTGAATCTGTACATAATGCGAAATCAATCGCGGTTCAATATGATACTTGGGCGCACAGCTTTGCGCATGTTTGGTGCTATACCATCTACTATACATGGTATGTTAAAATTTTCTGCCAACAAGGGCATTGGTACGCTGATTTCTACGGAAGTAGAACCATTCTGCGCTATGATTATGGCAGATGTGAATTTGGGAATTGAAGGACGTTCAGTTAATCCTGAATAGTGCAAAAATTCAAAAAGTTGTAATGAGATATTGTGGCAAATTTCATTAATGCGTGATATGTTATGTTTATGTTTCGAATGCGAAATAATAATGAATAAAGCAAAATTAATTTCAGTGTTAGTAATTGTTTCTTTACAAAGCGAAAACACTGCGTGTGGCCACGCGTAGTGCTTATTTCGTAGAATGCAATTACTTGTTTATTTCAAACGCTAAGTTAATGTTTGTTCTGCGGATAATTTAAGTAAGGTGGCATGATTTTCGCAAAATATAGCCTACTTAAATATTATAATAATGCAAGAATGCATTGCGAAATATTTGCTAAAAATAAAGTGATGAAATTGACCACTTATGAAAATAATTGCGAAAGGTTAACACTTCCAAAGTATTTGATCTTGCCAATGCTTAGATGCTTCGTAATGCTAAATTTGCCTAAGGATCGTCACAGCGGACTTAGAACATTCATAACGTATAAGTATATACGCATACAGATTGTTTCGCAAAAGTACACATTTATTATGTGCACAATAATAAAAGTTGGAAATTGCAAAGGACAAGTTCGTGTTATGAATATTGATAATAAAGCGCTATAAAAATAAAAAAGTTGCAACTGTGAACTGCGAAAAAGTAATTAATATTAAACGCGTATGCAACGCGGAATCTTACAATAGACGAAAGTTGTAATTGCGAAAATACATTCAATAGCAAATTAGTTAAGGCAAAGCTAAAGTTCTAATGCTTTGATATCCGCAAATATAACGCCTTCCCGCTGACTGAGTTCCTCAAGAACAGGTATGTTGATTTTCTCAACCTCTTTCTTTGCCCTCTCAAGTATTTCATGAGCATCATCGGTGGCGATAATTTCTTTCGCCATGTCAGAGGGAAGAGGTTGCAAAAGATTGCCAAGTTGGCATAATAAATCGTGCCACTCGCAGCGAGTAGCGAGCTTTGATGCTTGAGCATATGTTTGAAATTTTTCAGTGACTGGCTCGGAGTCCATCACTTTATCTGCGAATGTTGGAAGATACTTAACTAGCTGGGCGAACTCATGTTCCGCGATTTCTGCCCTTCTTTTAAGTCTAGCGTTCTCTTCCATCACTTTTTCAAGACGCGATTCAGCCTTTCGCACCCTTCTCTCTTGGGCGTTGGCAGCCTTAGTTGCTTTCTCATACTCGTCTGACATCTCAGTAAAACGCTCCATGCTATCGACTGTTAGATAAATTGCATTATAGCAATTATGCAGTCGTTGCCTGGCCACTGTGGGATAAGACAGTTTGCGGTATTGCTCCCTTGTTTCTGCAGGAACAAATTTATAAAGCTTTTGGTACAGCTTAAACGCCCGATTTAATTCTGCAGTTTCTTCTGCATTGGCTTCTCCTTCTTCTTCCTCGTTGGACGCTTCTGCGTCAGATGGAAGAGATAAATCTTCATTCCCGGGTTCATTAAGAACATCTGTATGGATTCTCTCTCTGATGTTATAAAGCGGTGTAACTTCAGCAGATGACCCTGGAAGAATAGCTATAAACAGATCAGCAAATATAGCAAGTTTATGCCAATATAAACAATGCGTAATCAAATAAATACCGTGAAATAGCATTTGCTTACTTGCTTCTTGTTCAGAGTGAGTGCACGGGCGTTTCCTGCGTGGAGTGGGGGTAGTATCCGCAACCTTACGCTTACCGCGGTCCTCACCTCCAATAATAAAGCATGTATTGATGATAGGTTCATCAATAAGAATAATGTTGCCGTCGCCATTCTTTAGGGGACGGGCAGGGCTAATCCTGCTTATATCAGCGGACCTCATGACAAGGTCAAGGGCAACCGCTGAAAAAATAAAAGCGCACAGAGTTATGCAAAGCAAAAATATTGCGACAAATGAAAGTACGTTGATACATTGCGATAAAGTTAAGAGGCATACCATTTTTTGATTGGTCAACTAAAAGCGCATCATAGTCGCTCCACGGCCATTGAATCGACACTCTGCCAATGTACAGCGGTACATTCGAGTACGGTCGCAGAAATATGCCCGCATTTTTAAGTATCTTGAGAGTGTCATTCTCAAGATCATCGAGTACAGGCCTCTCATTGACGTCGGGATTAAGCTCTGTACACCACGTTTTCGGTATTTTGCTGTTCACATACGCGGTATCGTTAATATAGAAGAATGAGCTGCGCCAATTCCCAATTGAATCTTTTGGTGAAGTCATTACGCCAAGTTTACTGCGGAAAGAAAACCACCCCACGTCATATAGCACCAAGCTATTGCACATCCGAAAAACGTTTAGCAGCGGTGGTTGGCTGATGGCGTTGCAATACATCTCAAACAGCACAATCTTGTTAATTGCGTTAGGATGCAACTGCGCCATAGCGATGTTATAATATTCACAAACGCTGCGAAAAAAGCGGGTAAGGGGAAATCGAAGGTTGCCTTGAGAAATGGCAACCTCGTAAACAGATATCATCCCTTTAGGGGAGTATCGGCTCGCAGCTCTGCCGCAGGCGCGGTAAGAACGAATTGGGCAAGTGGTGGATACCATTCTTGCAGGGTTTGAAGTTTTGCTTCCGTCATGTAGGAAACATATCCTCCGGGAGTGTGCATTGAAGAAGACGATGCCATTTGCAATAAATTGGATGATAAAATTGAAGAAATTAAAGATTGAAATTGATTAATTGCACGGTACGATTATGATTCAACGAATTTGATTGCAGATGAAATTGAAGGAGAAAGGGTAAAGTTTTTATGCGGATTATTGTGTTATTTATAATTGGGATTAGGGCGAGCAAGTTGAAAGGGTAATCATTGCATTTAAACGGCTAAAATTACTGCGACGTGTAAACGGTAATTTTGTAGCCGTCACAGCGTATTGATTTGACAGATTGGCGAAAAGTTACCGTTGTAATTACGCGTTGGGCTTAATAAAAGCAACGGTAATAAGTGGACGGTAAAAATCTTAAAATATTGTTTGCGAAATATTTTAAGAGACACTTCTTTATTTTTAGAGTTTATCATGATGCATTGGCTTCGCGAAAATGTATCATAATAAACTGGGGGGACTTGATCATATACATGGTATTGTATATGTATATTTTATTGGCTAAAGGCCAAAGGCTGAATTACGCGAATTATAAGGCAAAGCTATGCAATATTCGCTGAAAATAAGCACAGCGGTTGTGTTTTCGCATTGATACAAAGACTGCGGTTAAATCCGCTGAGTTTCCGCGGATATTTAATGTACTCGCAGACTGTGAATATCTCGAAACCTATAAATAGAGAGCTTGGCCTCTCATTTATAGGTTGTTGATTCTCTTCCATTTTGCCTAAGCCTTTGTAATTTCCACTTGTGATCTTGCCTAAGGGATTTTTACATTGCGAAAACGTGAAATAAGCTAATTAACAATCAAGACCGGGTCGGGGTGGTTGATCACTTGATAGTTAAAGTGAAAGACGATCATCGGGGCCCAAAATAATCATCAAACATCCCATCCTTCATCATAATCTTATTGCACTCAATCCGTGATTAATTAACATCATTAATTAGGGATTGATCAATTATTATTAGTGATATTATCATTTTTATTATAGTTATTGGAAAATAATACCATATATTATTATAATCATTAATAAATATAAGTATTATCATTTTCATGTCATTATTATTTATTCATTTATTTTTACTAGTAATATATTATTAAGATAATTATTAATTATTAATATTAATTATATTAATTATATAAATTATCTATATCCTACGAATCCATCAAGAGTATCTACCAAAACTGTTTTAATTTTTGTTTCTTCCTTTTGTTTGTCACAAATCATTATCGTTCGTACCAATTGATGGGGAATTTCAATTTAATTTTATTTATTTAATTACTAAACGAATATTTCATGTCTACTAATTTGGACTATAACTCAATCACATTTGTCCGTGATTTTAGAAAACTCACTCAGTTATTTTATCACCATTATCAACTAACCATTAAAACAGCTTCCAAATGTCGAATTAAAAAAAAAGGGACGAAGAACACAGGTATGCTCTGCTCGTGTCTTATATTCTTAAAAAATCGATTTTCAAATCAAATACAAAATGTAATAATGTAGTTGTGATTGGAATCCCTATTTCAAACTATCTGGAAACTTACAAATCTCAATTTTTCAAAACGAAACTGAATTCGAGAGTCAAAGTTATAAATCAAAAAGTCAAACCAATCGGTCTTGATGAAAATTCGTGCTCGTTTATAAGTTTTAGGTTGAATTGATTATATAGAAAGTTTCTATGATAAATTTAAAACCTTTTTCGTATAGAAATCGTGGTCTGAAACATCTTAGAAATTGAATTTGATGTTTAGGTTCAAAAACGTGTTCTTCGTGTCTGATTTTGATTTTTTTTTATTCAGTTCGTTCTCTGTTAATTGAAGAATATCACACAAGTCGTCTTCTGTTTAGATTATATATCATATTACAAGTCTAAATCGAAAATATAAATTAAAGTTATAGGAGAGGATTCAGTCAATTGGGTATTCGTAGAAGAAGGGAAAAAAGAACAGAAAATAAAGTCGGGATAAATAAATAAAGGTGGGGTTTAATCTCAGAAAAACGAAATTGGATCAATGGTTTAAGGGAGGTCCGGGTGTGTGAGAGGTTGCGGGTTTGAGTCCCGTCCCAGGCATTTTATCTCTTTTTGTTTCTAAGATACAATTTAATATTATTATTATTATTATTATTATTATTATTATTATTATTATTATTATTATTATTATTATTATTATTATTATTATTATTATTATTATTATTATTATTATTATTATTATTATTATTATTATTATTATTATTGTTATTATTATTATTATTATTATTATTATTATTATTATTATTATTATTATTATTATTATTATTATTATTATTATTGTTGTTGTTGTTGTTGTTGTTAATATTATTATTGATATTGTTAGTTATTGTTAATACTACTAGTATTATAATTATTAAAAGTATTATAATTAGTATTGATAACATAGTTACAAGTATTAGAACTATTATTATTAATATCACTATTATTAGAACTATTATTATTAACATAGTTATATGTATTATTATTAATAACATGTTTAGGATTATTATTATTATTAACATTATTAATGTATCTATTATTATGAATTTTGTCATTTAAGTATTAGTTATCATTATCATTATTATTATTATATTTATTAACAACTAATATAAGTATTATCATTATTGTTATGTAAACATAAATACTATGATTAATTATCATTTTGTTATTAAGTAACATCTTTATGTATTATTAATGTTGATATAAGTATTATTATGATTAGGCCTATTATTATAATTGTTATTATAAAAATAATACAAACTATTATTATTAGGATTAATATTAGTATTAGTATCATTGTAGAATCATTTTTATTATTACTATTATTAATAAAATTATTATTACTAAGATTACCATTAATAATAAGATTATTATAGTTATTATTATTAAGTATTATGTACTAATGTCAAAAATTATTATTTTCACTACCATTATTTTTAAATTATTCATTCTATTAAAAACTACTGATATTATCATTATTATGAGATTGATTATTGAAAACTACCATTAATATAGTTATTAATAGAACTATAAATAATATTATCATTTTTATTAATATTAGTATTAACACTATTATTATTTCAAATATTACTTTAGTATTATTAAAGTACCGTTTTAACTAACAAATAATATATATATAAATATATAAATATATTTATTACATATAACATAACGAAACTTAATATTTTTATATAAAATGAATATAAGTTATTAATATAAAAATTGTATCACTAATAATAATATATATATCTTTGTTCAACTACAAGTATATGTTTCAATAAATATACAAATGATATAGGTTCGTGAATCCGAGGCCAACCCTGCATTGTTCAATATAGTTATATGTATTTTTACTACAAAATACATTAGGTGAGTTTCATTTGCTCCCTTTTTAAATGCTTTTGCTATATATATTTTTGGGACTGAGAATACATGTGATGCTTTTATAACTGTTTTACGAAATAGACACAAGTAATCGAAACTACATTTTATGGTTGAATGATCGAAGCCGAATATGCCCCTTTTGCTTGGTAACCTAAGAATTAGTAAACCAGTCTACTATTTGACGCGAATCCTAAAGATAGATCTATTGGGCCTAACGAACCCCATCCAAAGTAGCGGATGCTTTAGTACTTCGAATTCGTTTTTATCATGTCCGAAGGATTTCCCGGAATGATAGGGGATATTATTATATGCATCTTGTTAATGTCGGTTACCAGGTGTTCAATCCATATGAATGATTTTTGTCTCTATGCATGAGACGTATATTTATGAGAACTGAAAATGAAAATCTTGTGATCTATTACAATGATGGAAATGATTATTTATGTTAAACTAATGAACTCACCAACCTTTTGGTTAAAACTTGAAAGCTTGTTTATTCTCAGGTATGAAAGAAATCTTTCGCTGTGCATTTGTGTAGCGACCCCGACAAATCGTCAAGTGACGACGTCGGCTACGTGGGTCCCATTACCTGATTATAAGTCTTTAAGATAACGTTTGACCAAAATATGTCGCCTTCATTTCAAAATAAAGATTGTTTCAAAGTTTACTAGAATTGTTCAACCAAAAGTTAAGTTACAACGTTATAAGTACGATTGAAATCTAGGCGACACGGTTTAAAGTAAAGTCAAAAGACGCTCCATGAAATGCATGTATACTCGACATCGGATGCAAGTATCAAATAGTAAGCGGAAGCATGTTTCACATATCGTGCAAGACCTGAGAAAAACATAGAAATCTGTCAACGAAAACGTTGGTGAAATCATAGGTTTAAGTAAGTAAGTACAAGTGAACCACAAGATTTGCATCAATGAAATAATAGTAATACATTCCAAAAGTTTGTTTCACGAGCACCCAATTATCAAAGCTTAACATTCCTTCCATTGTATACCCCATCACTTAGTGCTAGAACAAACACTGATTCTCGAAAATATATTTCATCCGTAGACGGTAGCGAACCGTCAAAGATGAGGGTTGTCAACCCATATGGCCATATAACATAAGTTCTCGCTTACACCCGGCAAGTGTAACTAATGATAATCGAATTGAGGATTTTTGTTCTAAACTCGTATGTAGAATGTTTGTTTTCCCGTTCTTGTGTTCACTTAGTTCAAAAGAATCGTTTATGTTTTCTCATCCCAATATAAGTTCAAAAAGAGTAAAAGTGGGACTATGATCTCACCTTGAGTGCGAGAGTTATAAAAGTACTTCAACAAGTAAACGCGTGCAAAGACAAGGCTAGTCTTGACCTAAACATATAGGTTATATCAATAACGGTAAACACAAACGGTCAAAGATGTTCAATTAGTCCTATGGCTCGTTACGACTCGATTATGTAGCATGTGAATCAATTAGTCAAGTTTCATGCACGATACAAGTAACTAAGCATGTTAGAACGATCGTATAATTGTTTGGTTAAGTTTGACTAAAAGTCAAACTTGGTCAAAGTCAAGGTCAACTGGGTCGGGTCGGGTGTCCGACAATTTTCTCATGATGAGAAGTCATATACGAGCATAATAGTCAAGTTTCATGGTAAACGGGGTTATAGTAAAGCGGGAAACATTTTTGTGACATGAAAAACAAAGACAAAATGAGCTGGGCAGTATGCGCGGCGCGCAATGGGTTGCGCGGCGCGCACCCAAGTGTAAATCCTGGTCAGAACTTAACCACGAAGGCAAACATCTGGGATTTCTAATTCTGCGCGGCGCGCGGGTATATGCGCGGCGCGCAATACCTGGGAAACATGCAGTTTGCAGAAAAATGGTCCAAGTCACGAACCAAAACTCAAATTAACATATTTTATGAACCGAAAACATCCAAAATGCATACTATATATCGTTGGAAAGGTAATTTGACAAGGAAAACAACTAAACACGTTTCATCAAACAAAAACATCAATTTCAATAACCGATTTTCCGTCAAGTGATCATTAAGAATCCATTTTCAAAGTTTCAAGTTCATCAAATGCATTTTAAGTTTCGGGAATCCAATTCACACATGTGATATGCCGTTTTGAAGGTAATGAAGCATACATTACTACTAAACACTAACAATTTACATTTCATGGCATTCAAGCATCCAAAAATTCATGTCAAGAACTATCAAACCCTAGTCAAACATCTCAAAATCAATAATCATGTTTTTGAAGTTTTCTTAATCAACCTACACATCAAAACGAAGCTAATGATACTAGTAACACTTTTAAAACATGCACTTTAACAATCTAACAACATTTGATTATCCAAAATCAAGGATTTAGCAAGCAATTTTCATATTGAACTAGTTACACCAAAAACAACGAATCGAGCATACAAATTACATACACGACATCACAATGAGCCATAGACACTAATTAACAACTTTATAACTCAAAAATCTCAAGAACACATAAAATTAGGGATTTTAGAAAGTTACCCAAATGAGATGAAGTTGGTATCAAATTGAAGAGGATGAAGAGAGGATTCCAAATATGTATTTTGTTTTGATGTTTGCTTCTCCAATCGGATTTAGATGATGATTTTATGTTTGAGGGTTTTGAGTTCAAAAATGGGAAGTAGAGAGAAAGAGGAGGATGAAGGTGGGAGGTGGAGATGAAATGAATGGATGTGGTAAGGGGGTTGACTAGTTGACCTAGTCAACTAGTTTGCCCATTTGGCAATCTCGGTCCCTCGAGTTTCAAAGCGGGTGCGGGAATTAACCCAACGAATATTTTAAAAACGTTCGAGTAACGGATGACTTTATAATTAGATAACGAGAATATTATGAACGTTAGTTAACGAAAGGTACAAATTTGAATAACGAAAGATATTATATAAAAAAAAAAAAAAAAAGACGGTGTTAAAATAAATTTAACGGAAAAACGCGGGATGTTACATTATCCACACCTCAAAAGAAATTTCGTCCCGAAATTTAGTTGGAAGTAATAATCGATACCTCTCACTCGAGACCGGAGATGTCAATGCTATGAATAAGTGAAGGTACGTCCTTGAGTGTTCTCATGAATTTGGATTTTTACGATCCCCGGTTTCAACTGGTTTTCCTATGAAGAGAAGTTTGTCTTCAATAGTTGGTGCATTTAGAAGAATTGCACGTTCCTGTTCCGCAGGACACGTTTCTATGTTTGTTACACGAAATGTAAGGTAAACGGAAACTTAATTGAGTCGGAAGTTCTAAACGGTAGGAAGCGGTTCCAATACGCCCCAAGGTTTCAAAAGGTTCAATATTGCGGCTATAGCCTTTCTCGATTTCCCAAAATGGATTACACCTTTCCAAGGTGCGGTTTCTCAATATTACGCGGTTACACACTGGGATTTGTGAGGTTTTCATCTAAGTTTGGTATAACTCTTTTGGCGACTACGGATCGTCTCGAGCCCTCCTCGGATTTGAATGATTTCAATTGTTGTTTCTTGATGGAGTTCAGATTTCGGTGGTTGATGCTTTGGTTAAATGAACAGGGGTATGACATTAGCGGTCATATAGGGTTTCGGAAAGTGCGTGTGAACACACGAGTGGTAACTACTGTTGTAAGAGGGATCTACTAAAAGCGACCATGCAAGTTTGAAACATGTCTTTCGAAGACGTAAATCGTTCGTTTGTTCGGTTCGTCTGTTTGTGGGTGGTACGCGGTACTCATGTCTAAGCGGGTCTCCAAGGTTTCTTGTAAAACTAGAAGTGAAACGAGTATTTCGATACGGAATAATTGACAAAGATACACCGTGTTGGAATAGAATCTATTAAGATACGTTTGAACAAGTCAGTTAGGGTTCGAAAAATGTTCGTTAGGACTATTCACCCTCGTGGCGAATACTAATGTAATATGATGAATTTCTCTATCCATGGAGAAATGTTACAAGGAGTTCCCTTAAACGGAAGTGCGAGCGATAAAGATAGGAGTGAAACGAGGACTTAGAATAGGATGAGCTTACATCTCGAGGTTGCCATAACGTGCCTCTAGTTGTCCAAAAAAAAAAAAATGAAGTCTGAAAGAGAAACGAGATAGTACACGTAATTGTATAGTTCGGGGTTGAATAATGGTTGGACGATTATCAGTGACGCAAGGGCGTTAAGTCAAAGAAGAGTGAAGTATCGTTGGATTGTGTGTTATCTTAAATTCCAGTAATATTAGACGGTGACGGTGAAATAACAGAGGTAGGTAGTGTGGTACGGGATGACGAGAAAATTGATCGGATCCACAATTTAGTATTCGAATTCTTCGTGCAAAATAACGAATTTTAGTTATGTTGATTTTTGAGACGAGAGAGTATGCCTTTCGGCGTTCAAGTAGAAATATTTCCATGTTTGAGTTCCATCTAGTGCTATACGAATTTAGCTAGGAAGGTTGGTGTGAAGAATCACGTTCAAGGCTCAGACATGAAGAGGTTTAAAGTTTTCCTTAGTGAGTTAACGAGTTTAAAAGTCGTGTAACACGAGAAAAGTCAGAAATGAATCTTCGGTAAAAATAGACGAGATCTAAGATTTTACAAATACAAGTCTGAGTTGGGAGAGTTTCCTGATTACATGTGGCTTGATTTCGAGATTGATTGTAATGCCTTGACCATTAACATCATGGTCTAGAAAATTGGACTTCGTTCAACAGAAATTCTCACTCGGAGAATTTGGTATAAAGTTGCTCTTTTCTCAAAAGTTCGAGCGTAAGATGGTGATGTTGTTCGTTTTCCTTCTTTACTTAAATAAGTTAAGATGTCATCTATAAATACGATAACAGATTTGTCTAGATAAGTTGCATACGTGGTTTAGGAGGTTCATGAATACGGACGGAGTCCTAAATAAATCAAACGGTACTAAGAGAGATTTACAACTAACGTTGTGAGTTCGGAAATGGCTTAGGAGACATCGTCTCCCTTAACCCCCAATTGGTGATAACCGGAACGGAGGTCGATTTGGAATACACACGAGTTTCACGCAAATAATCATGAGGTCATGGATACGAGGAAGTGGGTATCGGTTTCCAACCGAAAATTATTTAGTTCACAAAAATCCATACATAATTGTAGGAAAGAAAGAGAAAAAAAAAAAAAAAATTTTCTCCTTAACGAATAGGTTTTGAGCTCCTTAGTTCTATAGGTGTCAAGTCATAATTCTTAACGTATATCCTCTGATAAAATTTATAGGCACACAATATATTCCGTTGGTCACTTAAATTGCCTAAGTAGTGTCTAGGGAAAAAGTGGAGTGCAAAGAGCACGAGTCAAAGACTTGGTTATAAAACGTCTAACGGTAATGAAATCGAATAAGTATGAAGTATACGGTTTGTTGTGAAGAAACGTACCCGTTACTAGTCCATCGTCGTTCCGGGCATCCTAGGTGTCGATGTTGAAGGTTCAACGGCGTGCGTTGGGGTTGATTTTCTTATTTGGGCACACATTCCTAAAATGACCCAGTTGGCCACATTCGAAGCAAGCACCCGTTCTGTGTGCGTTGGGCATCTTTTGAGCGACGGGTCCTTGGCGCCGGTGGTGAAACCTGCCACATCCTTCAAAGTGATGCTTGTGGCATTCGTTACAAAAAGGTAGTTTTCCGGCATAGCTTTTCTTGTCGTTGGAGGTAAAAGGCTTCTTGGCGGGGTTGTTGTTATTGTTGTGGTTGCTTGATTGAGAGGCTTCCCATGTTCTTTTGTTGTTACTCGGGTGGTTCTCGACCATTGGTGCCGGTGCTTCCATTTCATTCACCGTTTCTAAGGCTTGGCGGGCCATTGTTAAAGCCTCTTGTAGGTTAGTGGGTTGAGATGTCATTACCTTGTGTTGAATGCTCTTAGGGAGGCCATCCATGTAAAGTTCGACTCTTAGGGATTCGGGAGTCATGAGATTTGGACACATCGAGACTAGTTCGGTAAACCGTTGATTATAAGCTTCGAGGTCATTTCCGACCGTTTTTAAATTCCTTAGACCCTGTTCGAGCCTTCGAGTCTCGTCGCGCGGGAAGTATTCGGTGATCATTCTTTCTCTTAATTCGGTCCAAGAGAGTGTGTGGGCTTCATCGCTTCCCACCAATTGTACATACGTGTTCCACCACGAGAGAGCAATGCCGGTGAAGGTGAGGGTGGAAAACTTGACCTTATCTTGGTCTCGACAACCGCTTGTGTTAAAAACGGTCTCCATTTGTTCAAACCATCGGGTGAGAGTAACCGGTCCTCCGGTTCCATCGAAAGTGGGAGGATTGTACTTCATGAAGTTCTTGTAGGAGCAACCTTCGATTGAATTACCGGCTCCATGATTGTTGTTGTTAGAAAAGTGATCGGCCACGGCCGTACCCACGGCGGTGGTTATCATTCGTTGAAGAGCTTGTTCTAGAGTTTCGAGAGGAGTATTGTGTTGACCTTGGTGAGCCATTGTTCCTTCATGAGACAAGAATATCGTTGGTTAGTATTTTCAACAATACTAACCGGAGTATGGAAATAGGATAGAGAGGAAATTTTTCCTTGACTCGCCTTAAATTCTTTACGTCATAATGTCGGAACGTCCATGTGAATCACCGTAATATAATCCCGGAAATTATATTACCCTGATTCTCATGTGCATTTAACATTACTTCATAAAGTCAAGGTGGCGCATCAACAAAATTTATCAACGTAAGATCAAGATCGAATACGAGTTAGATATGATAGAAGAGTTCGAGTATAAATGCACAATTAGTCAAATAATTCCTACTTCAGTCTATATGCCGGTTGTAGTCTAGATTCACCTATGTACCCTATGACTCGGGGTGGACACAAATGAACTCTAAATCCCTACAACCAAGGCTCTGATACCACTTGTAGCGACCCCGACAAATCGTCAAGTGACGGCGTCGGCTACGTGGGTCCCATTACCTGATTATAAGTCTTTAAGATAATGTTTGACCAAAATATGTCACCTTCATTTCAAAATAAAGATTGTTTCAAAGTTTACAAGAATTGTTCAACCAAAAGTTAAGTTACAACGTTATAAGTACGATTGAAATCTAGGCGACACGGTTTAAAGTAAAGTCAAAAGACGCTCCATGAAATGCATGTATACTCGACATCGGATGGAAGTATCAAATAGTAAGCGGAAGCATGTTTCACATATCGTGCAAGACCTGAGAAAAACATAGAAATCTGTCAACGAAAACGTTGGTGAAATCATAGGTTTAAGTAAGTAAGTACAAGTGAACCACAAGATTTGCATCAATGAAATAATAGTAATACATTCCAAAAGTTTGTTTCACGAGCACCCAATTATCAAAGCTTAACATTCCTTCCATTGTATACCCCATCACTTAGTGCTAGAACAAACACTGATTCTCGAAAATATATTTCATCCGTAGACGGTAGCGAACCGTCAAAGATGAGGGTTGTCAACGCATATGGCCATATAACATAAGTTCTCGCTTACACCCGGCAAGTGTAACTAATGATAATCGAATTGAGGATTTTTGTTTTAAACTCGTATGTAGAATGTTTGTTTTCCCGTTCTTGTGTTCACTTAGTTCAAAAGAATCGTTTATGTTTTCTCATCCCAATATAAGTTCAAAAAGAGTAAAAGTGGGACTATGATCTCACCTTGAGTGCGAGATTTATAAAAGTACTTCAACAAGTAAACGCGTGCAAAGACAAGGCTAGTCTTGACCTAAACATATAGGTTATATCAATAACGGTAAACACAAACGGTCAAAGATGTTCAATTAGTCCTATGGCTCGTTACGACTCGATTATGTAGCATGTGAATCAATTAGTCAAGTTTCATGCACGATACAAGTAACTAAGCATGTTAGAACGATCGTATAATTGTTTGGTTAAGTTTGACTAAAAGTCAAACTTGGTCAAAGTCAAGGTCAACGGGGTCGGGTCGGGTGTCCGACAATTTTCTCATGATGAGAAGTCATATACGAGCATAATAGTCAAGTTTCATGGTAAACGGGGTTATAGTAAAGCGGAAAACATTTTTGTGACATGAAAAACAAAGACAAAATGAGCTGGGCAGTATGCGCGGCGCGCAATGGGTTGCGCGGCGCGCACCCAAGTGTAAATCCTGGTCAGAACTTAACCACGAAGGCAAACATCTGGGATTTCTAATTCTGCGCGGCGCGCGGGTATATGCGCGGCACGCAATACCTGGGAAACATGCAGTTTGCAGAAAAATGGTCCAAGTCACGAACCAAAACTCAAATTAACATATTTTATGAACCGAAAACATCCAAAATGCATACTATATATCGTTGGAAAGGTAATTTGACAAGGAAAACAACTAAACACGTTTCATCAAACAAAAACATCAATTTCAATAACCGATTTTCCGTCAAGTGATCATTAAGAATCCATTTTCAAAGTTTCAAGTTCATCAAATGCATTTTAAGTTTCGGGAATCCAATTCACACATGTGATATGCCGTTTTGAAGGTAATGAAGCATACATTACTACTAAACACTAACAATTTACATTTCATGGCATTCAAGCATCCAAAAATTCATGTCAAGAACTATCAAACCCTAGTCAAACATCTCAAAATCAATAATCATGTTTTTGAAGTTTTCTTAATCAACCTACACATCAAAACGAAGCTAATGATACTAGTAACACTTTTAAAACATGCACTTTAACAATCTAACAACATTTGATTATCCAAAATCAAGGATTTAGCAAGCAATTTTCATATTGAACTAGTTACACCAAAAACAACGAATCGAGCATACAAATTACATACACGACATCACAATGAGCCATAGACACTAATTAACAACTTTATAACTCAAAAATCTCAAGAACACATAAAATTAGGGATTTTAGAAAGTTACCCAAATGAGATGAAGTTGGTATCAAATTGAAGAGGATGAAGAGAGGATTCCAAATATGTATTTTGTTTTGATGTTTGCTTCTCCAATCGGATTTAGATGATGATTTTATGTTTGAGGGTTTTGAGTTCAAAAATGGGAAGTAGAGAGAAAGAGGAGGATGAAGGTGGGAGGTGGAGATGAAATGAATGGATGTGGTAAGGGGGTTGACTAGTTGACCTAGTCAACTAGTTTGCCCATTTGGCAATCTCGGTCCCTCGAGTTTCAAAGCGGGTGCGGGAATTAACCCAACGAATATTTTAAAAACGTTCGAGTAACGGATGACTTTATAATTAGATAACGAGAATATTATGAACGTTAGTTAACGAAAGGTATAAATTTGAATAACGAAAGATATTATATAAAAAAAAAAAGACGGTGTTAAAATAAATTTAACGGAAAAACGCGGGATGTTACAATTTGCTCATATTAGAGATATTACTTGGAGTCATTCATGACATATTTCAAAAGACGTTGCATTCGAGTAATCGAGTTCATCAAGATTATTACTAAGTCAATTATAGTTGGATATATTATGAATTGGTATGCATGCCATCAACTGTCGATGAAATGAAAGTTTGTCTTTTAAAAACGAATGCAATGTTTGTAAAATGTATCATATAGAGGTCAAGTACCTCGCAATGTAATCAACTATTGTGAATCGTTTATAATCGATATGGACTTCGTCCAGATGGATTAGGACGGGTCATTAGATTTGGATTCAAACTTAAAGTATACATACTTACGCTATTTATAACAACCATGATTTTTAACTAATTATGCCGCGAGTTATTTCATTCATACTTTATACTTTTGTAAACTTAAACTGGTTGTCGAACCGTTTGGTAAACTAAACTTTGTAAGTCTTGCACATTTCAAATGAATGCGACATAATTTTGGTCAAACGCGTCTCATTTAGGGACTATGACCACGCTACGGGACCTAAGTTAACGGCACCGTCAATGACGATTTTGTCGGGTCGTTACACCCTTATACTAGGCGCGTGAGCGGCACGCAGCCACGTCAGCCACATCAAAGTTGGTTCCGGATGCTTTGCATAACAGAATTAATCAGTGATTGACACATGTATCCCGAGAATTTCGAACATTCTACGCCTATAAATAGACCCCTTGGATCACAACATTTATCATCTGAACTTCAGTCAGAGAGAAGTACACTTTCTCTCTCACACAGTTCTTTCTCACTCTAAAAGCACATTAGCCGCTTAGCAGCAGAACGCTAGATGGATCCATTACAGATTGATCCCAAGACTGATTGAGGCCACCCCACGATCTCTCATCCGTGTTCCGTGTCTGCAGAGATTATTTATCGAGGGCAAACATCAGTCGGCATCATACGCTCAACGCTAAGCAGTTATTGTATTGCACTGGTACCTTACAACCGCTACACAAAAAATCGTACCAACATATGGCGCCATCCGTCTCAAAGACCAGCAAGAATACCAAGAGCATGAAGGTAACTGAAACAACCTCAACAAAAGTAGCACTCGAACTAATCAGTGAAAACATCATTGAGAATATGCTAGTGGATTAACTAACTCTCGAAGAAACTTCAATCGAGGATGTGTATTGAAATATGAAATCTTGTGGTCTATTGTTATGATTTGATATATATAGGTTAAACCTATAACTCACCAACATTTTTGTTGACGTTTAAAGCATGTTTATTCTCAGGTGAATACTAAGAGCTTCCGCTGTTGCATACAAAAAAAGGACAAGATTTGGAGTCCATGTTTGTATGATATTGTGTAAAAACTGCATTCAAGAAACTGATTTCGATGTAACATATTTGTATTGTAAACCATTATGTAATGGTCGTGTGTAAACAGGATATTTTAGATTATCATTATTTGATAATCTACGTAAAGCTTTTTAAACCTTTATTTATGAAATAAAGGTTATGGTTTGTTTTAAAAATGAATGCAGTCTTTGAAAAACGTCTCATATAGAGGTCAAAACCTCGCAACGAAATCAATTAATATGGAACATTTTTAATCAATAAGAACGGGACATTTCAGTTGGTATCCGAGCGTTGGTCTTAGAGAACCAGAATTTTGCATTAGTGTGTCTTATCGAGTTTGTTAGGATACATTAGTGAGTCTGGACTTCGACCGTGTTTACTTGAAAAATGATTGCTTAACAAATTTTGTTGGAAACTATATATTTTTAACATGTGAATATTATGTGATATATTAATCTCTTAACGCGTTTGATATTATGTTATAGATGTCTACCTCTAGAACAAGTCCCATTGACTCACCTAATAATAATGAAGAGTCAAATGTAAATTGGAATGATTCGTGGATTGATTCATAAGTTCCCGAATCAGAACCGGAAGAAGAATCAGAACCGGAAGAGGAGGAACCGGAGGAGGAAATTGAACCGGTGGGGGAAATAATAAAACGATTAAGTAAAGGAAAATCCTCAACCAACCGACCAAGGTTAATTATGGTCAATGGTGTTTCCGCCAAGGAAGCAAAATATTGGGAGGATTACCAATTCTCCGATGAATCGGATTCCGACGAGAATTCCGATGATGTTATAGAAATTACCCCAACTAAATTTAAAAAGGCAAAAGAAAATAATAAATGAAAGGGCATAAAAATAAAGAAATCTAATTCCAACCCCGATGAACTTTATATGTATCATCAACCCTCGAAGCCCTTAAGTTGTAACAATGACCCGGGAACCTCTAAACCACCAGGTTTTTCTAAACCAATGTGGAAAATGACGGCTCGTATTAGGGGAACATCATATATCCCTAGAAACTTGGCAAAACGAACCAAAACCGAAGAAGAAGAAACGAGCGAGTCGGAATAAGATAGTTGTATTCGTGTGGTGTAATATATGTAATATAGTGTGCTTATGCTTTATGATATATGTAAAAATTGCTTGTATTAATAAGTATTTTTTTATGAATCTAACTCTTGTCTATTTTACAGTATAAAAACACAAAATGGATAGACAACCCAATATTTTAAGAGGTACCCGGAGACATGATTGATGAAATCTTGTCTAGAGTCGGTCAGAATTCTTCGGCACAACTATTTACGGCGAAATCAGTTTGTAAGACATTCGAAGAACATTCCAAGAATGTCTTGGTTTATAAGAGACTTTCGTTTGAAAGATGGGGGATATCACATTCGGAAACCCATAAGTTACGATGTGTTTACTTTGACGCATATATTGCGGGGAACCCAAATGCTATTTTACGCAACGGGTTAAGAAATTATTTTGACTCAATGTATCCGAATATAGGACTTCATGATTTAGAAAAAGCGGCTAACATGCAACATAAAGAAGCATGCTATGCTTACGGGTTAGTAATGTTCGCTTCTCACCAAAGTGAGAAAAAGAACATCGGGCTACAACTATTAAACAAAACGTTCCCACAAGTGACGGAGTCGGTAATTGGGGTAAGAAATGAGGTTTTTAGGTTATTACGAGACTGTTGGTCATTACGTAACCCTCGTCCCTTTGACGACGTTACAACACGCTGTCTTATCAACGGCCATAACGGTTATGTTCCACAAGACCAAGGATGGGAAGTAGTCCTAGTAAAACCAAAATGCATGACTTGTTTCTGGACGTATGAATTACGTGTCTTTATTGCCTTTGCTGAACGACTTGTGTACTAGATAGAATTATCTTCACAACTATCTTGTATCAAAGTTATTGTGTGCTATATTTCATGCTTTATGTAAAATAAGCGGTATTGTAAGTTTGTAAAATATTGTATAAAAGTTTGAACGCGAAATATTATTATAATCAGTTTTCCATATAGAATTGTAGTAGTTGAATTGTATATTAGCTACTAAGTATGAACTTAACGGGTAGGTACTACCCGAATTTAAACTTATAAAACGCTAATATGAAGAAAAAGCTTTTATAAATGAGTTCATATTATGCTACGAAATACTATTAACTACTCTTAATATTCTGTATGATTAACTTGTTCCATTTGACTATTTTGAAGGAAATGGCACCGACTACTCGACACACCGTGAATATGAATGAAGAGGAATTCCGTACTTTTCTAGCTTCAAACATAGCCGTAGTACAGGCTGCGCTACATACCAACAATAACCTTGGATCTAGCAGTACAAAAAATCGTGTAGGATGCACCTACAAAGAATTCACTGCCTGCAAACCTTTGGAATTTGATGGAACCGAAGGACCGATCGGATTGAAACGGTGGACCGAGAAGGTCGAATCGGTGTTTGCCATAAGTAAGTGTACTGAAGAGGACAAAGTGAATACGCTACTCATACCTTCACAGGTTCTGCGTTAACATGGTGGAATACCTATCTAGAGCAAGTGGGACAAGATGATGCATACGCACTACCGTGGTCAGCATTTAAGCACTTGATGAACGAGAAGTACCGTCCCAGAACCGAGGTCAATAAGCTCAAGACAGAACTTAGAGGGTTACGAACCCAAGGATTTGATATTACCACGTACAAAAGACGATTCACAGAATTGTGCCTATTGTGTCCGGGAGCATTCGAAGATGAGGAAGAGAAGATCGACGCGTTTGTAAAAGGATTACCGGAAAGAATCCAAGAAGATATAAGTTCACACGAGCCCGCCTCCATACAACAGGCATGTAGAATGGCTCACAAACTAGTGAACCAGATTGAGGAAAGAATTAAAGAACAGACTGCTGAAGAGGCAAATATGAAGCAAGTCAAAAGAAAGTGGGAGGAAAACGGTGATAAGAATCACCAATACAACAACAACAGCAATTACAACAATAATCGTAACAACTATCCCAACAATCGCAACATCAATCGCAACTACAACAAATGGCCCAACAACAACAACAACAACAACAACAACAACAACAACATCAACTACAACAATCATCCCAACAACAATAATAACCGCAACAATAACAACAATCAGAAGCAGCTATGCCAAAGGTGTGAAAAGTATCTCTCGGGGTTCTGCACCAAATTTTGCAACAAGTGTAAAAGAAATGGTCATAGCGCGGCGAAGTGTGAGGTCTACGGACCAAGGGTTAACAGAACAAAAGGAACAAATGGTGTCGGAACGAGTAATGGCGGAGCAAGTAGTGTCGGAGCAAGTTATGCCAATGTAGTTTGTTATAAATGTGGAAAACCGGGCCACATTATTAGAAATTGCCCGAACCAGGAGAACACGAATGGACAAGGCCGCGGAAGAGTTTTCAATATTAATGCGGTAGAGGCACAGGAAGACCTGGAGCTTATTACGGGTACGTTTCTTATTGACAATAAATCTGCTTACGTTTTATTTGATTCGGGTGCGGATAGAAGCTATATGAGTAGAGATTTTTGTGCTAAATTAAGTTGCCCATTGACGCCTTTGGATAGTATATTTTTGCTCGAATTAGCAAATGGTAAATTAATTTCAGCAGATAATATATGTCGGAATCGAGAAATTAAACTGGTTAGCGAAACATTTAAGATTGACTTGATACCAGTAGAGTTAAGGAGTTTTGATGTGATAATCGGTATGGACTGGTTGAAAGAAGTGAAAGCAGAGATTGTTTGTTACAAAAATGCAATTCGCATTATACGAGAAAAAGGAAAACCCTTAATGGTGTACGGAGAAAAGGGTAACATGAAGCTACATCTTATTAGTAATTTGAAGGCACAAAAACTAATAAGAAAAGGTTCCTATGCTGTTCTAGCACACGTCGAGAAAGCACAAACTGAAGAAAAGAGCATCAATGATGTTCCCATCGCAAAAGAATTTCCCGATGTATTTTCAAAATAATTACCAGGACTCCCTCCACATCGATCTGTTGAATTTCAAATAGATCTTGTACTAGGAGCTGCACCAATAGCTCGTGCTCCTTATAGACTCGCACCCAGCGAGATGAAAGAACTGCAAAGCCAACTGCAAGAACTATTAGAACGTGGTTTCATTCGACCAAGCACATCACCATGGGGAGCTCCTGTTTTGTTTGTCAAGAAGAAGGATGGTACATTTAGGTTGTGTATTGACTACAGAGAGTTGAACAAACTTACCATCAAAAACCGTTATCCACTGCCGAGAATTGACGACTTATTTGATCAACTACAAGGCTCGTCGGTTTATTCGAAAATCGATTTACGTTCTGGATATCATCAAATGCGAGTAAAGGAGGATGATATTCCAAAAACTGCAGAAGATTCATCCAAGATTTCTCTAAAATAGCAAAACCCTTGACTGCATTAACGCATAAAGGGAAGAAATTTGAATGGAAGGATGAACAAGAGAAGGCGTTTCAATTATTGAAGAAAAAGCTAACTACGGCACCTATATTGTCATTTCCTGAAGGGAATGATGATTTTGTGATTTATTGTGACGCATCAAAGCAATGTCTCGGTTGTGTATTAATGCAATGGACGAAGGTGATTGCTTATGCGTCTAGACAATTGAAGATTCACGAGCAAAATTATACGACGCATGATTTGGAATTAGGCGCGGTTTTTTTTGCATTAAAGACTTAGAGGCACTACTTATATGGGATCAAAAGTATTATATATACCGACCACAAAAGTCTTCAACACATATTTAATCAGAAACAACTGAATATGAGGCAGCGTAGGTGGATTGAATTGTTGAATGATTATGACTTTGAGATTCGTTACCACCCGGGGAAGGCAAATGTGGTAGCCGACGCCTTGAGCAGAAAGGACAGAGAACCCATTCGAGTAAAATCTATGAATATAATGATTCACACTAACCTTACTACTCAAATAAAGGAGGCGCAACAAGGAGTTTTAAAAGAGGGAAATTTAAAGGATGAAATACCTAAAGGATCGGAGAAGCATATTAATATTCGGGAAGACGGAACCCGGTATAGGGCTGAAAGAATTTGGGTACCAAAATTTGGAGATATGAGAGAAATGGTACTTAGAGAAGCTCATAAAACCAGATACTCAATACATCCTGGAACGGGGAAGATGTACAAGGATCTTAAGAAACATTTTTGGTGACCGGGTATGAAAGCCGATGTTGTTAAATACGTAGGAGAATGTTTGACGTGTTCTAAGGTCAAAGCTGAGCATCAGAAACCATCAGGTCTACTTCAACAACCCGAAATTCCGGAATGGAAATGGGAAAAAATTACCATGGATTTCATCACTAAATTGCCAAGGACTGCAAGTAGTTTTGATATTATTTGGGTAATAGTTGATCATCTCACCAAATCAGCACACTTCCTGCCAATAAGAGAAGATGACAAGATGGAGAAGTTAGCACGACTGTATTTGAAGGAAGTCGTCTCCAGACATGGAATACTAATCTCTATTATCTCTGATAGGGATGGCAGATTTATTTCAAGATTCTGGCAGACATTACAACAAGCATTGGGAACTCGTCTAGACATGAGTACCGCCTATCATCCACAAACTGATGGGCAGAGCGAAAGGACGATACAAACGCTTGAAGACATGCTACGAGCTTGTGTTATTGATTTCGGAAACAGTTGGGATCGACATCTACCGATAGCAGAATTTTCCTACAACAACAGCTACCATTCAAGCATTGAGATGGCGCCGTTTGAAGCACTTTATGGTTGAAAGTGCAGGTCTCCGATTTGTTGGAGTGAAGTGGGGGATAGACAGATTACGGGTCCGGAGATAATACAAGAAACTACCGAGAAAATCATCCAAATTCAACAAAGATTGAAAACCGCCCAGAGTCGACAAAAGAGCTACGCGGACAGTAAAAGAAAAGATATAGAGTTTGAAATTGGAGAAATGGTCATGCTTAAGGTTTCACCTTGGAAAGGCGTTGTTCGATTTGGTAAACGGGGGAAACTAAATCCAAGGTACATTGGACCATTCAAGATTATAGATCGTGTCGGACCAGTAGCTTACCAACTGGAGCTACCTCAACAACTCGCGGCTGTACATAACACTTTCCACATCTCGAATTTGAAGAAATGTTTTGCTAAAGAAGATCTCACTATTCCGTTGGACGAAATCCAAATCAATGAAAAACTTCAATTCATTGAAGAACCCGTCGAAATAATGGATCGTGAGGTTAAGAGACTTAAACAAAACAAGATTCCGATTGTTAAGGTTTGATGGAATGCTCGTAAAGGACCCGAGTTCACCTGGGAGCGTGAAGATCAGATCAAGAAGAAATACCCGCATTTATTTCCAAAAGATACGTCAACACCTCCAACTGCTTAAAATTTCGGGACGAAATTAATTTAACGGGTAGGTACTGTAGTGACCCGAACTTTTCCATGTTTATATATATATTAAATGAAATTTTTATTTACATGATTAAGTGTTTCCAACATGTTAAGCAATCAAACTTGTTAAGACTTGATTAATTGAAATAGTTTTCATATAGACAATTGACCACCCAAGTTGACCGGTGATTCACGAACGTTAAAACTTGTAAAAACTATACGATGACATATATATGGTTATATATATAGTTAACATGATTTTATTATAATTATGTATCTCATTAGGTATTTTAACAATGAGTTATATACATAAAAATGAGACTATTAAATTAAGAAACTCGGAAACGATATATATAACGATTATCGTTATAACGTCTTACTATGTACATATGAATCATATTAAGATATTGATACACTTGGTTAATTATGTTAAATGATAAGTAAATATATCATTAAGTGTATTAACAATGAACTACATATGTAAAAATAAGACTACTAACTTAATGATTTTGAAACGAGACATATATGTAACGATTATCGTTGTAACGACATTTAATGTATATAGATCATATTAAGAGATATTCGTACATCATAATATCATGATAATTTAAAATCTCATTTGATATTATAAACATTGGGTTAACAACATTTAACAAGATCGTTAACCTAAAGGTTTCAAAACAACATTTACATGTAACGACTAACGATGACTTAACGACTCAGTTAAAATGTATATACATGTAGTGTTTTAATATGTATTCATACACTTTTGAAAGACTTCAAGACACTTATCAAAATACTTCTACTTAACAAAAATTCTTACAATTACATCCTCGTTCAGTTTCATCAACAAATCTACTCGTATGCACCCGTATTCGTACTCGTACAATACACAGCTTTTAGATGTATGTACTATTGCTATATACACTCTAATGATCAGCTCTTAGCAGCCCATGTGAGTCACCTAACACATGTGGGAACCATCATTTGGCAACTAGCATGAAATATCTCATAAAATTACAAAAATATGAGTAATCATTCATGACTTATTTACATGAAAACAAAATTACATATCCTTTATATCTAATCCATACACCAACGACCAAAAACACCTACAAACACTTTCATTCTTCAATTTTCTTCATCTAATTGATCTCTCTCAAATTCTATCTTCAAGTTCTAAGTGTTCTTCATAAATTTCAAAAGTTCTAGTTTCATAAAATCAAGAATACTTTCAAGATTGCAAGTTTACTTCCAAGTTTTCTAAATCCATTCCAAGTAATCATCCAAGATCAAGAAACCTTTGTTACTTACATTAGGTTATATTTCTAATACAAGGTAATAATCATATTCAAACTGTAATTCAATTTCTATAACTATAACAATCTTATTTCGAGTGGAAATCTTACTTGAAATTGTTTTCGTGTCATGATTCTGCTTCAAGAACTTTCAAGCCATCTAAGGATCCTTTGAAGCTAGATCCATTTTTCTCATTTCCAGTAGATTTATCCAAGGAACTTGAGTTAGTAATGATGTTCATAACATCATTCGATTCATACATAAAAAGCTGTCTTATTCAACGTTATAAACTTGTAATCACTAGAACATAGTTTAGTTAATTCTAAACTTGTTCGCAAATAAAGTTAATCCTTCTAACTAGACTTTTAAAATTAACTAAACACATGTTCTATATCTATATAATATGCTAACTTAATGATTTAAAACCCGAAAACACGATAAACACCATAAAACTGGATATACGCCGTCGTAGTAAAACCGGGGGCTGTTTTGGTTGGGATAATTAAAAGCTAAGAAGAACTTTGATTTAAAAGCTATACTTCTGGAAAAATGATTTTTCTTATGAACATGAAACTATATCCAAAAAATCATGGTTAAACTCAAAGTGAAAGTATGTTTTTCAAAATGGTCATCAAGATGTCGTTCTTTCGACGAAAATGACTATCTCTTTCAAAAATGACTTGTAACTTGTATTTCCGACTATAAACTTATACTTTTTCTATTTAGATTCATAAAGTTAAGTTCAATACAAAACTGTGGCCACTGGAATCACTCAAAACGGATTAGAAACGAAGAAATGGCGAGTAAAACAAGATTGATAAAAACTACTCATTTTACGTATGTGAAAGTTAGTAATAAATCTATTCCAACCATAACCTAATCAACTTATATTGTATATTATGTAATCTTGAGATACCATAGACACGTATATAATGTTTTGACCTATCATATCGACCCATCTATATATATATATTGCGGAACAACCATAGACACTCTATATGTGAATGTTGGAGTTAGCTATACAGGGTTGAGGTTGATTCCAAAATATATATATAGTTTGAGTTGTGATCAATACTGAGATACGTATACTCTGGGTCGTGGATTGATTCATGATAATATTTATCGATTTATTTCTATACATCTAACTGTGGACAACTAGTTGTAGGTTACTAACGAGGACAGCTGACTTAATAAACTTAAAACATCAAAATGTATTAAAAGTATTGTAAATATATTTTGAACATACTTTGATATATATGTATATATTGTTATAGGTTCGTGAATCAACCAGTGGCCAAGTTTTACTTCCCGACGAAGTAAAAATCTGTGAAAGTGAGTTATAGTCCCACTTTTAAAATCTAATATTTTTGGAATGAGAATACATGCAGGTTTTATAAATGATTTACAAAATAGACACAAGTACGTGAAACTACATTCTATGGTTGAATTATCGAAATCGAATATGCCCCTTTTTATTAAGTCTGGTAATCTAAGAATTAGGGAACAGACACCCTAATTGAAGCGAATCCTAAAGATAGATCTATTGGACCTAACAAACCCCATCCAAAGTACCGGATGCTTTAGTACTTCGAAATTTATATCATATCCGAAGGGTGTCCCGGAATGATGGGGATATTCTTATATATGCATCTTGTTAATGTCGGTTATCAAGTGTTCACCATATGAATGATTTTTATCTCTATGTATGGGATGTGTATTGAAATATGAAATCTTGTGGTCTATTGTTACGATTTGATATATATATATAGGTTAAACCTATAACTCACCAACATTTTTGTTGACGTTTAAAGCATGTTTATTCTCAGGTGAATACTAAGAGCTTCCGCTATTGCATACTAAAATAAGGACAACATTTGGAGTCCATGTTTGTATGATATTGTGTAAAAACTGCATTCAAGAAACTGATTTTGATGTAACATATTTGTATTGTAAACCATTATGTAATGGTCGTGTGTAAACAGGATATTTTAGATTATCATTATTTGATAATCTACGTAAAGCTTTTTAAACCTTTATTTATGAAATAAAGGTTATGGTTTGTTATAAAAATGAATGCAGTCTTTGAAAAAAAACGTCTCATATAGAGGTCAAAACTCGCAACGAAATCAATTAGTATGGAAAGTTTTTAATCAATAAGAACGGGACATTTCAGTAATGGAGAGGACTAAATGCCTGTGATCAAGTTTGAATTGCAACAATCATAACATGAACCGTGTACAATTTTTCTTGCTATTCAATCGGTTTATTTACTACAGAATGATCACATAGAATAAGGAGTTGAGAAGATAACATGGTAGTGATAGTAATGATATAGGATTGATGATGAACGAGGGAGACGGTTATGATGTACCATGATACGATGACACATAAAATAATAAGAATAATGATGATATTTCGATAGGTGATGATGATTTAGATCATGACATGGTTAAGATTATGATAATAAAATATAAGATGACGAGGAAGACTAATGATGATACAATATAGATAATATTGTAAGTTAAATCAAAATGAAAAGAACCGGAGGACCCCTCCATTATCTATGTCGACTAACTTACTTGCAAGATGGACAATATGGTGATGTGGATTTGAGCAAGTTGTTTGAACTATCTGCTTTTAGGCCAACTCATAAGTCCATCATTCAATTTAAAATTTAGAACATCTTTTACGCCGTAAATTACTATATGGACTTGTGAGGTTGTAGGGCCAAATTATCACCTATCTTCCTTGGGCCATTTAAACGTGTTTTTGGACTAAAGGTGTGATTGGGTTTCACTTGGGCCATGGGCTTGTTTACTTAGTAAACTAATTGGGACATGAAGAAATATAGAAGCAAGTAAAAATGGGTTAAATAATTGATCCTGTAGTTAATCAAAAAATGGGAACAGTTCAATGTTTATGGATGTTATCGGGTTAGCGGGACGTCGCGGGTTCAAACCCGGACTTGGGCATTTTCAGAACTACTCCTTTGAGGTAGTTATTACTAATACTCTTATTATTAATATTATTATTATTATTATTATTATTATTATTATTATTATTATTATTATTATTATTATTATTATTATTATTATTATTATTATTATTATTTCATTATTATTATTATTATTATTATTATTATTGTTATTATTATTTATTATTGATTGTTATTAAGAAATTATTATTATTATTACTAATATTAGAAATAAGATTTTTAGTATAACTAATATTATTAAAATTATTATTATTACTATTAAAATATATAGTATTGTTATGACTAATATGACTATTAAAATTTCTATTAAAATCATGAGTTTTATTAAAAGTACCATTATTATTTAAAATATTATTTTTATGAAAACTAACATTTTATCTTATCATTAATATCTTTTCTATTAAAAATTATTATTATTACTAACATTACTTTTATTTTTAGTATTATTATCAAAGCTATTAATATTAGTATCATTACTAAATCTAATTACTTTTAATATTATTATTATTATCATAAAAAGATACAAATTTTTATTTATTATTATTAATATTATTTTACCAAATAAATAACTATATAAGAATATTTTTAAAACATATCTCATAACAACATTAATATTTTCATAATAAATACTAACTATTTATCTAATGTATATAAAATAAAGTATAGTTAATTTAATTATTAATGAAACATACAAGTTACTGAAATAACAAAAAATAATAATATCTAAACTTGTTCGATTACAAGTATATGCTTTAATAGATATATGAATAATATAGGTTCGTGAATCCAAGGTCAGCCCTACACTTGTTAAATGACATCATATGTATTTTTACTACAAAATACAGTATGGTGAGCTTCATTTGCCTTTTTACCCTTTATATTTTTCGGCTGAGAATACATGCGCAATTTTTATAAATGTTTTACGAAATAGACACAAGTAATTGAAACTACATTATATGGGTGAATGATCGAAGCCGAATATGCCCCTTTTGCTTGGTAACCTAAGAATTAGTAAACCGATCTACTAATTGATGCGAATCCTAAAGATAGATCTATTGGGCCTAACAAACCCCATCCATGGTTGCGAATGCTTTAGTACTTCGATGTTGTTTTATCATGTCTGAAGGATTTCCCGGAATGATAGGGGATATTCTTATATGCATCTTGTTAATGTCGATTACCAGGTGTTCACCATATGAATGATATTTTTGTCTCTATGCATGGGACGTATATTTATGAGAACTGGAAATGAAATTCTCTTGGTCTATTAAAATTATGGAAATGATCGATTATGATAAACTAATGAACTCACCAACCTTTTGGTTGATGATCAATCCTTAATTAGCGATGTTACTTAATTACGGATTGAGTGCAATAAGAATGTAATGGAGGATGGAATGTTTGATGATTATTTTGGGCCCCGATGATCGTCTTTCACTTTAACTATCAAGTGATCAACCACCCCGACCCGGTCTTGATTGTTAATTAGCTTAATTCACCTTTTGCGTGGTGTAAAAATCCCTTGGGCAAGATCACAAGTGAAAATTACGAAGGCTTAGGCAAAATGGCAGAGAATCAACAACCTATAAATGAGAGGCCAAGCTCCCTATTTATAGTATTCGAGATATCCGCGGTTTGCAAATCACTTAACTGTCCGCGGAAACTCAGTGGGTTAAACCGCAGTCATCTATTTGCGCGGAAACACAACTGCTATATTTATTTTCAGCGAACATTTCATAGCTTTGCATCATAGTTCGCATACTTTTGCCATTAGCCTTTAACAAATAAAAAATACATATATAATGCTATGTATATGATCAAGTCCCCCCAGTTTATTATGATACATTTTCGCGAAGCTAATGCATCATGATAAACTCTAAAAATAAAGAAGTGTTTCTTAAAATATTTCGCAAACAATATTTAATATTTTTTTTACTGCCCATTTATTACCATTGTTTTTGTTAGGCTCAACACGTAACTACAACGGTAATTTTTTGCCATTCTGTCAAATCAGTATGCTGTGGCGGCTACAAAATTACCGTTTACACGTTGCGGTAATTTTAGCCGTTTAAATGTAATCATTACCTTTCCATCTTACTCGCCCTACTTCCGATTATAAATAACGCAATAATCCGCATAAAAACTTTACTCTTTCTCTTTTGATTTCATCTGCAATCAAATTCCTCGAATCACAATCGTACCGTGCAATTAACAATTCCGACCTTTAATTTCTTCAATTTTATCATCCAATTTATTTTCCTTATTGCAAATGGCGTCGTCTTCATCTATGCATACTCCCGGAGGTTATGTTTCCTATATGATGGAAACAAAACTTCAAACCCTACAAGAATGGTATCCTCCACTTGCCCAATTTGTTCCTACCGCGCCTGCGGCAGAACAGTGAGCCGATACTCCCCCTAAAGGGATGATTTCTGTTTACGAGGCTGCCATTTCTCAAGGCAACCTTCGATTTCCACTTACCCCCTTTTTCCGCAGTGTTTGCGAATACTATAAGATTGCCATGGCACAGTTGCATCCGAACGCGATTAATAAAATTGTGCTATTCGAGATGTACTGTAATGCCACCGGCCAACCACTACTGCTGAACATGTTTCGTATGTGCAATAGCCTGGTGCTATATGATGTGGGGTGGTTTTCTTTCCGCAGTAAACTTGGCATTCGCCAAAAGATTCAATTGGTAATTGGCGCAGTTCCTTCTTTTATATTAACGACACCGCCTATTTGGACAGTGCTATTCCCAAAGCTTGGTGTACAGAGCTTAATCCCGACCTCAATGAGAGGCCTGTACTCGATGATCTTGAGAATGACATTCTCAAGACACTAAAAAACGCAGGCCTAATTCTACGAGCTTATTCGAATGTACCACTGTACATTGGCAGAGTGTCAATTCAATGGCCATGGAGCGACCATGATGCGCTTTTAGTTGACCAATCAAAAAATGGTATGCCGCTAAAATTTATCGCAGTATATTAACATAATACACTTACATTTTTCGCAATATTTTTGCTTTGCATAACACTATACGCTTTTATTTTTACAGTGGTTGCACTTGACCTTATCATGAGGTCCGCTGATATAAGCAGGATTAGCCCTGCCTGTCGCCTAAAGAATGGCGACGGTGACATTATTCTTATTGATGAACCGGTCATCAATACATGTTATATTGCTGGAGGCGAGGACCGCGGCAAGCGTAAGGTTGTGGAAACTACCCCCACTCCACGCAAGAAACGTCTGCACTCTCATTCTGAACAAGAAGTAAGTAAGCAAATGCTATTTCGCAGTATTTATTTTATTACGCATTGTTTGTTTTAGCATAAACTTGCTATATTTGCTTATCTGTTTACAGCTATTCTTCCAGAGTCATCCGCTGAAGCTACACCGCTTTACAACATTAGAGGGAGAATCCCTACAAATGTTCTTAATGAACCCGGGAATGAAGATTTATCTCTTCCATCTGACGCAGAAATGTCCAACCAGGAAGAGGAAGGAGAAGCTGATGCGGAAGAAACTGCAGCAGCAAATCGGGCCTTTAGACTATACCAAAGGCTTTATAAATTTGTTCCTGAAGAAACAAGGGAGCAATATCGCAAATTGTCTTATCCTGAGGCTGCCAGACAACGACTACATAATTGCTACAATGCAATTTATCTGACAGTCGACAGCATGGAGCGTTTCACCAAGATGTCAGACGAGTATGATAAAGCAGTGTAAGCCGCCAATGCACAAGAGAGAAGGGCGCAAAGGGCTGAGACGCATCTTGAAAAGGTGATGGAAGAGAATGCCAAACTCAAAAGAAGGGCAGAAGTCGCGGAACATGAGTTCGCACAGCTAGTCAAGTATCTCCCAACATTTGCGGATAAAGTGATGGACTCCGAGCCAGTCACTGAAAAATTTCAAACATATGCTCAAGCAGCAAAGCTTGCCATTCGCTGCGAGTGGTATGATTTATTATGCAAACTTGGCAATCTTTCGCAACCTCTTCCTTCTGACATGGCGAAAGAAATATGCGCCACCAATGATGTTCGCGAAATACTCGAGAGGGCGAAGAAGGAGGTTGAGAAAATTAGCATACCTGTTCTTGAGGAGCTCAGTCAGCGTGAAGGCGTTTCATTTGCAGATATTAAAGCATTAGAACTTTAGTTTTGCCTTAACTAATTTGTTTTTGAATGTATTTTTGCAATTACGAATTGCGTTTGTTGTAAGAATCCGCGTTGCGTACACGCTTATTATTAATCACTTATTCACAGTTCGCAGTTGCAACTTCTTTTATTTATATAGTGCTTTATTATCAATATTCATAACACGGACTTGTCCTTTGCGATTTCCAACTTTTATTATTGTACACATAATAAATGTGTACTTTTGCGAAACAATCTGTATGCATATATACTTATACGTTATGAATCTTCTAAGTCCGCCATAACGATCCTTAGGCAAATTTAGCATTGCGAAGCATCTAAGTATTGGCAAGATCAAATACTTAGGAAGTGTTATCCTTTCGAAATTATTTTCAAATTAACACAAGTGGGCAATTTCATCACTTGGTTTTTAGAAAACTATTCCGCAACGCAGTTTTGCATTTTCATAACACTTAAGCAGGCTATGCTTTGCGAAAATCATGCCTCCTTACTTAAAATATCCGCAGAACAAACATTAACTTAGTGTTGTAAAAGACAAGTAATTGCATTCTGCGAAATAAGCACTATGCGTGGCCACATGCAGTGTTTTCGCTTTGTAAAGAAACAATTACTAACACTGAAATTAACTTTGCTTTATTCATTACTATTTCGCATTCAAAACATAAACACAACTATGATATTCGCATCTTAATACCATGCATTTATGAATTTTGCCTTAGCATCTTATTACAACTTTTTAAATTTTCATATACTCAGGATTAACTGAACATCCTTCAATACTCAAATTCGCATTTGCCATAATAATGGCGCAGAATGGCTCCACTTCTGCAGAAATTAGCGTGCCAATGCCCTTGTTGGCAGAAAATTTTAGCATACCGTGTATGGTAGATGGTATAGCGCCAAACATGTGCAAAGCTGTGCACCCAAGTATCATATTGAATCGCGATTGATTTCGCATTATGTACAGATTCAATAAAGCTTGGCGCCTTTGTGACTCATCGCTGTCATCAACTAACTCCATTTGTAATTCCAATTGGCCAACGGGCCAGGATGACTCTCATGAGAACCCGGCATGTGAAACTGCAGTAGGTTTCATCAAAGCTTGAATGTTCGTGGGCAACTTGCTAAAGCAATGTTCGTACATGACGTCGACACTGCTACCCGTGTCCACATGTACCTTCATTATCATTATTCCAATATTTGCAACGCGACATGAAACCACTACAGGTTTATCATTATCCGCGGTCAAACTTGCAGGAGGAAACGTAATAGAAGGACATTTCCAACTGAAAATCTGTTCTGAAATTTGCATTACCGACGTTTCGCCCTGCACTTCTACCACGTTGATTACCTGGATTCCGCGCTAATTTCTTTTTTGCTCACCATTTTTACTCCCAGATTTTTTTACTGCGGGAGCCTTTCGCTCAACCGCGTTTAACGCATTCGAGGTGTTAGCTTCTGTAGGCATTATAATCGCATTCGCGGTGTTTTGTGCGATTAAATGGTCTAGTTTTCCTTGCTCGTATGCTTCTACAATGAATTCCGCCAAATCTCTGCAACGATTGGTGTCATGACCGTAATCGTCATGGAAAACACAAAATTTTGATCTATCGCGCCTGCTATTTTCTCCCAAAGGCTGCGGATCAGGAAAAGACTTAGCAACTCTTTCTTGCAACAAAATTTCCTTGGGCGTTTTTGTTAAAATCTGAATGATGTTGAATGATTCATTGCTCCACTTTCGCGTAGAATAGTGATCACGGCGGCCATATCCATGGTTATCATTTTGGCCTTGAAACCTGTCATTTCGCGGGTATCCACCACCGCCATTTCTTCGCGGAAAACCTGATCCGCGGTAATTATCACTGTTACCATCGCGAAAAGAGTCATTGTCATCTCGCCAACTTTTGTCTCTGCCCCATCCACACGCAGGGGTTATATTGTTATCCTCTCCACCACAAAGATAATCACATGTTTCCTGTTGAACTTTTGCAAAAGTCAGCGGAACGTCTCTTCGCAATCTCCACACAAGAGTAGGATGTCGCTGTGGGTTAATAGCGTGCAAAAAACCAGAAATTTTCTGATCTTCATTCAATCGTGGAATTTTTTAGCACTCATAAATGTACCGCGTAAGTAATGCGTTCAAAGTCTCCTTGTTGCCTTGCTTAATATCGTGACATTCTATGTGCGTCTTTTTCTGCGGTAATAGATATTGAAACTGCAGCAAAAATTTTTCGCGCAAATCTACAAAGCCAATGATACTGCGAGATTGCAAACTATGAAACCATTCCCTTGCTAACCCTTGCAAGGCCATGGGGAATACCCTACACGTGACTGGTTCATCCTAGTTATAAGTGCTTACTACGCCTTCGAAGCGTTGCAGAAAATCCAAAGGATCAGTTAGACCCGAATAGACTCCCAGAGTTGCCGGCACGATCGGCGGAGAAACAATTGGATAATCAAAAATATGCTGGGCAAACTTTTCCGCAGCAGTAGTGATTTCTGTTGCCTTCTTTGTGCGAGTATCTGCTTTCTCCGCACAAAACTTGGCAAGCATGTCTTGCAAAAAGTTTGGCTGATCAAACTTATGTTGCATGGACTTTGGCGCAATGCTTCTGAAAGCATCAGCCAAAAAATTCTGAGCATTCTCTCTGCGATCAGCGTCAGATGTGTCAACTTCTTCCCCATAGTGAGGGAAAGGTGTTGGTGGTCGCTTTCGCTTAATTTGTGGATTTTTAACAAACTCTTCTACGCTGTTCCAAATCATCAGAAAATTCGCTCTCTTCTCTTGGTGCTTTGCCATTTTTGATTTGTACGTGGAATTCAAATGAATGCGATCTTCTACATTGTCACTATTGCTATCATTATGCTCAAGAACTAGATGATCAACTTGTGATCCTGAATCATTCAATGGCCATAAGTAAGTGCGCGGTATGCGAGATTCACAATTACGCTTAGCATCTCTCTTAGCTTGCTCGATTGCAGTACCAACAATTTTGTCAGTTCGCAGACTAGATTTTCTAGACAAAGCTTTTGGTCTCTTCCCATCAGCGATTATTTCATTGCGATTTTGCAGCAAAGTTCTTCGCGCAATCATTTTTTCAGCAGCAACTTCTGGCTGCAAATCACTAGCATTGTTTTCAGCAGGTGTTTTAGCGATTGGTTCCTGAATCAATTTTCCCGCGGTTATACTAGCATTTGTTTGCAATGGAAATATCACAACGTTCTGCGAATCACCGGGCAGTGCATCAGCATTCGCAGAAATGCCTGCTTGCTTTACATTTGTCATCGCGATTGTCGAGCAGATCGACTGATTGCGTATTCCAAAAGCACCTTCAAATCATCACAACAAAAAAACACGATTGAAATTAAGCCGTTGAATTAATTATTTAACGGCATAAAACAAAAAATTTTCAGTTTAATTCATAAAACGGGTCCCACGGATGGCGCCAATTGATCAATCCTTAATTAGCGATGTTACTTAATTACGGATTGAGTGCAATAAGAATGTAATGGAGGATGGAATGTTTGATGATTATTTTGGGCCCCGATGATCATCTTTCACTTTAACTATCAAGTGATCAACCACCCCAACCCGGTCTTGATTGTTAATTAGCTTAATTCACCTTTTGCGCGGTGTAAAAATCCCTTGGGCAAGATCACAAGTGGAAATTACGAAGGCTTAGGCAAAATGGCAGAGAATCAACAACCTATAAATGAGAGTCTAAGCTCCCTATTTATAGTATTCGAGATATCCGCAGTTTGCGAATCACTTAACTGTCCGCGAAAACTCAGCGGGTTAAACCACAGTCATCTATTTGCGCGGAAACACAACCGCTATATTTATTTTCAGCGAACATTTCATAGCTTTGCATCATAGTTCGCATACTTTTGCCATTAGCCTTTAGCAAATAAAATATACATATATAATGCTATGTATATGATCAGTTGACACTTGAAAGCATGTTTATTCTCAAGTATGAAAGAAATCTTCCGCTGTGCATTTGCTCATTTTAGAGATATTACTTGGAGTCACTCATGGCATATTTCAAAAGACGTTGCATTCGAGTCGTTGAGTTCATTAAGAATATTATTAAGTCATTTATAGTTTGATATATTATGAAATGGTATGCATGCCGTCAACTTTCGATGAAATGAAAGTTTGTCTTTTAAAAACGAATGCAATGTTTGTAAAATGTACCATATAGAGGTCAAGTACCTCGCAATGTATTCAACTATTGTGAATCGTTTGTAATCGATATGGACTTCGTCCAGATGGATTAGGACAGGTCATTAGAGTTAGTATCAGAGCTGGTTTAAGCTGTGTCGTCGGCTTAATTGTAGAGAGGGTTCTTACAGTGTTACCTGTAACGAAGCATTGGCTCTTACTCCTCGCGGTCCGAATATCGTTGGTTTTGTCGAGAGGCAGGGCCGTAAAATCAGTGTCTGAGGTACACTCAGTGGTCACCAGGCGGTTAGCTGGGAAGGTACTAGGTGGGACGTGTGGTGTCCCCAACTGAATTAGAGTTGGTATCAGAGCGGTGGTCTTAGCGAACCAGATCTTGCATTAGTGTGTCTAACTGATAGTTGTTTAGATGCATTAGTGGGTCTGGACTTCGACTGTGTCTGCATGTCAAAAGTTTTGCTTATCATTTCGTCTCGAAAATCATCTACTTATCATCCTTAGGAAATTACCTGCTTATCATTCCTAAGTCTAGACACGTCCTACTGCCTTTATTGCATAGATAATGTATAGACAAATTCATATCTTAGCGTATCTATTACGGTAGACTTTGCCTGATATCTTCCGTAAATTTTTCCGTAATTTAAGGGAACCTGGTACTATATATATCTATGCATATTATGCATTGAGAATACCATCCAACTATCAATTGCTGTCACTAAACTCTTCATACCAAAAATCTTTTCTGAGATCGAGTAAGATGGCCTCTACGAATCGACCAAGTTCCTCTGACTCCGAAGACAGCATGACAGGAGCACACCAACCAATCAACTACCGTGATTACTGGAGAAAATGGGGGTGGGTTCGCGACATACTCACCCTATGGAGAAGAGAAGAAGGTACTCCATATCATGAACCGAATCTACCACCTAACCTTGGAGTACTTGACCCGCTCACCGGCGAACCCGTTCGCAACACCATTTATACCCTTTTTGCAATAATTTTTCGTCTTGAGGCTACCATTAACGGAAATAGAGGAGATATCCGACCTCTACCTCACACTGATAACCAACCAGGGTTAGTAGAAGAAGTTAAAGAACTTCGAGCTCGAGTATTAACTTTAGAGAGCACGGTACACAATTTGCAAGCACCAGCAGTATCACCAACACCAGTAACATCACCTGCCTCAGCACCAACGGCACCAGTACCACCAACAACCCAAGTTTCAACACTCCATGCCTCAACATCTCATTCTTTACCTCGAGTATAATCATCATTCTACGAATCGTTCTACATCAATTACCTTCGTTCGACATGGCGATTATGTAATCTTTAATGTTTTAGAGATTATATATTCTCGTTCTAATGGTAAATCAAATGAGTTTAATATCATATTGACTCATTAAATCCATGATTACATCTGAAGAAAATACATATGTATATATGTTTTCATAAAGATTGTAATTAAAAATTCTTTTGTACAAACTGTTAATGGTGAAAATATTTTAACGGGTAGGTAATACCTGAGGAATATTTAGATTTCACATTAATAAGTTACACTGTATATTCTTCGAATCTGATCTAACAGTCATTTACTATCCTACTTACATTCACAAATATACGAATCCGTTCATCACAGAATAATCATTTTCATCCAATTTTATATTTGGATTTTGATTTATCAGAATCCAACAAGTGGCATAATGGAGAAAACATTGGATAAAATAAAATTTGTTAGAAATAAATAAATTAACTATGAGAAAAATAAATAATTTTTTTTTTGTTAAGAATCCACGCTAACGCAATCCTAGCTAACTCTTCCTAGCTAACTATTTAATTCATTATTACATTTTATTTATAGCAATTTATTTCTCTCAATTTTAATTCTCGCAATTTTATTTATCGTCATTTAATTTATGTTATTTTTTTTACGCACTTTAAATATCGGGACACGTATACAAGGTTTTGACATATCATATCGACGCATCTATATATATTATTTGGAATAACCATAGACACTCTATATGTAGTAATGCTTGAGTTAGCCATACAGGGTTGAAGTTGATTCTACAATAATATATATACTTTGAGTTGTGATCAAGTCTGAGACATGTGCACGGGTCACGATACATATTAATTAATTCGAATATTATATATTAAGCTATATATGAATTATTGGACTGTTAACTGTGGACTATCAACTGTGGACTACCAACATTGGACAATTAAAATGAATTAAAATATTGATTATAACATATGAAACTAAACAATTCTTCAAGTTTGCCACTTGATTTCATCTTAAACCTCATTTGTATCTTGACGATTACAATCTGCGTTCAAACCTTTCATGATTCTTGCAAACATCTCAATCGAGAGGATGAACCAACCGCACTTCATATATGGAAGAAAAGATTGATGCATATAGTTATGCACCTGAAAAACACTCAGAACCTGAGTAAAAGTTTAATATGTATCTGTGCTAGCTCCTTTGGCATTGTGATTACCGAAAATAACTTTGCAATTCCTTTCCAAATTAGCCAATTTTGTCATAGCTTCAGCAAATCAATTTTAACTTTTTATTTGAATAAACTCTATTATAACCTCGATATATAAGTTTGCCTTTCGTCATCGTTACCGGGGAATCGTTTATATTCCACCACATTAGCAGTAAACTTACCAACAACTGTGTTGATCTTTGATTTTTAGAAAAATCATTATATTCGTTGCAACCCTATCAGATACTCATTCGCACCTTGTAACGAGAATTACCATACCAATTATCGAGAATTAGCAATCAATATTTTGAATCTCGCAACGTTTCTACATCAACAGTTATATGTATACATAAAACATTTACCTCTTAGAATTATGATCTTCCATTCTGAAATTCTGAAAAGCACCCAGTCTACGAATCAATACACTGAATGTTGAAAAAGCTGAATGAAGCAGCAGAAACTGTAAACAACCGTAAACGATCTTAACAGTCGAAAATTTGATGATAAAGAATAGTGGCTGAAGAAGCTCAAAAATTGGAACTGGAAAACGAATTGAGCAAACCATGAAGGAGACTCTGAACAAATCACAAGGACTAAACTTGTACATATAGAATCCTGATTCTGATAAAATCTTTAGCGAATACCTTGCTCTTAATCGCTCTAAATCATCATGAATGAATTTCATCATCACAAATTGATTCTAAAATTTTAAGATATTATCGTATCTTTCATTATAAATATAATCGATATTTCTGAAGATATTTTCATAGCTATTCTTATCTGAAATCATTTATTTTCTTCGCGATATCAGTGTTACATCAGAAAGGAAACATCTTTAGTTTCTAAATTCTAAAAAATTCGAACTTAAAATATGAATGTTATTGAAGTAGTGTTGGGAACTGAAGCATGAGTTAGTATAATATAATGACACTTGATCAACGTGATTATATTACAGTAAATCATGCTGAGTTTCTAATGGAACATGATAAAGGATCACAGATCATACCTTTATCATAAACCATGTTACATAGCTCTTTCATTTTACTTAACCTCTGAACATATCAAGAAAATATATTCTTGATAATTCCATCCTCGGGGATTCTAGTAATTTACTAAATCAAATCGTGCAATTATCTTTCCATTCTGCATAGTATATTATGATCATTCGAAACTTCATACCTATGAATCCGAGACGTCTTAATCTCTTTACTTAAAGTCGGGAAGGAGAAAAACAAAAGCATGGAACTCTGAGTGGTAATGGAAAATATAAAGCCCGACAACAACACAGAAATCACAAAACGTGTATATCAATGTGTATAGCAACATAAAGACACGGGAGAATTAAAAACACTATAATCCCAAGGTAATCGTAGACGTAAACAGATTCCTCCGGAGGTAAATGAAAAAGAAGAATGACAGAAGCGATAGTCAAGAAAATAACAAGGATCAAAACTGGATTTAGCATTTTCAAAATCTTTTGGAAGTATGAATTGAGAAGGAAAGTATAGGAGTAGTGAGAATAATGGAACGGAAGAAGTTCATTTATAATGGGATTACCAGGCATAGAAATCGAGGCAGATTACCGCATTTAATTAAAGAGGATCCTAAATTCCTTAATTTCTAAAGAATCAAATCTTATAAAGATTTTGAAGATTTTCTTTAAATCCCTTGAATTCCGGAATTCAATCGTGACTATATCAAAAGTTAAATCTCTATCTCAATCTTTTGTGACAGCTTCACTCGTACGCTTAACATAAACGAATCATTTTGTCTATATTAATCAATAATGATAAAACTCTATTTATCAGCTCATATTTATCATTAAAACATTTTTATTGTTAGCCATGACGACATCGATCAAATTTCGGGACGAAATTTCTTTAACGGGTAGGTACTGTGACGACTCAAAAAATTTCGATTATTTTTAAACCAAACTCTCGTTACGATATAATATTTTTCACACGATAAGAAAAGTCTGTTAGGTTGAGTCTCAGAAATTTTGAATTGTTTCATATATTCAATTGACCTTCGACTGTTCTCGATGATTCACTAACAATTATTTGTAAATAAATATGTATATATATATATATATATATATATATATATATATATATATATATATATATATATATATATATAGGTATATAAATAATAATTAGAGATATTAAATAAAGTATTATATGATTTGATGGTTTTAATTAATAATTAAATTGTTAGTTAATATATATTTATGTAAATATAATGTAATTAAAAAATAAATGGTTATTTAAACAAACTTATATGATTTTAAAATAAACGGTGATCCGAACATGAGTTATATAAATTTTAGGCTTATTAATAATGTATTTATGAGCTAATTGAACACTTTTAATATTTTACCTGAAATCGAGCGCGGACAGTGATGTAATTTTTATTTAGTAGTTAATAATCAAATTTTATACCATAATGACCAAAATAAATAAATATATTTAATTTAAAAATATGGAATTTTTCTGTGGACTTTTATCCGCCACTAGTTTACAACGGAGTACGGTACAATACCCGTGTTAAACCGTCGGCATAATAATAGGATGATGGCTTGTAATACTACACGTTTATTTCCTTTATAGTTTTATATTCAATTCCTTTTAGACTTTAGTCTTCAATTATCACCATAACACTATTATTGTTGCATTATACTGTTCGGATTACTTTATGCTTCACTATCAATCATCAATCCTTTTTCTATGCACACATATATACCGAATTGTATAACTATATATCTATATTTATAGCTGAAACCATATGTGTATGAAATGGATTATTAGATCAGTTTCCTACTTGGGAATTTGATCATCTATGAAAACCACTACTACCGTCACTCAACCACCACTCTTGTAAACATCAAAAACCAACTCACCACCATGTAAACTATCTATCTATCTGTTTCTTCTTCGCATTATGATCCTGTCTCACACACGTCACAACCATCATTCTCGATCATCTTTAGTCAATATGGTTGTTGTTTCGGTTTTACCCCACAACCATCCAAATAACATGCGACTTAACTGTAAGCATATTCTAAATTTATGATTACTATGTCATCACCTTTTCTATATATATAAACATATATACACAATGATAGAGATAAAACCTTCATCATTCTAACTTTCCATTACCACCTTGCCTTTTCTTCATCCACCACCGGAGACACCATAGAAAAACCATCACCACCATAACCCGTCGCCAACCCTTTCATCATATTCACCAAAACTACAAACCAAACCGCCACCACCCATCGAGTATAACTGTTGCTTAATCCATTTTTCCCCCACCGTTACAATCCTCAATAATAATCCTACTGTTGCTTGATGTTTCTACTTTTTGAATTGAAACCCACGTGACGAATGATAATGATAATGATACGAAATTTAAAGATGTTATATTCCAAGGATAAAATGTTATTGTTTAGCTCCAGACAAATCCCACGGCCCACCCACTATATATTGTCGAGCAGTATGGAGTATCCAAGGAAAATTTGTTGATTGCCAGTGCACCTAAATTTTGTTTTTGTGGACCCACGAAGCTAAAGTATCAAAATGGTCGGACTTATTTTTTTTTTTGCAATTTGGGCCGTGACTCCATAATGATATTAGGCCATCATTTTCTGTTTTTACTTTGGGCCGTGATCTATAGTCTAATTGGACTTGAAGTTTAAGTGCAAGTTGGGCTGTTATTATCTGTTGGGCCGAATTTTTCACGGGCGACGATTGCTAAAGCCCATCGTTCTATTCCTCTGGTTCCTACTCGGCAAACAACAATTACACACATCATTTATGTATTAATGATATTATTATTTTGATGAAGTGATAATCATGATATATGATATGGTGAGAATGATGATGAACGATGACAAACGATTTTTGATAATAATAATAATGTACGATGAAATAATATTAATGATACGATGATAACGACTAGGGAACTAATGGAGATAATTATGATAAGGGGACGATAATAATACGCATGATGATATCAATGATGATAATTGATATCATAACCTAATGATGACGTTAGATGATGGGTTGTTATAATAATGATGGTGATGAAATGATAATGATGATATGATAACCGTATTATGATGATAACCGAATAAGCACTGATCCTTATGATGATGATAATAGCATAAAATGATAATAATGATGAAAGGGTATAATTCTTATTAATATCTTTTATTATTATTTGTTAACACCTATTTCCTTATGAGGTAAGGCTTAGTGTGTCAACAAGATAATAGAAGTAATCTAGCTTTAGGAGGGCGAAGTGTTGCCAATTGATTTTTACCCTCAGGAAATAATCCCTGCAGACCCGGTTCACAAGTGTAGAAACTTGTGGGGTGGCTTAATCAATCTATCATCTGTAGAGCGTTAAAGTGCTAGCCGGATGACTTCTAGTGAGAGAAAGTAAAGAGAGAAAGAGAAGTGAAGTCTCAGCTATCAAAGTTATCAGAATGTCCGAACTGTGTAAAATGACGACCCATGGGGTCTATTTATAGTGTCAGATCCACCAGATTACTTGGGGACACGTGTCAGATGATGATACGTTCTGTTACTTGTGATCTGAAATTTACGCTGAAGGTGGCTTTCTCTGGCCAGGGCTTACGCGCTAGGTGGCCTTCAGGGCTTACGCATGACGGAGCAGCCTGTACAGCGGAGGATGCTGAACGGAAAACTTCACAGAACTGTTGTTTCCAGCCTTCCTGATGCTACTTTTATGCAACCATTATGCCTTTTATATGTATATACGATAGGATACACCATTAAGTCCCCCCAGTTTAATGACTTAAGCATTTGAAGAATGATTAAGTCGTTAAACTTTTGAAAACGCATGCCAAACCAGCCTGTTCATTGCCCACTTGCATCGGGGAAAACATTTTAGGCATTAAATGCAGATAAATTTTACTGACACTGCTATGATTAATTTTTTACGGCTGAGATCATCCACGCGCCTCTAGCTATAAAAGTGTTATTTCATACCCCACGTTCAAACTGAAGCAATGAACAAAATGGAAAAGAACACACGAAACGGAAAAGGAACAAAAACAACTGAAGCTCCATTTGTACTTGAAGCAGTCAACAATCCATCAACTGATGACATGATAACTGTTGAAGATGTACCCGTTCAGCCACTAGATGGTACGATTGAAGAAACAATTGCTGAAACTGCAGAAAGGCTTAAACATTTGGCAACTAATTCGGAGAAAAGGCCAGTAATCGAAGAAACAACAACCAAAAGTGCAGAAAGACTTCCAAATTTTGTTACTAATCCAGAGCGACGACCATTGATGTAACCATGGCGATGTCCATCATTTATACCTTTTCGGCGGATGGCGGATGGAAAAGACAAGCAAATAATGAAAAGGCAATCTATATCAAAATACAAGTTATCCAGGCTACTCGACAAGCTAGGAAGTCTTGTTGATGATTCTGGGGATGATAACGACCTGAGCTATGATAATAATGACTCTGATGATGAAATTGACAAAGATGAGTTCATGTCAGAGAAGCAGGCAGTGTTGCTATTAAATGACATTCTTAAGCAGACAGCTCCGGCAAAATATAAGCAACGCTTTGCGTAGCCCGCCGTCCGTGATGTGGCCGTGGACAATTTCTTTGCCCTCATTACTGGAGAGCAAGCCACCAAGCCACCAGCCATGGCAAAATCTACACAGTGTTTCATTGATCGAATTGCTAATTATCCATTACCCATAAATCTTGCTATACCAACAATTGGAGTTTATGATGGCTCAACGGATCCGGAAGATTTTCTGACTATGTTTGAAGGTGTTATGAGGTTGCAGTATTGGGAGGATGAAACTGCGTGCCATATGTTTCCTATGGTACTGCAGAAAATGGCACGCGAATGGTTTGCTAGTTTGCCGCCAAGGAGTATTACTAGTTTTCTTGGTTTGAGAGCAAAATTTTTGATGCAATACCAAAATCTCCGGAGCTGTACTCTAACACATCTTGATGCACATCAGATCACAATGCATCATAATGAATCTTTGAGTAATTTTATGAAGTGTTATACACTTGAAGCACAGAAGATCCCTGATTGTCCAGAATCATAGCTTGTATCTGGTTTCATTTTCTGTCTGGACCAGCGGCGGTTTAGTGCACTTGTTCATGCATTACGGTATGACTTGCCAAAAACATTGCATCAGACGTTGGAGGTTGCACAGAGGCATGTTCGAGCTGGTGAGCGTGGGGTGAACAAGTTTGATATTGGCAGCAGTAGCAAGCCGCACAACGGAGGACAGTATTTTGACAGAAATTAGAGAAGGAATGACAATTCAAATGGAGGATGGAGAGGAAACAATCACCCTAATGATTTCCACCACAACAGAAGGCCAATAGAAAGGCACCCATTAATAATGGCGCTTACCAAAAATCCAAAAGAGATCATCTTCACTGAACCAATTCGGACCACTTTCAATGCTCCAGCACCTATGGAAGAAAGGGAGGGTCTAAAGAGTGAGTTGTGGTGCGATTTCCATGAGGCTTGGGGTCATGATACGGACAATTGCAAATCTTTGATGAGAGAAATCATAGCAAAAATCAAGGCAGGAGAACTGAATCATTTGTTACCTGGTAAACAGTACAGGAGGAATGATCCTCGCAGGAAATTTGCGTGGCAAAGGAATGATGGTAACAGAGGACGCCATGGAGAGAACAGAAGAGAGCAGCATGGTGGAAGAGATAATCGGAACCAACCGCAGTACGGAGACCGGATCACAGAGCGCGAGACAACTCTAGAAGTTGTAATCAGTATGGTTTGGATCAACGACAGTTAGTATGAAGAAGGTGAATCATCAAACAACAATTTAGACAGCTGGAGATATGCTCCAATTATCTTTCAGCCAATTCAAAATTGGGCGTTATCCGTCCAACCAATGATCATTTCAGCAGAGATAGCAAATAAGTTTGTCAACTGTATCTACACAGATATGGGAAGTGAAGCTGACATCATTTACTGGCATTGCTTGAAGACTTTTCCAAGGCATGTGTGAAATGTCCCGTTCTTATTGATTAAAAACGTTCCATATTAATTGATTTCTTTGCGAGGTTTTGACCTCTATATGAGACGTTTTTCAAAGACTGCATTCATTTTTAAAACAAACTATAACCTTTATTTCATAAATAAAGGTTTAAAAAGCTTTACGTAGATTATCAAATAATGATAATCTAAAATATCCTGTTTACACACGACCATTACATAATGGTTTACAATACAAATATGTTACATCGAAATCAGTTTCTTGAATGCAGTTTTTACACAATATCATACAAACATGGACTCCAAATCTTGTCCTTATTTTAGTATGCAACAACGGAAGCTCTTAGTATTCACCTGAGAATAAACATGCTTTAAACGTCAACAAAAATGTTGGTGAGTTATAGGTTTAACCTATATATATCAAATCGTAACAATAGACCACAAGATTTCATATTTCAATACACATCCCATACATAGAGATAAAAATCATTCATATGGTGAACACCTGGTAACCGACATTAACAAGATACATATATAAGAATATCCCCATCATTCCGGGACACCCTTCAGATATGATATAAATTTCTAACTACTAAAGCATCCGGTACTTTGCATGGGGTTTGTTAGGCCCAATAGATCTATCTTTAGGATTCGCGTCAATTAGGGTGTCTGTTCCCTAATTCTTAGATTACCAGACTTAATAAAAAGGGGCATATTCGATTTCGATAATTCAACCATAGAATGTAGTTTCACGTACTTGTGTCTATTTTGTAAATCATTTATAAAACCTGCATGTATTCTCATCCCAAAAATATTAGATTTTAAAAGTGGGACTATAACTCACTTTCACAGATTTTTACTTCGTCGGGAAGTAAGACTTGGCCACTGGTTGATTCACGAACCTATAACAATATATACATATATATCAAAGTATGTTCAAAATATATTTACAACACTTTTAATATATTTTGATGTTTTAAGTTTATTAAGTCAGCTGTCCTCGTTAGTAACCAACAACTAGTTGTCCACAGTTAGATGTACAGAAATAAATCGATAAATATTATCTTGAATCAATCCATGACCCAGTGTATACGTATCTCATTATTGATCATAACTCAAACTATATATATTTTGGAATCAACCTCAACCCTGTATAGCTAACTCCAACATTCACATATAGAGTGTCTATGGTTGTTCCGAAATATATATAGATGTGTCGACATGATAGGTCGAAACATTTTATACGTGTCTATGGTATCTCAAGATTACATAATATACAATATAAGTTGATTAAGTTATGGTTGGAATAGATTTGTTACCAATTTTCACGTAGCTAAAATGAGAAAAATTATCCAATCTTGTTTTACCCATAACTTCTTCATTTTAAATCCGTTTTGAGTGAATCAAATTGCTATGGTTTCATATTGAACTCTATTTTATGAATCTAAACAGATAAAGTATAGGTTTATTGTCTGAAAAATAAGTTACAAGTCATTTTTGTAAAGGTAGTCATTTCAGTCGAAAGAACGACGTCTAGATGACCATTTTAGAAAACGTACTTCCACTTTTAGTTTAACCATAATTTTTGGATATAGTTTCATGTTCATAATAAAAATAATTTTCCCAGAATAACAACTTTTAAATCAAAGTTTATCATAGTTTTTAATTAACTAACCCAAAACATCCCGCGGTGTTACTACGACGGCGTAAATCCGATTTTACGGTGTTTTTCGTGTTTCCAGGTTTTAAATCATTAAGTTAGCATATCATATAGATATAGGACATGTGTTTAGTTAATTTTAAAAGTCAAGTTAGAAGGATTAACTTTTATTTGCGAACAAGTTTAGAATTAACTAAACTATGTTCTAGTGATTACAAGTTTAAACCTTCGAATAAGATAGCTTTATATGTATGAATCGAATGATGTTATGAACATCATTACTACCTCAAGTTCCATGGATAAACCTACTGGAAATGAGAAAAATAGATCTAGCTTCAAAGTATCCTTGGATGGCTTGAAAGTTCTTGAAGCAGAATCATGACACGAAAACAATTTCAAGTAAGATTTCCACTCGAAATAAGATTGTTATAGTTATAGAAATTGAATTAAAGTTTGAATATGATTATTACCTTGTATTAGAAAGATAACCTACTATAAGTAACAAAGGTTTCTTGATCTTGGATGATTACTTGGAATGGATTTAGAAAACTTGGAAGTAAACTTGCAATCTTGGAAGTATTCTTGATTTTATGAACTAGAACTTTTGGAATTTATGAAGAACACTTAGAACTTGAAGATAGAAATTGAGAGAGATCAATTAGATGAAGAAAATTGAAGAATGAAAGTGTTTGTAGGTGTTTTTGGTCGTTGGTGTATGGATTAGATATAAAGGATATGTAATTTTGTTTTCATGTAAATAAGTCATGAATGATTACCCATATTTTTGTAATTTTATAAGATATTTCATGCTAGTTGTCAAATGATGGTTCCCACATGTGTTAGGTGTCTCACATGGGCTGCTAAGAGCTGATCATTGGAGTGTATATACCAATAGTACATACATTTAAAAGCTGTGTATTGTACGAGTACGAATACGGGTGCATACGAGTAGAATTGTTGATGAAACTGAACGAGGATGTAATTTTAAGAATTTTTGTTAAGTAGAAGTATTTTGATAAGTGTCTTGAAGTATTTCAAAAGTGTATGAATACATATTAAAACACTACATGTATATACATTTTAACTGAGTCGTTAAGTCATTGTTAGTCGTTACATGTAAATGTTGTTTTGAAACCTTTAGGTTAACGATCTTGTTGAATGTTGTTAACCCATTGTTTATTATAACAAATGAGATGTTAAATTTTTATATTATCATGATATTATGATATATAATATATCTTAGTATGATATATATACAGTTAAATGTCGTTACACCGATAATCGTTACATATATGTCTCGTTTCGAAATCATTAAGTTAGTAGTCTTATTTTTACATATGTATTTCATTGTTAATACACTTAATAATATATTTACTTATCATTTAACATAATTAACCAAGTGTATCAATATCTTAATATGATTCATATGTACCTAGTAAGACGTTGTTATAACGATAATCGTTATATATATCGTTTTCGAGTTTCTTAAATTAATAGTCTCATTTTTATGTATATAACTCATTGTTAAAATACCTAATGAGATACATACTTATAATAAAATCATGTTACCTATATATATAACCATATATATGTCATCGTATAGTTTTTACAAGTTTTAACGTTCGTGAATCACCGGTCAACTTGGGTGGTCAATTGTCTATATGAAACCTATTTCAATTAATCAAGTCTTAACAAGTTTGATTGCTTAACATGTTGGAAACACTTAATCATGTAAATAAAAATTTCATTTAATATATATATAAACATGGAAAAGTTCGGGTCACTACAGTACCTACCCGTTAAATAAATTTCGTCCCGAAATTTTAAGCAGTTGGAGGTGTTGACGAATCTTCTGGAAATAAATGCGGGTATTTCTTCTTCATCTGATCTTCACGCTCTCAGGTGAACTCGGGTCCTCTACGAGCATTCCATCGAACCTTAACAATCGGTATCTTGTTTTGTTTAAGTCTCTTAACCTCACGATCCATTATTTCGACGGGTTCTTCAATGAATTGAAGTTTTTCATTGATTTGGATTTCGTCCAACGAAATGGTGAGATCTTCTTTAGCAAAACATTTCTTCAAATTTGAGACGTGGAAAGTGTTATGTACAGCCGCGAGTTGTTGAGGTAGCTCTAGTTGGTAAGCTACTGGTCCGACACGATCTATAATCTTGAATGGTCTAATGTACCTTGGATTTAGTTTCCCCCGTTTACCAAATCGAACAATGCCTTTCCAAGGTGAAACCTTAAGCATGACCATTTCTCCAATTTCAAACACTATATCTTTTCTTTTACTGTCCGCGTAGCTCTTTTGTCGACTCTGGGCGGTTTTCAATCTTTGTTGAATTTGGATAATTTTCTCGGTAGTTTCTTGTATTATCTCCGGACCCGTAATCTGTCTATCCCCCACTTAACTCCAACAAATCGGAGATCTGCACTTTCTACCATAAAGTGCTTCAAATGGCGCCATCTCAATGCTTGAATGGTAGCTGTTGTTGTAGGAAAATTCTGCTAACGGTAGATGTCGATCCTAACTGTTTTCGAAATCAATAACATAAGCTCGTAGCATGTCTTCAAGCGTTTGTATCATCCTTTCGGTCTGCCCATCAGTTTGTAGATGATAGGCAGTACTCATGTCTAGACGAGTTCCCAATGCTTGCTGTAATGTCTGCCAGAATCTTGAAATAAATCTGCCATCCCTATCAGAGATAATAGAGATTGGTATTCCATGTCTGGAGACGACTTCCTTCAAATACAGTCGTGCTAACTTCTTCATCTTGTCATCTTCTCTTATTGGCAGGAAGTGTGCTGACTTGGTGAGACGATCAACTATTACCCAAATAGTATCATAACCACTTGCAGTCCTTGGCAATTTAGTAATGAAATCCATGGTAATGTTTTCCCATTTCCATTCCGGGATTTCAGGTTGTTGTAGTAGACCTGATGGTTTTTGATGTTCAGCTTTGACCTTAGAAAACGTCAAACATTCTCCTACATATTTAGCAATATCGGCTTTCATACCTGGCCACCAAAAATGTTTCTTAAGATCCTTGTACATCTTCCCCGTTCCAGGATGTATTGAGTATTGATAATGCTAAAAACGAACATATATTTCATAGCATTATTCCTCAAGAAAGACAAGCTTTTAGTTGCAATTGTTCTATTTACAAGTGATATTCGTTTAAATAATAAAAGGTGAAGACAAAAGACAGATTCGACGAATTGAAGACGCAAACGACCAAAAAGCTCAAAAGTACAAAAGACAATCAAAGAGGTTCCAATTATTGATAAGAAACGTCTCGAAATTACAAGAGTACAAGATTCAAAATGCAAAGTACAAGATATTAAATTGTACGCAAGGACGTTCGAAAATCCGGAACCGGGACATGAGTCAACTCTCAACGCTCGACGCAATGGACTAAAAATTACGAGTCAACTATGTAAATAAATATAATATAATATAATATATAATTAATTCTTAAAATTAATATATATATATATATATTATAATATATTTATAAATCGTCGGCAAGAAAGAAGCCAAAGGAGGGTGAACTGTATTTTCAAACTCCGCGAGTCGCGGAGTTTGAAGGCAAAAATTGCCGCAAGTCGCGGAGCCCCAAAAACTGAAACTCCCTATAAAAGCAAACGAATTCTGATCGCAAAAATCATCTAAAAATATCAATCTCTCTATCTATATACGTAATATTTATATTTATAATTTATATTTTAATTTTAATCTTAATTTTAATCCTAATAATAAGGGTATGTTAGCGAATGTTGTAAGGGTGTAAGTCGAAATTCTGTCCGTGTAACGCTACGCTATTTTTAATCATTGTAAGTTATGTTCAACCTTTTTAATTTAATGTCTCGTAGCTAAGTTATTATTATGCTTATTTAAATCCGAAGTAATCATGATGTTGGGCTAATTACTAAAATTGGGTAATTGGGCTTTGTACCATAATTGGGGTTTGGATAAAAGAACGACACTTGTGGAAATTAGACTATGGGTTATTAATGGGTTTTATATTAACTAAACAATACCTTGTTAATTTAATATACAAACTTATAATTCGACGTATTTATATATAACCACATACGCTTGACTGGGTACGGTGGGCGGGATATCTATAAATACCAATAATTATTCATTTTACCGGATACGGAATTGGATTAATAGTTAATAGACTTGTTGAAACAGGGGTGAATTACATTCAAGGGTAATTGGTGTAATTGTTAACAAAGTAGTAAAACCTTGGTTTACACGCAGTCGATAACCTGGTGTATTCATTAAACAAAGTATTAAAACCTTGTTACAATTCGAATCCCCAATTAGTTGGAATATTTGACTTCGGGAATAAGAATAATTTGATGAAGGCTTTCGCTCTTTATATTTATGACTGATGGACTATTATGGACAAATCCGTATGGACATATTAAATAATCCAGGACAAAGAACAATTAACCCATGGGCATAAAACTAAAATCAACACGTCAAACATCATGATTACGGAAGTTTAAATAAGCCTAATTATTTTATTTCATATTTAATTTCTTTTATTTTATATTTAATTGCACTTCTAATTATAGCACTTTTATTTATTGTTATTATATTTAATTGCACTTTTAATTATCGTACTTTTTAATTATCGCAAGTTTATTTTATCGCACTTTTATTATTCACAATTTCATTATCGTTATTTACTTTACGCTTTAAATTAAGTCTTGTATTTATTTATTATTTTACATTTGGTTTTAACTGCGACTAAAGTTTTAAAATCGACAAACTGGTCATTAAACGGTAAAAACCCCCCTTTATAATAATAATATTACTTATATATATATATTTGTATTTTTTATAAAAGTAAACTAATATAGCGTTAAGCTTTGTTTAAAGATTTTCCCTGTGGAACGAACCGGACTTACTAAAAACTACACTACTGTATGATTAGGTACACTGCCTATAAGTGTTGTAGCAAGGTTTAAGTATATCCATTCTCTAAATAAATAAATATCTTGTGTAAAATTGTATCGTATTTAATAGTATTTCCTGCTAAAAATTAATAGTATTTTATACCCCTTAGCTTTAACTATCAAGTATTTTTGGCGCCGCTGCAGGGGAAAGTCTTAAACGCCGAAAGCGCAACACTAAATATTAAAAAAAAAAGATTTTTTTTAGTTTACTTTTATTAAAATTCACTTTTGTAAAAATACGTTTTTAATTATTCGAAAATATAAAAAGAAAAACAAAAATTTATATATTTTTAAGATTTTATTAAATATTTAAGTTTTATAAAGTTTCTTTATTTTTATTTTATAAAAATATAAGTTTTTTTATTATATAAATATTTTAGATTTTAAAACAGAAAACAGAAAAAAAATATAAAATAAAAAAAAACGCGTCAAATTTTAAACTGTACCTGAGTTGAAAATTGGAACCCCGCGACTCGTGTAGTTTGCTGCTTAGAATACCGCAACTCACGGAGTTCTCTCTGACGCGCCTGACAGAACCCTAATCAGCATTTATTACGGAGTAATTATTATTATTAATTTTTAATTAAAACCCTAATTAGGTTTATAGTTTTTAATTAGTTTTTAGTTTTTACTATTATTTTGTATATTTAGTTTATTTAGTTAATTAAATTGTAAAATAAATAGTTTTATAAAATAAATAATATAAAAATAATATTTTTATAAAAATTGTAATTTTTACAACTTTTTGTTTATTTTTATATTTTATCCCTTTTTAATCGTTTTAGCGTAATATTTGTATTTTTAGCTCATATTTAGTTTTAAACTTAGTTTTTGCCATAGTTATTTTTACTTCTAGATTTTTAGGCTTTGCCGTAGAATTCCTTAAGTGCTTTTTCTTTAGACTAAGATTTAGGAACTTTAGAATTTTGCGACGCCTTTTTAAGTTTTAGTTTCTTTTTAAGTTATTTCCATTTGGGATATAGTTTTTCTTGTAAGCTTTAATATTTTTAGACGACTTTTACCTATGTATCAATTATCATTCCAATTAGTAATCTCAATTTGCGATTATAATTTTAAGTTAGTTGTAGTAATAAGGTTAGGTTAGTCAAGTGTTTTTAAGTGTTATAAGTTTCTTTTATTTTTCCGTCACCTTTTATTTTTTAACCATTTTTCTTTTTCGACCTTTTTCGACGAACACTTTTTCTTTCTTATTTCTCGCTATTCTAGTTTTTAGGACATAGATTTTTATTCTACTTCTTATCTAAATTTCTTAAAATTACGAAAATTTATTTTAAGTAGTTAAATTGATAGACATCAAAATTTTCTGGTTCGTAGTAATAGTTGGATTTGTACGTGGACCGGGTTATTGGAGCCAAACAGTCCTCAATTATATTGAGACCAAACGAATCCTGCCCCTCTGCTGCATCTTTTGGCTATTCGAAACGTGGGCAAAATCAGAAAAGTCTATTGATTGGATAACTTATTATAATTTTTCTTCCCTTTTAAAAACTAATAGGATATTCAGTGAATGCACCGAGCAAGACGTTCATCACCTTTTGTACGTTCACCACCTGTAACTAGATCAAGACATCTAACTAATATTGTCGCCGTTGATAATCCATTTTTTGAACCCGACCTCACAATTGAGAATCCGGAGAATATTCAGGGACGATTCATAGATCCTGAACCATTAAATTTTCCTCCGAAACCACCAATCATTCAAACAGAGATTGTTGAGGAACGAACCATTAAATCAGAATCCTCTAGTGATTCCGATTCAACAAATTCAATTATGGAAGTACCAGAACCATTAAGTATGGAAGACCGAATGAGAGCTAAACGCACTGGCCAAGGTCACGCAATTACTCATCCAGACATTAATGCGCCAGATTATGAAATCAAAAGACAAATTCTACACATGGTGACTAATCAATGCCAATTTAGTGGTGCGCCGAAGGAAGATCCAAATGAACATCTTCGTACCTTTAATAGGATCTGCACACTATTTAAAATCCGAGAAGTGGAGGATGAACAGATATATCTCATGTTATTTCCCTGGACTTTAAAGGGAGAAGCCAAAGATTGGTTGGAATCGTTACCTGAAGGGGCGATTGATACATGGGATGTTTTAGTTGAAAAATTTCTTAAACAATTCTTTCCGGCATCTAAAGCCATAAGACTTCAAGCAGAAATTGTTACGTTTACACAGAAGCCAAATGAAACTCTATATGAGGCGTGGACAAGATTTGGAAAGTTATTAAGAGGATGTCCGCAACATGGTTTAGACAACTGTCAAATAGTACAAATATTCTACCAAGGATGCGACATCACTACAAGGAAAGACATAGATATAGCAGCTGGTTGTTCTATTATGAAGAAAACCGAAATTGATGCTTACAAAATTATTGATAACACTGCTTCCCACTCACATGAGTGGCACCAAGAAAAATATATCGTTAGATCATCTAAAGCAGCTAGAGCCGATTCTAGCCATGACTTAGATTCCATTTCCGCAAAGATAGATGCTGTTGAGAGACGAATGGAAAAGATGACTAAAGATATTCACTCAATAAGAATTAGTTGTGAGCAGTGTGGAGGACCACATTTGACAAAAGATTGTCTCAGTATTGAATTAACAATGGAACAAAGAGAGAATATTTCATACATAAACCAAAGGCCTGGAAATAATTATCAGAATAATTATCAACCGCCAAGACTGATTTACAATCAAAACCAGAATTATAACTGAAATATTCCATACAACAACCAACAAGGTCCTAGCAATCAACAAGTATCCAATAATACTTACAACCAGCAAAGACCTAATTTTCAAAACAAACCACCACAACAAACCGATGATAAAAAGCCGAATTTAGAAGATATGATGACGAAGCTAGTTGAAACTCAAACGCGGTTTTTCACATCTCAGAAACAAACTAATGAACAAAATGCTCAAGCATTTAGAAATCAACAAGCTTCTATTCAAAATCTGGAACAAGAAGTAAGTAACCTAGCAAGGTTATTAGGTGAAAGAAAACCGGGAAGTCTACCTAGTGATACAAATGCTAACCCCCGGAATGAAACAGCTAAAGCCATTACCACAAGAAGTGGTACAACACTTAAACCACCTAAAATACTTGTAACTTCTGATGAAGCTATTCCTACTCCACAAGAACCACAACCTGATCAAGATAAGGAAAAAGAACCGGTAGTTGAAAAGGTTAATGAAGATAACACAGTTAAGGCTAAACCTTATGTTAAACCATACCAACCACCACTTCCTTACCCGAGTAAAATGAAGAAAGAGAAACTTGAAGCCGAGCAATCCAAATTCTTGGATATGTTTAAACAGATAAATGTAAATCTTCCTTTCATTGATGTGATTTCAGGAATGCCTAGATATGCTAAATTCGTGAAAGATCTAATCTCAAATAGAAAGAAAATGGAAGAACTCTCGGCTGTTACCATGAATGCTAATTATTCAGCAGTGCTGTTGAATAAGATACCAGAAAAATTATCTGATCCAGGAAGTTTCACAATTCCATGTTTTCTGGGTAGTCTTAGTTCAATAGAAGCATTGGCAGACTTAGGTGCTAGTATAAATTTAATGCCGTATTCACTATACGCTAAACTAGACCTTGGAGAATTGATACCAACTAGAATAAGTATACAACTAGCCGATCGATCAATAAAATATCCTAGAGGGATAATGGAGAACATGCTAGTTAAAGTTGGTACTTTAGTATTTTCAGTAGATTTTGTTGTTCTAGACATGGAAGAAGATTCTCAAGTTCCTCTCATATTAGGAAGACCATTCTTAAATACGGCTAAAGCAATGATAGACGTGTTCGGTAAGAAATTGACCCTAAGTATAGAGGACGAGAGTGTTACCTTTTCAGTTGATAGAGCAATGCAACAACCACAATCTGCAGATGATACATGTTATTATATTCAAACTATAGATGCACATGCAGAATTATTAGAAGAATTTCCAGAATTACAAGGAACAGGAGAATGTTCTTTAGGAGAAGGTAATGAACCAATTGATGAAGCTGAAATGTTAGCTACACTTATAGCTAATGGATATGAACCAAAAACAGAAGAAATTCAAATGCTAAAAGAAAAAGACAGATATCGATACAAATCATCGATAGAAGAACCTCCGAAATTAGAGTTAAAGCCACTTCCAAACCATTTGGAATACGCTTATTTACATGGTGAATCTGAATTACCTGTAATAATATCGTCTTCTCTTACTAAAAATGAGAAATCACAACTCATTTCTGTGTTGAAAGCTCATAAACCAGCCATTGCATGGAAGATTCATGATATTAAAGGAATAAGTCCTTCGTATTGCACACATAAAATCCTTATGGAAGAAGGTCATAAAACGTATGTGCAACGCCAACGAAGACTAAATCCTAATATGCAAGATGTAGTTAAGAAAGAGATTATTAAACTACTAGATGCAGGTCTAATTTATCCAATCTCTGATAGTCCATGGGTAAGCCCAGTCCAATGCGTGCCTAAGAAGGGTGGCATGACTGTCATTACAAATGAGAAAAATGAGCTTATTCCTACTAGGACTGTAACAGGATGGCGTGTGTGTATTGATTATAGAAAATTAAATGACGCCACCAGAAAAGATCACTTTCCCTTACCTTTTATTGATCAAATGTTGGAAAGATTAGCCGGAAATAGTTACTATTGTTTTCTAGATGGATTTTCTGGATATTTTCAAATTCCAATAGCACCCGAAGATCAAGAGAAAACCACATTCACGTGCCCTTATGGTACTTTTGATTACAAACGCTTACCATTTGGACTTTGCAACGCCCCTGCAACCTTTCAAAGGTGTATGATGGCGATTTTTCACGACATGATAGAAGAATGCATGGAAGTTTTCATGGATGACTTTTCAGTCTTCGGTGATACATTTGAATCATGTCTAGTTAATCTGGAACGAATGCTTATTAGATGCGAACAATCAAATCTAGTACTTAATTAGGAGAAATGCCATTTCATGGTTAAAGAAGGCATCGTTCTTGGACATAAAATTTCAAAAGAAAGAATTGAAGTGGATAGAGCTAAAGTAGATGTAATTGCTAAACTTCCACATCCCACCAATGTTAGAGGAGTTAGGAGTTTTCTAGGGCATGCCGGTTTTTACCGACGTTTCATAAAAGATTTTTCTAAAATTGCCACTCCTATGAATAAACTCCTAGAAAAGGATGCTCCATTCATCTTTTCAGATGAGTGTATCAAATCTTTTAATATTCTTAAAGAGAAACTCACTAATGCACCGATCATGATAACACCAAATTGGAATCTACCATTTGAACTAATGTGCGATGCAAGTGATTTTGCAATGGGAGCCGTTTTAGGACAAAGGATTGAAAAACGATTTCAACCTATATATTATGCTAGTAAGATGTTACAAGGAGCACAAACGAACTATACAACTACTGAAAAAGAACTCCTTGCTATTGTCTTTGCTTTTGACAAATTTCGATCATATCTCGTTCTAGCAAAAACGGTGGTCTATACCGACCATTCTGCTCTTAATCCGTTGGATCTTACTCTTACAAGAGTTTGATATTGAAATCCGAGATAAAAAAGGAGCAGAAAATCTCGCCGCTGATCATCTTTCTCGTCTTGAAAATCCCGAATTAGAAGTTCTAAATGAATCGGCCATACAAGACAACTTTCCTGATGAATATCTATTGAAGATAGATTATAATGAAATCCCATGGTTTGTAGACTATGCAAACTATTTAGTATGTGGATTCCTTGAAAAAGAATTATCGTACCAAAAACGAAAGAAATTCTTCAGTGATATAAAACACTATTTTTGGGAAGATCCACATCTGTTTAAAAGTTGTCCCGATGGAATAATACGCCGATGTGTATTTGGAGATGAAGCTAGTAAAATTTTAAACCATTGTCACACAGGACCAACAGGAGGGTGTTATGAGCCTCAACTAACAGCAAGAAAAGTTTATGATACTGGATTCTATTGGCCTACAATTTACAAAGACGCACACCTTCTTTGCAAATCCTGTGATGCTTGTCAAAGGGCCAGAAAAATAAGTCAACGTGATGAAATGCCACAAAATGTCATCCAAGTATGTGAAGTATTTGACATTTGGGGTATTGACTTTATGGGTCCATTTCCAAAATCTCATAATAATCTCTATATTCTCGTAGCCATTGATTATGTATCTAAATGGGTAGAAGCACAAGCTCTCCCAACTAACGATGCACGAGTTGTAGTCAACTTTTTAAAACGTCTTTTTACAAGGTTTGGAACACCGAAAGCTTTAATAAGTGATCGGGGTACTCATTTCTGTAATAATCAACTTGAGAAAGTTCTTAAAAGATATGGAGTAACTCATAAAATCTCCACCGCATATCATCCACAAACAAGTGGACAAGTTGAAAATACCAACCGAGCTTTAAAACATATTCTAGAGAAAACCGTAGGATCAAATCCGAAGGAATGGTCCATTAAATTGGAGGATGCACTCTGGGCTTTTAGAACAGCCTACAAAACTCCAATTGGAACCACACCTTTTAGACTTGTTTATGGAAAAGCATGTCATTTTCCAGTAGAAATTGAACACAAAGCATTTTGGGCTTTGAAGACATGTAATCTTGATTTACATGAAGCCGGACGTCTACGATTAAGTCAACTAAACGAATTAGAAGAATTAAGACATGAAGCATACGAAAATTCATTAATCTATAAAGAAAGAATGAAGAAATGGCATGATAAAATAATCAGAAGTTCAAAAGAATTTAAAGAAGGAGACAGAGTTCTTCTTTTCAATTCACGATTCAAGCTATTTCCTGGAAAATTGAAATCAAGATGGTCTGGACCATTCATAGTCAAAAGAGTTTTCCCATACGGAACGATAGAATTAATAAATTCAAATGGGATTGAATTTAAAGTTAATGGTCACAGAGTTAAACATTACATACATGGTCCGATGGAAGAAGACAATGAAGTTAATCACAATTTCGATACCACAGCTAACTAAGTATAGGGGGTTTATGTATTTCTGTTAGAGTTAGATTGTCTGTTTTTGTGTAGTTCTCGAAAATGGAACCCGAACGGTCTTTCCCTAGCAGACCCTAAAGAACTAGTCTTCTCCCCCCATTCTGAATTTTTTAAGAAATGAAGACTGCCTGTGAACTAAACCATGGTCTAATGCTACACGCTTTGATCACTAAACATAATAATGACACACTTCCGAGTGAAATAGTATCAGTAATCAGAGAAAGATTGGACGGAGTTAGAAAAGAATCCAGATGCGAAGATAATAAGTTACAATTTGGTAAAGGAAAATCAAAATCCGCAGCGAAAAGAAGAGCACGACACCTAGAAAGATGTCACAAATGCGAAAAATGGTCACATGGAGGTAAATGTTCAAATAATCAAACCTATTCAAACACCGAATTTGTTACTTTATGCAGAGACGGACCGTTCATATGTTTAGAAGAAAAAATACTGAATGCTCGAGGTTACGCCTATGTAGCCATGGAAAACCAATTAAACCGACTATCTTATGAACGGGATAGATCATATAACTAAGAAATCTATTTCACAGGTATGTTTGTACAGTTTTTATTTTTTTATTTTTATTTTTAACCTTTTGATAATAAACGCTAATTTGTTCGCTATAAAGTATTAAATTGGTATTGAATAAAATTAGGTTTGGCGACCGAAATTATTGATATCATTCAAAAATTTATTACATCACTGCGAAATTTAACGTTTATTCTTAAGGTATAAATATCTTTAATCAATCAACCCAAAATATTTTAAAAATGCGTCATGAGTTAAATTAGGTCTTGGAACCGAAATTACTTTACCGAAAAGAGGGGCGCATATTTTTGATAATATTTGATTGATTAAAGTGGGATAAAAAGCCAAAAAGATTTTTAATTTTATTTTTACCATGTTTTTAAAATTAATATATAAATCTTAAATTAATATTGTAAACTTTGTAAAAACAATATATTTAAAATTGTAAATATTTGAAAAATTAATATAAGTTTGGTGTGAATTTATAATATGAATTTTTAAATTAAGTTTGGTGTGAATTTTTAATTTTTAAAATATGAATTTTATTTTTATGCATTTTAAATTGTAAGTTTGGTGTGAATTTTTAATATTAATTTTGAATTTTATATTTAAATTGTGTGAATTTAAAAACAAAAATTTACTTTATCTCATTAAGTTAAAAATATGATTTTTAAAATTCGTCGTAAGTTGAAGACTAGGTCGTTGAACCGAAATTGCTTTACCCGAGGGAGGGACGAGAACTTTTATTATCATTATTTTAATCTTATTGAATTAAAGTATGCCAAAAACATTAAAAAAACTAAAAAAATCTAAGCTTTTAAAACAATCGCTTGAAAAAAACAAAATTTTAAAATTAATTACTTAATTGTTTCAATTAGTATAAGATGTTTAAAAAAAAAAAAAAAACTCCGCGACTCGCGGAGTTTGAAGGTTCAAACACCGCGACTCGCGGAGGGACCGAAATACAGAAAAAAATAAAACGCAAAAAAACTGATCAGTTGAACACCACAACACACAAAACACTGCGATAAAACCCGCAAAAACCCGAAAAAACACTCCCAAATTCACAATTTTTGACCGTTAATCATCAAATCTTTTACTAAAATCATGTTGAGAAGGATGCTATCAAGGAATTACTCAATAAAAACGGTAAATTTCTACACCTAAACACCATTTAATCCGAAAATTAGTGTTCTTGAGCAATTTTATACCCAATTTGATTTTGATGCTTTTTAGTGTAATTATGCTTAAATTGTTTATGTATTATGCTTGTATAACCTAGATTGATGCTATTTAACATGATTAGAAGCCTTAATCTTCAAATTTTGAGTAATCTAGGGTTTGTGTTCTTGAGCAAATTTGGGGCTTTTTGATATAAACAGGTTATGGCCGATTTTTTCATGAATTGTTGCTAAATTAAGTAGTGTAACATGTTTAGGTAGTTAAATGATCCAAACTTTGAGCCTAAACATGATTTTGAGAATTAAAGTGGACTTTTTCAAGTCTAAAAATTCATGAACTTGATTTTTGAGAGATAATGCCATTTGAAACTTGTTTAATTGCTAGTGATGATTATTTTGACATGTTATTTGAGTTGAATGCTTATGAACTTGGCGAACATTTTCGTATATGCTTATTTGAAAAAGTGTAGATTTGATGAAAATATGAAAATGAGCTTAAGTTTGATATAAATTGATCATGTCATTGTAATTATTTTGATTGATGATTTTGCTGACACTAATGCATATTTGGATGCACAAAAATTGTGTTTGATGTGTTTTGCAGACTGAAAGGGGTGAATCTTCATCCCAAGCTCGCAATGCTCCTGCTGAGAATGCGGAACAACATGAGGTGGATAACTACTACAAACAAGATATACCTCATCCAGTCATGACATTTTCTGATATGCACTTGGAAGATTTGCACCCGAACCTGAGATTTGACAGACTTTGGATAGATTATCCAAAATACCAAAGGGGTTTGCATACTCTTCATTCTAAAGTTGTTGAGGTACCTAGGGTCATAGAATGGGAACCATTAGAAGCTGTAGAATTGGCCGGGCCAATTAGGGAATTACTTGCACAGAGGTATGGTAATTCTACTTTTAACGACTGGGTACGTTTATTCACCATGCATAGACCTGTATATAAAGTATGGTGTGAAGAATTGTTGTGTAGTATAGAATTAAACGATCGGGTAGCTAGTTTAACCGATCGATCTTTTATTAGATTTTTGTTAGGAGGTTCGATGCGCCACATGTCTTTACTAGACATGGCTCAGGCTTTACGTATATATACGCCTGAGGAGTTAGCATCTGCCGATTGTAGAGGGTTGATACTAAATGGTAGAAAGATAGATGAAAATTTTGATACACATGGTGTACGGAGTCAAATGACAAGCCATCACCGATTCAAAGGGGGAAATTACTCTTATTTGGATATAGATAGAGCTGAATTAAGAGTAATTCATAGGTTTTTAGCTAATTCGATTACACAAAGAGGTAAGAACAAGGAAAAGGTAAATGAACAGGATTTGTTTTACCACATGTGTATTCGAGACGCACAAAGCGCTGTAAGTATACCTTATTGTGTGGGTTATTATTTATCAGCTATGGTTAGGGGGATGAGACCGCATAGCATAATAGGAGGTGGTATATTTATTACTTTGATTGCGGAATATCTCGGTGTGGATATAAGTCGGGGGGGATTATTAGTCGAAGAACCAGAACCCCGCGATACAATAGGTTTAAATGTATACCATGGTGCGAAAGTTTTGAAGAGGTGAAATAACGCCGCAGTACAATACCATGGTAGACATCCACAGGTTGAGAGAAACCAACAGCAAGGTAATGTAGGAGGGGGAAATGAAATGCAAGAAATGCAAAGGTTTATAGCTTCACAGGAGTACGAAAATGCTAGACATAGAACATTTGAAGATTGGCAAGTTCATCAAAACCAAATCATAGCTTATTTCCAACATATAGGTAGAAACTATATTCCTACTCCATCGCCCATATTCCCTCCCTGGTCTATAGAGATTCAACCACCGTATCCTACGTATAACCTAGCCGAAGCATTTTATAGCACCTATGGTTATGCATGGAACCCCTACTGGTATCAGTATCATCCCTAGTCTACTTAGTTTTATTTATTTTGTAATTTGTAATGTTGATACGTTTAATACTTATTTAATATTGTAATAGTTTTTATAATTTTCTAACTTTTATTCTTAGATTTTAATAATTTTTGAATGTGGGGTAATATACCAAACTTCAAAAATATGTATATATGTATGCAGTTTATCTTATGTACACAACAGGGTAAAACAACGCATTTTCAAAGACTGGCATTAAGTTCAGCAAAAGTAACTAATTTTGACGACAAGATGAAAAATATATGTGAAATAACAAGACGGAATGAACAAATGATGTGCACCATTTATCATTCAGCAAACAAACACAAATATGTTTGGAAACTTTGGTAAAATTTAATCATTTTCATACAAATCACCCTCAATAATTTAAATTGTCACTGATTTCTTGCAAATGAGGGCATTGCAAGATCTTAAGTGTGGGAAGGGGTTAAATTCTTTCGGATTTTAAAATTTTTACTTTATACACTTGGTTACCATTAGAAATACTAGTAAAGTAGTATTTGTATTAGAAACTAGTACTCTCTGATAATAAAGAACAGCCCTAGTCTTATATACTGACTACCCAATTCTAGTAAAATTTTTCAAAATTTTTAATTAAATGAACTCAAAATCATGTTTATACATATTTATGAATGATAAAACTAGGTTTTAACACCGAAATTATTGTTACCTCGGAAAGGACATAAATTGATAAACAAACCAAAATGTTAAAATTCATTTAAAATGGAATAGAGGACAATAAAAAGGAAAATAAAAGCCGAGTGTGGGAAAATTCTCCAAGTTATTCAAAACATATGTCACATATTTTTGTACAAATAACTGAAAATACTTTTGCTTTGGACTAAACTAAACTGTTTTACCCGATGAAAGAAAAGAAGAGATGGATCTACACGATGAATCAATTCCATCATTAAACGGAAGTAAAGTCTTCCAAAAAAGAAACACGCTTCTTGATTTAGGTCAGGAAGTTGTCATCCAGACCAACTGTAGGTTCACGAAAAACCTAGAAAAGTCATCACTAAAATCAGCAGGAAATCCACGGACCTCAGCATTAAACAGGGTCGCCAAGTGGTCAGATTTATCCTAACCATGAGAAGGATTTATCTCTTACAATGGGAGGGCACCATGCAAATTAGCTGGATAAGACTAATGAATCAGATCCCCAGAAAGGATAATCTCCTTAAAAGATCAAAAATCAGCTTTTAAGCCTGATATTACTCAATCCTTGAGATTGACCTTAAAGATTGAGAATTACAAACTCATGGAATTCAATGATATCTAAACTCGAGCCTGAACGAGAAAATATTTTGATCAAAATTACAAACCTATTTGTTTTCTAAAAACCCATTTTCAATGCGTTAATTACCATTGAACGTAAAATCCTAGGAATTCACCTGGAATTCATTAGGTCACCTGAACCAAATCGGGTGTCAACCGTAAGAACGGTGGTTGCATAGTGGTTAAAAACAGGACCTTGTGCCAAACCTACAAATTATAAGGGTGAGCTTTACTATTGCTCCTACCAAGGATAGTAATTGCGTCTGACACGTTATAGACCATAATTAAAAGCATGTCAGGGGACATTGCCTTCACAGTTGCTTGTTCAACACTTTCCTTTACAACCGGATGGTAGTTTACCGAAAGGTAATATACGGGACAAGTAAACTGGACGTGTTGCTTTCCAAATACAAGGTTAGCAAGTGGGTGACACAAAACCATAAGTTTTGAGCTAAAATTTTCAAATCTGAAACCCACCAAACCCACAAAAATATTTTGCAAACACCGGTGAAGGGTTATTCCGGAAAACTTATCTAGGGTAAAAACTAGATTTAATTTTCAAAAGATCAAATGTTTTCATAAAGATCCAATTTCCTTAATGGATCTAAATTTTTATAGTCATGTGGGACTGTAAACCATATCGTTACTACCATTGTTTATACCGCCGTATAGAAATCACTGATGTACAAATTGTGAAGAATAAAGAAGTGATTCTAGTATTTCAAGACGATATTGCTTGAGGACAAGCAACGCTCAAGTGTGGGAATATTTGATAATGCTAAAAACGAACATATATTTCATAGCATTATTCCTCAAGAAAGACAAGCTTTTAGTTGCAATTGTTCTATTTACAAGTGATATTCGTTTAAATAATAAAAGGTGAAGACAAAAGACAGATTCAACGAATTGAAGACGCAAACGACCAAAAAGCTCAAAAGTACAAAAGACAATCAAAGAGGTTCCAATTATTGATAAGAAACGTCTCGAAATTACAGGAGTACAAGATTCAAAACGCAAAGTACAAGATATTAAATTGTACGCAAGGACGTTCGAAAATTCGAAACCGGGACATGAGTCAACTCTCAACGCTCGACGCAATGGACTAAAAATTACGAGTCAACTATGTACATAAATATAATATAATATATAATTAATTCTTAAAATTAATATATATATTATAATATATTTATAAATCGTCGGCAAGAAAGAAGCCAAAGGAGGGTGAGCTGTATTTTCAAACTCCACGAGTCACAGAGTTTGAAGGCAAAAATTGCCGCAAGTCGCGGAGCCCCAAAAACTGAAACTCCCTATAAAAGCAAACGAATTCTGATCGCAAAAATCATCTAAAAATATCAATCTCTCTATCTATATCCGTAATATTTATATTTATAATTTATATTTTAATTTTAATTTTAATTTTAATCCTAATAATAAGGGTATGTTAGCGAATGTTGTAAGGGTGTAAGTCGAAATTCTGTCCGTGTAACGCTACGCTATTTTTAATCATTGTAAGTTATGTTCAACCTTTTTAATTTAATGTCTCGTAGCTAAGTTATTATTATGCTTATTTAAATCCGAAGTAATCATGATGTTGGGCTAATTACTAAAATTGGGTAATTGGGCTTTGTACCATAATTGGGGTTTGGATAAAAGAATGACACTTGTGGAAATTAGACTATAGGTTATTAATGGGTTTTATATTAACTAAACAATACCTTGTTAATTTTATATACAAACTTATAATTCGATGTATTTATATATAACCACATACGCTTGACTGGGTACGGTGGGCGGGATATCTATAAATACCAATAATTATTCATTTTACCGGATACGGAACTAGATTAATAGTTAATAGACTTGTTGAAACAGGGGTGAATTACATTCAAGGGTAATTGGTGTAATTGTTAACAAAGTAGTAAAACCTTGGTTTACACGCAGTCGATAACCTGGTGTATTCATTAAACAAAGTATTAAAACCTTGTTACAATTCGAATCCCCAATTAGTTGGAATATTTGACTTCGGGAATAAGAATAATTTGACGAAGGCTTTCGCTCTTTATATTTATGACTGATGGACTATTATGGACAAATCCGTATGGACATATTAAATAATCCAGGACAAAGGACAATTAACCCATGGGCATAAAACTAAAATCAACACGTCAAACATCATGATTACGGAAGTTTAAATAAGCATAATTATTTTATTTCATATTTAATTTCTTTTATTTTATATTTAATTGCACTTCTAATTATAGCACTTTTATTTATTGTTATTATATTTAATTGCACTTTTAATTATCGTACTTTTTAATTATCGCAAGTTTATTTTATCGCACTTTTATTATTCGCAATTTCATTATCGTGATTTACTTTACGCTTTAAATTAAGTCTTGTATTTATTTATTATTTTACATTTGGTTTTAACTGCGACTAAAGTTTTAAAATTGACAAACCGGTCATTAAACGGTAAAAACCCCCCTTTATAATAATAATAGTACTTATATATATATTTGTATTTTTAAAAAAGTAAACTAATATAGCGTTAAGCTTTGTTTAAAGATTTTCCCTGTGGAACGAACCGGACTTACTAAAAACTACACTACTGTACGATTAGGTACACTGCCTATAAGTGTTGTAGCAAGGTTTAAGTATATCCATTCTCTAAATAAATAAATATCTTGTGTAAAATTGTATCGTATTTAATGGTATTTCCTGCTAAAAATTAATAGTATTTTATACCCCTTAGCTTTAACTATCAAGTATCTGTTTTTATGAGCTTCTCTAAGTACCATTTCTCTCATATCTCCAAATTTTGGTACCCAAATTCTTTCAGCCCTATACCGGGTTCCGTCTTCCCGAATATTAAGATGCTTCTCCGATCCTTTGGGTATTTCATCCTTTAAATTTCCCTCTTTTAAAACTCCTTGTTGCGCCTCCTTTATTTGAGTAGTAAGGTTAGTGTGAATCATTATATTCATAGATTTTACTCGAATAGGTTCTCTGTCCTTTCTGTTTAAGGCGTCGGCTACCACATTTGCCTTCCCCGGGTGGTAACGAATCTCAAAGTCGTAATCATTCAACAATTCAATCCACCTACGCTGCCTCATATTCAGTTGTTTCTGATTAAATATGTGTTGAAAACTTTTGTGGTCGGTATATATAATACTTTTGACCCCATATAAGTAGTGCCTCCAAGTCTTTAATGCAAAAACAACCTCGCCTAATTTCAAATCATGCGTCGTATAATTTTGCTCGTGAATCTTCAATTGTCTAGACGCATAAGCAATCACCTTCGTCCGTTGCATTAATACACAACCGAGACCTTGCTTTGATGCATCACAATAAATCACAAAATCATCATTCCCTTCAGGCAATGACAATATAGGTGCCGTAGTTAGCTTTTTCTTCAATAATTGAAACGCCTTCTCTTGTTCATCCTTCCATTCAAATTTCTTCCCTTTATGCGTTAATGCAGTCAAGGGTTTTGCTATTTTGGAGAAATCTTGGATGAATCTTCTGTAGTAACCAGCCAATCCTAAAAATTGACGTATATGCTTCGAAGTTTTTGGGGATTCCCACTTTTCAACGGTTTCGATCTTTGTCGGGTCCACCTGGATACCTTCTTTGTTCACTATGTGACCGAAGAATTGAACTTCTTCCAACCAAAATGCACACTTTGAAAACTTAGCGTACAGTTTTTCTTTCCTCAATACTTCTAGCACTTTTCTCAAATGTTCTTCGTGCTCTTGATCATTCTTTGAGTAAATAAGTATGTCAACGATGAAAATAATGACAAACTTGTCAAGATATGGCCCAAACACTCGGTTCATAAGGTCCATGAACACAGCTGGTGCGTTAGTCAATCCAAACGGCATAACCATAAACTCGTAATGACCATAACGCGTCCTAAAAGCAGTTTTTGGAATATCATCCTCCTTTACTCGCATTTGATGATATCCAGAACGTAAATCGATCTTCGAATAAACCGACGAGCCTTGTAGTTGATCAAATAAGTCGTCAATTCTCGGCAGTGGATAACGGTTTTTGATGGTAAGTTTGTTCAACTCTCTGTAGTCAATACACAACCTAAATGTACCATCCTTCTTCTTGACAAACAAAACAGGAGCTCCCCATGGTGATGTGCTTGGTCGAATGAAACCACATTCTAATAGTTCTTGCAGTTGGCTTTGTAGTTCTTTCATCTTGCTGGGTGCGAGTCTATAAGGAGCACGAGCTATTGGTGCAGCTCCTGGTACAAGATCTATTTGAAATTCAACAGATCGATGTGGAGGTAGTCCCGGTAATTCTTTCGGAAATACATCGGGAAATTCTTTTGCGATGGGAACATCATTGATGCTCTTTTCTTCGGTTTGTACTTTCTCGACGTGTGCTAGAACAGCATAGCAACCTTTTCTTATTATTGTTCCTTCAAATTACTAATAAGATGTAACTTCATGTTTCCCTTTTTACCGTACACCATTAAGGGTTCTCCTTCTTCTCGTACAATGCGAATTGCATTTTTATAACATACGATCTCTGCTTTCACCTTCTTCAGCCAGTCCATGCCAACTATTACATCAAAACTCCCTAACTCTACTGGTATCAAATCAATCTTAAATATTTCGCTACCCAGTTTAATTTCTCGATTCCGGCATATATTATCTACTGAAATTAATTTACCGTTTGCTAATTCGAGTAAAAATTTACTATCCAACGGCGTCAATGGACAACTTAATTTAGCAAAAAAATCTCTACTCATATAGCTTCTATCCACACCCGAATCAAATAAAACGTAAGCAGATTTATTGTCAATAAGAAACGTACCCGTAACAAGCTCCAGGTCTTCCTGTGCCTCTGCCGCATAAATATTAAAAACTCTTCCGAGGCCTTGTCCATTCGTGTTCTCCTAGTTCGGGCAATTTCTAATAATGTGGCCCAGTTTTCCACATTTATAACAAACTACATTGGCATAACTTGCTCCGACACTACTTGCTCCGCCATTACTCGTTCCGACACCATTTGTTCCTTTCGTTCTGTTAACCCCTGGTCCGTTGACCTCACACCTCGCCGCGCTATGACCATTTCTTTTACACTTGTTGCAAAATTTGGTGCAGAACCCCGAGTGATACTTTTCACACCTTTGGCATAGCTGCTTCTGATTGTTGTTGTTGTTGCGGTTGTTATTGTTGTTGGGATGATTGTTGTAGTTGCTGTTGTTTTTGTTGTTGTTGTTGTTGTTGTTGTTGTTGTTGTTGTTGTTGTTGTTGTTGTTGTTGTTGTTGTTGTTGTTGTTGTTGTTGTTGTTATTGTTGGGCCGTTTGTTGTAGTTGCGATTGATGTTGCGATTGTTGGGATAATTGTTGCGATTATTATTGTAATTGCTGTTGTTGTTGTATTGGTGATTCTTATTACCGTTTTCCTCCCACTTTCTTTTGACTTGCTTCACATTGGCCTCTTCAGCCGTCTGTTCTTTAATTCTTTCCTCAATCTGGTTCACTAGTTTGTGAGCCATTCTACATGCCTGTTGTATGGAGGTGGGCTCGTGTGAAATTATGTCTTCTTGGATTCTTTCCGGTAATCCTTTCACAAACGCGTCGATCTTCTCTTCCTCATCTTCGAACGCTCCCGGACACAATAGGCACAATTCTGTGAATCGTCTTTCGTACGTGGTAATATCAAATCCTTGGGTTCGTAACCCTCTAAGTTCTGTCTTGAGCTTATTGACCTCGGTTCTGGGACGGTACTTCTCATTCATCAAGTGCTTGAATGCTGACCACGGTAGTGCGTACGCATCATCTTGTCCCACTTGCTCTAGATAGGTATTCCACCATGTTAACGCAGAACCTGTGAAGGTATGCGTAGCGTACTTCACTTTGTCCTCTTCAGCACATTTACTTATGGCAAACACCGATTCGACCTTCTCGGTCGACCGTTTCAATCCGATCGGTCCTTCGGTTTCATCAAATTCCAACGGTTTGCAGGCAGTGAATTCTTTGTAGGTGCATCCTACATGATTTCCTGTACTGCTAGATCCAAGGTTATTGTTGGTATGTAGCGCAGCCTGTACTGCGACTATGTTTGAAGCTAGAAAAGTACGGAATTCCTCTTCATTCATATTCACGGTGTGTCGAGCAGTCGGTGCCATTTCCTTCAAAATAGTCAAATGGCACAAGTTAATCATACAGAATATTAAGAGTAGTTTATAGTATTTCGTAGCATAATATGAACTCATTTATAAAAGCTTTTTCTTCATATTAGCGTTTTATAAGTTTAAATTCGGGTAGTACCTACCCGTTAAGTTCATACTTAGTAGCTAATATACAATTCAACTACTACAATTCTATATGAAAAACTGATTATAATAATATTTCGCGTTCAAACTTTTATACAATATTTTACAAACTTACAATACCGCTTATTTTACATAAAGCATGAAATATAGCACACAATAACTTTGATACAAGATAGTTGTCAAGATAATTCTAGCTAGTACACAAGTCGTTCAATAAAGGCAATAAAGACACGTAATTCATACGTCCAGAAACAAGTCATGCATTCTGGTTTTACTAGGACTACTTCCCATCCTTGGTCTTGTGGAACATAACCGTTATGGCCGTTGATAAGACAGCATGTTGTAACGTCGTCAAAGGGACGAGGGTTACGTAATGACCAACAATCTCGTAATAACCTAAAAACCTCATTTCTTACCCCAATTACCGACTCCGTCACTTGTGGGAACGTTTTGTTTAATAGTTGTAGCCCGATGTTCTTTTTCTCACTTTGGTGAGAAGCGAACATTACTAACCCATAAGCATAGCATGCTTCTTTATGTTGCATGTTAGCCGCTTTTTCTAAATCATGAAGTCCTATATTCGGATACATTGAGTCAAAATAATTTCTTAACCCGTTGCGTAAAATAGCATTTGGGTTCCCCGCAATATATGCGTCAAAGTAAACACATCGTAACTTATGGGTTTCCCAATGTGATATCCCCCATCTTTCAAACGAAAGTCTCTTATAAACCAATACATTCTTGGAACGTTCTTCGAATGTCTTACAAACTGATTTCGCCGTAAATAGTTGTGCCGAAGAATTCTGACCGACTCTAGACAAGATTTCATCAATCATGTCTCCGGGTAGGTCTCTTAAAATATTGAGTTGTCTATCCATTTTGTGTTTTTTTACTGTAAAATAGACAAGAGTTAGATTCATAAAAAAAATACTTATTAATACAAGCAATTTTTACATATATCATAAAGCATATGCACACTATATTACATATATTACACCACACGAATACAACTATCTTATTCTGACTCGCTCGTTTCTTCTTCTTTGGTTTTGGTTCGTTTTGCCAAGTTTCTAGGGA